>NC_035438.2:63768976-64099690 GCF_002127325.2 Helianthus annuus | reverse complement strand
TACATTACCTAATTTCTAGTGGGTTTAAAAGACTATATTCCCCTAGATATTTCAAATAAGTCCAAATTAAGGAAAATATTTTACAATTTGGTCTCTATTGATCTCAACCATTAGATTAAAAGATCTAATGGCTGAGATTCTTTCTTACCCTTCTCACACTTTAGGTCTTTTTTACAGGATCCTCTACCTAATTCACTATAACAAATTAGTTGATGTATAATTCACTCTTAACAAACTAGTTGATGTTACATATCTTTTATATAATAATTCACTCTAACAAACTAGTTGATGTTACATGTCTTTTATATAAAGAAACCACGTGTGACGTGTCATATAAGTTTTGGACTGCTTATTTAGGTTTTTTTTTTTTTTTTTTTTTTTTTTTTTTTTTTTTGTCATGAAGTTTATTGCATTATAACTTTTCTAAAATAAGTTTTTAAAAAGTGTTTAGACTAGTTTTTGTGATTATAAAGAAAAATGACCAAAAAAGAATAGGGTAAATTTCCATATTTGATTGCTATTTTAAATGAAAAAGTTAGATTGGTAATTTTATATTCAAAAAATAAAAATCATTTAAAAAGCCAGATTTTTATGGCTTTTGAATAACAATTTTTACTCTTTTTCAAAATAACTAAAATAAAAAACACTTTTATCAATAACAGATAATTTTTTAACTTATTGATTTTTTTAAAAATAAAACAAGTCGATGAGTCATTTCCAAACTCAGTCTCAAACACCCTTTAAATTACTGTTCGTGAGGTGAGCTAGGGCAAGCTTGGACTCAGTTCGGATTCGAAACCGAGCTGAAAATCAAAGCTCGGTCTCGGTTTGGTTTTAAACCAAGCTAGCTTGGCTTGGCTTGATTTGGCTCGATTTTGAAAAAAAAAAATTAGTGCTTAGCTCTAAAAATTAAGTACTCTAAAATATTATTTAATACTTTAAAAGAACATATCCAAAATAAGTTAAATCTAATACATAACAATCCAAAATCAAGTTCAACAGCCCAAAATAAGTTTTAAATTTCAACGAAATACAATTCATTAGTATGGTAATCACCCTTCAATAAGTTATTAATATCAAATCACAAGCCTAAATACATGTAAATAATTATAAGTTTTTTTTTTGTAATATCTTATAATGTATATAAAATTAAAATATACTGTAAAATGATCCGATTTAAGCTGGTTTGAGCTATCAAGCGAGCCAAACCGAGCCAATTCGGCTCGCTACGAGCCGAACCGAGCTAGGCTCACTTTCTAACCAAGCTATAGCGAGCGAGCTTTTTTTAAGCTAAATCCGAGCGAGCTAGTCTTGAGCTTTTTGGACAGCTTTTAGTAACATACTTTCAAGACAATTAGACATGAATAAATTTTATACTTCTCTATAACTACATAGGGCTGTAAACGAACCGAACGAACCGAACGAACACGAACAAGGTCATGTTCGTGTTCGTTCGTTAAGGAAATTAATATGTTCGCGAACTGTTCACGAACGCATTGTTGGTGCAGTTGTCTGTCGACTACATCTTCGTTCGAGTCTTAGAATAGGATTGATTGTAAAATGTACAAAATACGAGAAATAGTGAAATTGTATAGGTTTTAGATGTTGGATCGCTCATTAGGCCCATTTAGTGTTTGGACCGCCCGCTCGAATGACAAGTAGGTTGAACCGCTCAAGTGACAACTTGTTTGGACCGCTCGAGTGACTACTTGGATCGCTTATTGGGCCTGTCCAATAAGCGGTTCCAGAACACTATATATAGCCTTTGGAGCGATCTCAGTTGTAACAGTTGGAGAAAACGTGTCGAAGTGCTGCCGGTGCGAGATTTGAAGTGTAATCAGTGTAAAATCAATAAAACAAGTAGTTAAAGTGATCTGTGTGCTATTTCTACCTTAGTTTCTTGTTATTCCGCACCTGAAACAAAGGAGAAAGCCTCTGAACGACTCGTTCGGGTCAGAATACGATCCTACAAGTGGTATCAGAGCTCAGGAGGAGGTTCTCTGCAGAAATTAGCCGGATTTCGTCACTTTTTCTTACTTCTACACCTTCTTTTCTTCGTTCAGAAAGATTTAACGGTCGGAATCGTCTCAAAATCTCAGGGATTGTGCGCAATTACACAGAGACAAACCCTAGAAAGTTTCAGATCAAAATTCGAAGTTTTAAGTGGGTCAAAATTGAAATTGAATGTGGACCGCTCGATCGAACAGCGTTTAAACCGCTCATTCGGACAGCTTTTGAATCGCTCGAACGGACAACTCTTGGTCCGCTCGAAGGACTAGTCTGGACCGCTTTTTCGAACTGCTTTGGACCGCTTATACGACTGATTGTGGATCGCTTATTTGGACTAGTTCTGGACCGCTTATTCGGACAGTTAGTCTGGACCGCTTATTTGGTTCATCATAGTTCGCTTATTTGGCCCAATTAGTTTGCTTTTGTGTCCAATTGCTGATTGGTCCATTTTTTCATTACACTTAGCCCGCTTATTTGTCAATAAATACGTATCAGAATTTTTGCGAAACATGGCGTTGATGTTTGATGAACAGGAGAACTATTATTTCGAAAGATTTAATGATTGTCATCACGGATTTCTAGATGAGGGGTATAGAAAAGTGAGCAAAGATGGATGGGCAAAAAGGTTCAAATATTTTGTGTGTCTGAAAGACGAAACGTTGGATGATCTTAAAGACCGATATAGTGTCTTACTGAATTATTTGAAAGATCATGAGATATATCCGTCAAATGTTGAGAAATTGGAGAGATTTGCAGATGCATTACCGATTGAATGGGGTGAATGTTTGAAGAATTTAAGGGAGGACTCAAATTTTTTAAAACTACCTCTAAATCAATTCATCAGCAAACTTAAAGCTCATGAACTTGAAGTTAGAAAGAAAAAGAAAGAAATGATCAAGGTTTTGGAGAATAATGTACTAGATCTGAGTTCAGATGTGATTGAGGATATGCACAAGAGGGTTACTAAATGTATCAGGGCAAAACATGTGATGAAATACGATTTTAAGAGAGGTTGTTATATTGATAATAATGGAAATCCTCTTGATTTCGTTAAAATGTTCTGTGCAGGTACATTCATAGCAAAGGAAGAAGAAACTTCAAAAGCTGAAGAATCGGTGAAGAATGAAACAATGTGCTCAACATGCGATAACGTCAAGACTGATAATGATAAACTTGTGAAAGACATGGCAAGTTTGGCATCTGAAGTAAAAAAGTTGAAAGACGAGAAGCACGTTGCTGAAAATCAGATTCTTATTCTGAAAGAAAATTGTGAGAAGTTGAAAGCTGAAAATGACAAACTGTTGGTTGGTTTTAACAGTTTGACTTTGAAAAATCAAGAATTTGAAGGGCAAGTGAAAATTCTTGAAGATGGGAGAAATGTGTTCAGTAAAAACAACATTGAAAAACAGAAAATGATAAATTCCCATCTTCAAAAAATTATCGAACTTGAAAAAGAAGGTGAACGTGCTCAAAAGAAAATCAAAGAGTTGGTAAAAGAACTTGAAAACAAACAGAAATCTTCAGAAGATTTAGATTTCTGGATTAAGCTTGAAAACAAGAATCTGAAAGCGAATGAATCAAAATTTCAGGAACAGATAGAAGTTTTGATAAATGAAAAATCTGTTCTTGAAAATTTGAAGAATGATAATGAGAAAACAATCAGGTCTCATTTTGGGAGAATATCTCAGCTTGAAAGAGAAGCTGAGAATTCGAGGAACAAAATTGATGAACTTGAGAAGAATTTGATAGGTTTTGTGACTAAATCAGACAGTTTGAATTTTCCCTGTCCAAAACCAATCAATTCAGTTCCAATAAGTGAAAATGTTACAAACTTTGACAAAGTCAAAGTTGCAGATTGTGATGAGAAAACTGATGATGAAAATGAGAAATTTTATTCAGCAGATGAGTCTGAGACAGAGTCTGATGCTGAAATTAAGAAAAAGAAAACAATTTCAAAATTAAGAGGAAAATTTCAGAAAACTGTTTTGCACTCGACTGAAAAGGGAGAATGCTCTAAGCAAAAACCTGTGAAGAAGATTGTAGAACAGAAACAAAAATTTAAAAATGAAGGAAAAAACTCATCAGTACGATCATCCAATCAAAAGAAAAAATTACAAAAAGTAGAAAATGAAAATTCAAAAATTGTTGGGTGCAGGACAGACCACAGTACTTCAAAGCCAAATCCAGCAGATTTGAGGAAGGAATATCACCAAGCCAGACAATGCTATGATCTGAGCGTTTGGTGTGAAGGTGGTATACGGTACGATAACAGAGTGTGTTACAACTGCGGATATCACGGACACATTGCTGTTAACTGCCAATACTGGAGTTATGAGACCAGGAGGTGCTATAATTGCAATATCAAAGGTCACATTGCCAGAGATTGTCCAAGAAGATCGAATGACAGATTGAGGGCCAATTCTCAGAAAATGGCAAAGAAGATACCAGTCGTTGTCAAGCCCAAAGAATTGAAAGCTTCGGGTCAAAATGTCAGAGAACAGAAGGTCAAAGAACCTAAAGTTCAAGAAACAAAAGTGAAGCTTTCTCAGGGGCAGAAATATCGACTGAGGAAAAAGAGAAAGAAAGCGAGAGAATATCTCGAAAAGATTTTGTCCTCGGGTTCATCCGACAGATCGAATAAGAGTGCTGATAAATCGATTCACTCGACAACAAAGTCAAGTAAACCGAATTCATCAGATACAAATCTGAGGACGAAAAAGGAAAAGAAGAAGGTAACATTCTGTGGCGATGAATCTGTTTCTTCGGAAACAAAGGAGCCACATGTCGGCGATGAATCTGACTCATTAAAGTCAGACAAGCCACATTCAGGCAATGATTCTGGTTCGTCAAAGCCAGAGGAGCCATTGGTTGAGGTAAAATTGTCGAAAACACCCAAGGCTGGTCGGGCTTGGGTGGATCTTTTTAAATGAAAAACCTGACTTGCCGGAGCTCCCAGGTTGGTAAGAGTGGAGCATGAATCGGCATTTTTTTTAAAAATTTTATTCGTTAACGTCATTCATTCAAAAGGTAAAAGGTTTGTTTGTGATTGATTCAAGTGGTTCAGATTTTAAATCAGATCAATCCTACAAGTGGTTAATCAAGGTCATTAAATTGAACTTGAGTTAACTATATGATTTGATCCCCAGAATCTACAAATGATTGGTAAACAAACTAAGTTTTCCGGAAAAACCATTTTGATTAAAACAAACTTAAGTGTTTTGAAATCATAATGGGAAAATAGTTTGTTGTGAGGGGGAGTTCTAATTGTTTACGCTATGTGGATGGAGAATTGAAGTGATTCTCATCAAGTTGTCAAGTTTGTACAGTTTGTTTCAAATTTTCCCAGAAAATCAAAATTGAAACATATTTTGATTTTAGTGGGAGAAAAATTTTAAAAAAAATTAGAAAATTTGAAAATGTCAAAAACATCGAAAAATTTAAAAATGAGTTTTGTTGTGAAATAAGAGGAAATGATAGTAAATCAGTGGACTATCACAGCACGCTAAAGAAATGTAATGTCAAATGTAATAAACGATTTCACTGATGATGTGACGATAGGTTTTTGTACATTTAGTAGATTTATTCGGGATATAAACCTAAAATTTCAAACTTGTGAAATTCGTGGGGAACACTACTTGGATATATAGGTAACCCCTGAAATCTCGTTTGAAAGGTCTCGTATTCTGATATACTAGGTGTTAATACTCTATGATGTCTGGGGTATTATTCCGGGACTTCTGCTGAACGGTAGTTCTGACCTAGTCCTTGGCTAATACTTTCCGCAAAATGCTTGAAACATAGCATAAAGCCCTCAGCTGATTAGTCAATAAAATTGATAATCATCTGTTGTAGCTGAAAAGATCCTCTAAAGGGGACACACTGCTAAGTCGAAGCTGATATCTCTCTGCTGAACGGAAGTTCTGACCTGAGATCCCTCAGTTCTCGCATTTAACCCCTAATTTATGAACAGATATCATTGTAGTATTCTTGCCTGTAAGACTGAATATTGGGATTCTGGATACGGGAGTATTTTCAAGAGGTGGGACACATGAATCGAACTAAGTTCATAAAACACTTAAATAGTATCCTGAATAGATTGAAAATTGTATGAAAATTTAAGAGGATAACAATATCGTCAATCAACGTGAATCGTTTAGAACTTAAAACGATTAAAAGCTTAATGGTGCTTGTGATGTGTCTTAAAAACTGATATGATCCTCTTACACAAACTCACAAAAATATGTTTGTACATATTTCATTTCTGCATTTATTTTCTGTCTTTGCATTTATGTTTCATAGTATGAAAAATCCAAAAAGATTTTCGACAACTGATGGTGAAGAGCTGATTTTCAAAATCTCAAAGGCTAAACTTGATGAACAGACAGGTTGGTTAAGTGGTTTGAAATGTTTAAAATGATTCATTAATTTGAATCAGAAATTGGAATGTTTCAAATTTTATCAGTTTTAAATGTGAAAATTCTCAAATGTTTAGTTGATTCATTAAGTTGAATCACAACTTTATTTGTTTGTGATAGAGTGTTTGAGATGTATGCAGATGATGCAGATGATGAGCTGAACAGAGAGAAGCCAGGAGATGATTTCTATGGTGGTAACAAATCCCAGACGACTATCCTAGCAGGATGATAGGGGGAGTCTGACGAAAGTTATAGCCAAAGAAAGAAAGATCCAGGCAGAATTCCTGAAGAAGACCGAGCAATATCCGAGAATGTCATGTTGAAGACTCTCACTGAAGATTCCGTCAACATTCAAGGGGGAGTCTGTTGGTGCAGTTGTCTGTCGACTACATCTTCGTTCGAGTCTTAGAATAGGATTGATTGTAAAATGTACAAAATACGAGAAATAGTGAAATTGTATAGGTTTTAGATGTTGGATCGCTCATTAGGCCCATTTAGTGTTTGGACCGCCCGCTCGAATGACAAGTAGGTTGAACCGCTCAAGTGACAACTTGTTTGGACCGCTCGAGTGACTACTTGGATCGCTTATTGGGCCTGTCCAATAAGCGGTTCCAGAACACTATATATAGCCTTTGGAGCGATCTCAGTTGTAACAGTTGGAGAAAACGTGCCGAAGTGCTGCCGGTGCGAGATTTGAAGTGTAATCAGTGTAAAATCAATAAAACAAGTAGTTAAAGTGATCTGTGTGCTATTTCTACCTTAGTTTCTTGTTATTCCGCACCTGAAACAAAGGAGAAAGCCTCTGAACGACTCGTTCGGGTCAGAATACGATCCTACACGCATACCGAACATATGTTTATGTTCGTGTTCGTTCGTTAGGATATTCTGTTGTTCACGAACAGTTCGTGAACACTGGTCTCGAACACAAACGAACACAAGCAAATAAAAACGAACGAAAACGTTTAACTTGAAAATAAAAAATAAAAACATTGACATCCTTAGACATTATATAAGTAGTTAAACACATGCATCAAATGATAAGTTAAAACACAAGAAGTCTACTACACTACCAAACAATGAATCAAGTTTAACTAACTTTGACATAATTATCCCAAAAAATGGTTTAGAATGTCTAAATTTTAGCTAACTTAGAAAAAAATAGGGTATCAAGTTTTCAATAGATAAAAGGTTTATTATTTATTATTTTTTTAATATAATCAAACGAACATGAACGAATATGAACGAACGTAACCGAACATATTACCGAACGTTCACGAACGCAGTCGAACAAACGAGGCCTGTGTTCGTGTTCGTTCGCTAAGCTAACCGAACGAAATTTTTTGTTCGTGTTCATTCGTTAAGCTAATCGAACAAACATAAACGAACTTCCCGCCGAACGGTTCACGAACAGTTCGCTGAACGTTCGGTTCGTTTACAGCCCTATAACTACATATGCAAATATTTTAGGTTGATATATTTGTTCTTGTTCGGAGAGTTTTTGCACATTTGTTGGTATATACCATATCACAGAATATGTGTTTTATAAGTACGAAGAAAATCAATGCCTATGTATCATATATTCGTTAAGAGTGATTTTTGTGTAATAACAAAATAACGATTATGATTTTTATATATTTTTATTTTATATTATTCTTAAAGATGTACCACAATATGATTCGTGCTACAACTAGCATAGATCTTACATTCTATGAATATTTGGACCACATGCTAGTAGAACATTATCTCTACATCATCTATAGATAACACTTTAAACGTGTTACGTATCTTAATGACTATTTAAAAATAGATGAAACTAGTTACTATGGATGATGGCTTTTGTGATGTTAGTTATATGATAGTGATCTCAAATCCTATCATTACCTTGTGTTTCATACTCATGTTGTAGGTGCATTTCTTTTCCACTTCTTCAAATTTACATATGTTATAAAAGCTTGCATGTTCATATTCTCCACCGGTATTGGTTGCGTGAACATATATCATATGTTTAACCTGTCATAACCTCCGACCCCTGCCTCAGGAGGCGGGCGGTCGCGGCCTACTCAGAGATGGTGGTATCGGTGTTTATCATTAATTGGTAGCGAAAATTTTATCAGGACCGTAGTTAGTAAATATTTTATCAGAGTAAAACACCACATTTTATATTAATAAATATATTGGGGGTAAAACCCAAGTTTGTTACAAGCAGATTTATAGGGATGAACCCTATTTTATTGAAACAAAACATCTTCTTTATTTAGGTAACTTTTATAGCCACTTTTCCAAGCCTTCGGTGCTGTCTAGCTGTCTTCTATTTGGCTTTCACATTTTGTTACCTGAAACGCGTTTAAAAACATTTTGCCAGTGAGAAATACTGGTGAGTGAACCCCAATTTAATCAAGAAGAGTTTCATGAATTTACAGTATTGAGAGCGATTACAATGTTTATATCTACACAATTACTCATTCAGTACTGTCAATCCTGACTGGTGGGTCATATTACACATTGGCTATCTCGTTGTCTAATGGTAACGCTTTCCACATTTTGTATACAAAACCCCAACATACATGCAGTAATTGAAGAATTACAAAGACTCAAGCACTGCTAATCACATTGTAAAATATTTAAGGTTTTGTAAAAACAGTTTGCAAAAAGGTTTACAAAAAGGAGATTACTCACATTGCTACTTTAGGTAATTTCTTGTGGATTCCTGGCTATAATCTATAAATTTTAAATAATGCACATGCGCTAGTATAATAACCCAATATTTACATTACTTATACCCTCCCCGAGACAGAACTCCAACGACTATGTCGGGCAGAGCCTCGACAGCCATTACGGAGCACTAGATCAATCGGGCAGCGTATCTAATACGTAACTGGGGGATACTTACAACGAGGTAGAACTTCGTTAATTAGGGGGTATAATGCCCGAGTATTACTTATACATTATAGAAATTGAGAGAGAATTTCGTGTTTTGAACATCGGAAACTGAAGGCCGATGTTCCCAATTTATAGGAGCTGATTCTAGCTTTCTCTCGACCCGCGTAAGATTCAGCAAAGGGCTTCGCGGCCCGCGACGTAGGGGTGTAGGGTCTAGCTATGCTGATTCGTTGGATATAGACTTGACACGATGTTGACACGTGGCAGCTCAGGGTGTCGCCCTGATTTCGAGCTGTCGCGCCCCGCGAGCGACCCTTAAATCTTGATTTTATTTTATTTTTATGAAATCAAAGGTATATAGGGTCAAATCTCGTATACGGGGTATATTTTAGGACGTATAGGGGCATTCTAAATACATTAGGGGTGTCAGAAATATTTTGGGAGGGTTGTTATATAACCGGATGCATAAACGTCTTATTTACATGCGATTATTACTAAACTATTTATTAATATGAGGATTAGCCATTCAGAACTCAATACATCATCATTTTAATCAAAGAACAATAGATTTAGCATCTATCAGAGAAACAAACTTCAGTTAATTATAATTACACATGAATGTCTAATTGATCGATTTGAAAGATTATATCCTTTTCTCTATCAACTATGTAGCAATCAACCTTAGTTATAGTAAAATACTAAGTTTTTAATACAATTTGTTTGTACAATTAATTAAACTTAAACAAAGAAAACATTGTCAACTGAATTTAGGGATTGCAAACAATGCTAGAGCCTTACTAGTGCTCATTTACTTCTATGTCCTTAAGAGGTATCACTAGTGATCCATCAGCTAAACACTTCTTGAGGTTACATACATGAAATACATCATGTATTCCTGCCATTTCCTCTGGCAGTTGTAGCTGATAGGCTACAGGTCCTATTCTTTTAATAATCTCAAAAGGTCCAACAACCTGGGGCTTAGCTTTCCCCTTTTGATGAATCTGACAACTCCTTTCCAAGGAGAGACCTTTAATAATACCTTATCACCTACCTGAAATTCCAACGGCTTTCGCCTGTTGTCAGCATAACTCTTTTGTCGATCACGTGCTGCTTTCAGTCGTTCCTTGACTTGAATAATCTTGTTTGTTGTTTCTTGTACTATATCTGGCCCAGACAGTTGCTTTTCTCCAATCTCTGCCCAACAGACTAAAGTTCGGCACTTTCGTGCGTAGAGTGCTTCGAATGGCGCAACATTGATGCTGGTATGATAGCTGTTATTGTAGGAAAATTCTATTAGTGGTAAATGATCGTCCTAATTTCTTCCGAAATCAATTACACAAGCTCTAAGTATATCCTCCATTGTCTGAATTGTCCTTTTGCTTTGTCCGTCCGTTTGAGGATGATAAGCGGTGTTTAGATTTAGCTTGGTTCCCATTGCTTTTTGGAAACTTATCCAAAAATGAGAAGTAAAACGGCTATCTCTAACAGAAACAATTGATAAAGGAATTCCATGTAATGAAACTATTTCATTTACATATAACTTGGCTAACTGTTCCATACTAAAGGTTTCCTTCATTGGTAGGAAATGAGCTGATTTGGTTAACCTATCTACAATCACCCTGATTGTATTATTACATTTTTTTTGTCTTGGGTAATTTGGTAACAAAATCCATTGTTATCAATTCCCACTTCCAAATCGGCATTTCTAACTGTTGCAACAAGCCTGAGGGTTTCTGATGCTCAACTTTAACCTGTGAACAGGTTAGACACTTGGCAACATAAGCTGCTATATCATTTTTCATTCCTATCCACCAGAAATTCTTTCTTTAGTCCTGATACATCTTATCACTTCCAGGATGCATCGTATATTTAGACTTATGGGCTTCTTCTAATATACGGTGGCGCAGGTTTCCTAGTTTAGGTATCCACATTCTTTTCTTATGGAATCTCCATATTCCATTGGTTCCTTGTTCTAATTCCTTAATCATTCATTTCAAGTTTTCAGTATCGTCCTTGATTACTGATTCTTGTGCTTTTCTAATTTGTTCATTTAAATCTACTTGTAGATTTAATTTAAAAAAACGTACTCTTTTTGGCTTTTCGTGATACTTTCAACTTAAAGCATCGGCTACTACATTAGCCTTTCCTGCATGATACTGGATATTACAATCGTAATCACTAAGTATCTCCATCCAGCGTCTTTGTCTCATATTTAATTCCTTTTGCCCGAAGACATATCTTAAACTCTTATGATTGGTGAAAATGGTATGTCACACCCACTGGACTGGTATGTTCATCGCACAGCGGAAGTGTTTAAGCTAAGACTTCTAGAAAGTTGAACGCCTACTAAGCACTCGAATCCCCATGGGTTCTCATATTCCAACCGTGCCATAGTTTTGAAAATGCAACCTGAGAAAGAACATGCGAAAAAGTCAACATAAAGTTGAGCGAGTTCATAGTTTGTTTTGGAAAAAGATTTTAAACAAATCTTTTTGTTTACCGGTTTAAAAGTTGTGGAGAAAATTTAGTAAAATCATTTTCTCGGCATGTTATATGAAAACTGTCGGTCTAGCCCACGAGATTCTTTGTGCATTGCACGAGAGAGAATGGGTTGAGCCCAAAAGAGTCTTTGTAAGCATGACCAACCTGTCCTCTTACTTATACATAAGTTTAAAAACGTTACCAGAATTCGTAAATCCTGTATTTGTGAGTTTTTATCAAATGAATCTTAAAAACATTGGAAATCCGAGTATCAAAAACTGGTATGTAAGCGTCTATGAACAGATCATTAATGTTTTGCAAGGACATTAATATATGCGGCGTCATAGGAAGCACTCAACCCTAGTGAATTTCCCTCGATCCACCCGGTTAGTGTAACACCCCGAAAATATAAAACTTTATGTTAAAATTTTAAATTATTAATAAACGGGAGTTTACTAACTAGAAACCTTTAACCTAGTTAGTTGATAGACTAGAAATAACTCATGAAAGGTTAAAGGCTACTAAATAATGTGTAGAACAAAGTTGAGGGGCTGGAATTGTCAAAAGTTAAAACTAAATTACAATTAGTAACCAAACACTCCAAAATTGGAGTGTTGGTCGATCAGAAAGCAGTAGGGGGCGACACCCCCATTCCAAAACCCTAAACTCACAAAAACATCAAATTGAAAGCTCAAATCTGATCAAAAACGAAATCTAAACATAGATTAGTGATCCTCATCACGAGAGGATTCCAAGGTATGTAAAAACTTGTGTTAATTCTTTGTTTGAATTTCTCATGATGTAGTGAAATCTGGAAAATTGATGTTGCATGAGTGTTATTTGGTTAATTTAGAATCTATTTGGTGTTTAGAGGTTAGACTCAACCAATTACATGTGAAATCATGACCAAATTCAGAAAACTCCATGAACACCTTGAAGGTGGGTTGTGGGTTTTACAAGATGATGATGATTTCTAGGGTTCTTAGTGGTTATACTAGTAAAATTCGACCTTAGAAGATAGTTCCAGAAAAGATGTGATGTTTACATGATATATGATGGCTTAATTGAAGTTAAGTTAACTACTAAGCAATCCATAAACATGAATATGAATAATATAGAAATTCTGCCCTCAAGGTGTTTGTTGAAATGCCTCAAAGAAAGCTGATAAATAGAAATTTGAAGCCTTAACGCCTAATTAAGATGTTTCGGTATATTATGCGAAATGATGCCTAAAGAGGGTTCTAAACATGTCTTATAAATGAACTCTATAGGACAAGATACCGGGACGTCGAGCGGGCAAGCCGGTGGTGATTCTCGTTTGAAGGGCGTGCACTAAGGTATGTAACATGACTCGTTACATTATGTGAAATTAGACTATTGTAGTTGATTATCAAAGTTACTAGTTATTTTGAATTGAATCGAAAGCATTGTTGTATTGAATACTTGTTTGAATAACGAACTAAGCTCGTTGGTAGTTGTCATAAAGGAAGGAATTCCGTAGACAAGCCAAACGGGTCAAATAATCAAGTAAAACATGACGTACATTCCAAACATGATAAATTGATGTATGTAGAGGTCATATTATGACGTACTAGAAATATCAGATTTTTACTACATTGATGATGCAGAATGTTGAAACCCGAGAGTTGGGATTTTGGTTGAATTGCTCAAACCAAACAAAAACATGGATTCCCAGGTGCTACCGTAATTTACGGTGTCACCGTAAATTACGGTAGAGACCAATGTTTTACGGTGGTTTTCTACTGTGTTACGGTGGATCCAAGGATTTCCAGCACTCACCGTAATTTACGGTGGCACCGTAAATTACGGTGGAGCCTGGAAAACTTTTATACTTTTGTTGTTTCAAAGTGAAGTTAAACCTTGAAATCTTATCATTCATAAACGTCATAGCTAATGACTTATTTGTTGATTCATAGGTAATTAGGTGGTCTCATGGATGGCGATCAAGCGACTTGATGATGAACCGAACACTCCACTTTGAAGCTTCCGCTATGTTTGAACTTGTTTAAATTTTTGTTCTTGGGTTGTAAACAAATTTCTTAAATACACTTAGTACGTTCTATTTTAGTCCTTAGTAGACTAAGTAGTGTAACATTTTTGAAACTTATGTTGAACTATTATCTTTTGGTATAAATTAGCTATTAATTCTAGTATAAATATAAGGGTGTAACAAGTTGGTAATCAGAGCCACAGGTTGTCAATAAGTGTTCGGTTCAAGCTTGATCGACCATCCGGTAAGAACTAATTTCAGTTAATAAATCTTATATTACGTAAAGAATGAGAAATGAACAAATATGCATGAAAAGAGCAAGTAAGCTCAATCAACAGCAAGAACGATTGAATCAAGTTGTGAACTTGATTGAATCAACAGCAAGAACGATCAAATCAAGTTGTGAACTTGATTGAATCAACAGCAAGAACGATCAAATCAAGTTGTGAACTTGATTGAATCAACAGCAAGAATGATCAAATCAAGTTGTGAACTTGATTGAATCAACAGCAAGAACGATCAAATCAAGTTGTGAACTTGATTGAATCAAAAGCAAGAACGACTAAATCAAGTTATGAACTTGATAGAATCAAACAAGAACAGCATGTGTTATAAATGGGATGTTTTAACAACTTGTGTAAACATTTCAGAAACGAAGATGGCTGATAAAGGTAATGATGATGCGGTGCCAAGAGTCATCGAACAAGTCAGGGAGGCGATTGCCGAAGAGGTTGGAAAGGCAATCGAAAACAGTCTGACAGGCTTCATTGATAGAATTCAAAACACAGTTCTATCAATGGTAGAAGATAGAATCAAGAAATTAGAAGACGACTCAAAACTTGAAAAGGAAAAACATGGAGGACGGAAACCTTGTTCATACAAGGAATTCATGGCTTGTAAACCACCGATATACAATGGGGAGGTTGACCCAATAGTGTGCCAAAGATGGCTAAGTGATATCGAAGGGGTATTCGAGAGAACCCATTGTGATGTAAATGACTATGTAGCCTATGGTACGGGTCAACTAAGAAATCAAGCAAAAGATTGGTGGGATAACAAGAAGAGAGAGATCGGTATTGAAGCTGTTAAGATCATGACTTGGGATGAATTCAAGACGCCATTTCTGAAGCATCATAGCCCCAAAGCGGTTATGAATAAAATCAAGCAAGAATTCATGCAGCTCAGGCACAAAAACGAGACCATAGACAAGATCACGGCAACGTTTATGGATAAAATGAAGTTTTGTGATGATCTTGTGACAAACGAAGAACAAAAGATATATACTACTATCATAACATGTTGAGTGCCGAGTATAGGGAGTTTATCACCCCTTCCAAATACGAGACCCTTACCGAGATTATAAATGCTGCTCGGGAGAGGGAAATAGAGCTGAAAAAGAGTATCGAAAGGGGTGAACGGAGGGCACCTGATGTAAATCCCAGCCCTACTAAAAAGGCACGAACAAGTGAGAGCTCAAAGAAATCTGATACGAAAGGCGGGTCACCGAGTTGCAAAATTTGCGGGAAGGGCCATAGAGGCGAATGTCATTACAAGGATAAGCCTTGTCCTATATGCAAGAAAACGGGACATATAGCCTTATCATGCCCGGAGAAGGTAACGGTTTGTTACAATTGTTATCGAACGGGTCATAAGAAATCTGAATGCCCGGAATTGGTTGAAAAGAAGGGTGGGCAGGAACAGAAGGGTGAAACCCCTAAAGCAAAGGCAAGATCTTTTCAACTAACCGCCGCAGAAGCAAAGATTGAACCTGACGTGGTCTCAGGTATATTTACTGTAAACTCGATTCCTGCACGTGTGTTATTTGATACGGGTGCGAATAAATCCTTTGTTTCATATGGATTTATTCGACATCCTTCATTTATTCTAACTAAATTACCTGTGCCCTTAGAAGTAGAGATAGGTAATAATAAAAGTTTTATTGTTTGCGATGTATGTGAAAATTGCAAACTAAGCATTGACGATGAAGAATATTTGATAAATCTAATCCCGATGTCAATGGGAGAATTTCAAGTCGTCGTTGGGATGGATCGGCTATCTCGACACCATGCAAAGGTCATGTGTTTCCGTAAAGAGATAAAACTGACATCTCCGAGCGGGAAACACGTCACCATCTATGGCGAGAAAGGAGGCAATCCCATTGTATGCTCAATGTTGAAAGCACACAAGCTAATGAAGCAAGGATGCAAAGCATTTATGATATACGCAAATGAACCCGAAAAAGAATCACGAAAAATTGGAGATGTACCGGTAGTACGAGATTATGAAGATGTTTTTCCGGAAGATTTGCCGGGGATACCACCCGAACGGGAAGTAGAGTTTGGGATCAAATTGATTCCGGGCGCGAAACCCATAGCAAAAGCCCCGTACCGACTTGCGCCGTCAGAATTGCAAGAACTGATGTCCCAAATCCAAGACCTGCTTGACAAGGGATTCATAAGGCCGAGTGTGTCTCCTTGGGTCACACCAGTATTGTTCGTGAGAAAGAAAGACGGGAGTATGCGCATGTGTATCGATTACCGGGAGTTAAACAAACTCACGGTAAAGAACCGATACCCGCTCCCGAGGATAGACGATTTATTCGACCAACTACAAGGTGCGAGCTGGTTTTCTAAAATTGATCTTAGATCGGGGTATCATCAATTAAAGGTCAAAGAAGAAGATGTGCCGAAAACGGCTTTCCGCACGAGATACGGACATTACGAATTCCTCGTGATGCCATTCGGGCTAACAAACGCACCCGCGGCTTTCATGGACCTCATGAACCGGGTTTGCAAACCAATGCTGGATAAGTCGGTCATCGTGTTTATCGATGATATATTGGTATATTCAAAAAGTGAAGCTGAACACGTACATCACCTACAGGAAGTGTTAGAAACCCTTAGACGAGAAAAGCTATACGCAAAATTCTCTAAATGTGCCTTTTGGTTACGAGAGGTACAATTTCTTGGCCACATTATAAGTGCCGACGGAGTACTGGTGGATCCGTCAAAGATTAAGGCGGTGTCAAAATGGAATCCCCCAAAGAACCCTTCTGAAATTAGAAGCTTTTTGGGACTTGCGGGATACTATAGGAGATTTATTTAAGATTTCTCCAAGATTGCGTCACCATTAACCAAGCTGACCCGAAAGACAGAAAGATTCATCTGGGGTGTTGAACAAGAGAAAGCGTTTCAAACGCTAAAAGAAAGGTTAACTCAAGCTCCGGTACTAACACTACCGGACGGAGTTGAAGACATGGAGGTTTATTCAGATGCTTCACTATCGGGACTCGGATGTGTATTGATGCAACGGGGCAAGGTTATAGCCTATGCCTCGAGGCAATTAAAGGTACACGAACAGAAATATCCTACGCACGATCTCGAGTTGGCGGCGGTAGTGTTTGCATTAAAAATATGGAGGCACTACTTGTACGGAGTAAAGTGCACCATATTCACCGACCACAAGAGTTTAAAATACTTCTTCGATCAGAAGGAGCTAAATATGCGACAAAGGCGGTGGCTGGAAACGGTGAAGGATTACGATTGTGAAATACGTTATCACCCAGGAAAGGCTAATGTAGTGGCCGATGCGCTGAGCCGCAAAACAGATTATGCCCCAATACGGGTACGATCTATGCAACTGGTTGTGACTTCAAGCTTGCTAGAACGAATTCGAGAAGCACAAGATGAAGCTGTAAAGACGGAAAACTGGAAAAAGGAAAGAATTATCGGCCAAGTTAAGGACCTAGAGGTAGGCAGTCACGGCCTGAAGACTCGCTTTAATAGAATCTGGGTCCCTAACACATGTGGGGTTAAAAAGCTTCTACCGGATGAAGCTCATAAATCCCGTTATTCCATTCACCCGGGAGCGACCAAGATGTATCATGACTTGAAGCAAAACTATTGGTGGCCGGGAATGAAGCGGGACACGGTGAAATACGTGGAGAAGTGTTTGACGTGCCTACAAGTCAAGGCAGAACACCAAAAACCATATGGTAAACTTCAACCGTTAGAAATTCCGGTTTGAAAATGGGAGCAAATTACGACGGACCTATTGACCAAACTGCCTAAAACAAGTCGTGGCTTTGATGCTATTTGGGTAGTCGTGGATAGATTAACTAAGAGTGCTCACTTTATTCCGATTCGTGAGACTTATACGTCCGAGAAAATGTCGGAGGTTTACACCAATGAAATCATAGCCAGGCATGGGGTACCGATATCCATTGTGTCAGATAGAGATACTCGGTTTACTTCGAAATTCTGGCGTGAATTCCAAGAACAGATGGGGACTAAATTGTTTCTTAGCACTGCTTACCATCCACAAACGGATGGGCAGAGCGAAAGAACAATACAAACATTGGGTGATATGCTGCGGGCTTGCATTATTGACTTTGGGGGTAGTTGGGATGTCCATTTACCCTTGGTCGAATTTGCATATAACAATAGCTATCACGCGAGCATTAAGATGGCCCCGTATGAGCTATTATATGGCAGAAAGTGTCGAACTCCGGTATGTTGGGGAGAAGTGGGTCCGCGGGGGCTAGCGCCAACCGATGTAATCCGAGCTACAAATGCGAAAATTGACATAGTTCGGGCACACTTGAAAGCGGCTCAAGACCGGCAAAAGGCATACGCAGATAAAAGAAAAAGACCAATTGAGTTTCAGGTTGGCGATATGGTCATGCTAAAGGTTTCCCCATGGAAGGGTATCATTAGATTTAGAAAAAGGGGAAAGTTAAGCCCGAGATTTATTGGACCATTTAAAATCACTGAACGGGTCGGTAAAGTGGCTTATCGACTTGAATTACCCGAAGAGTTGAGTGGAATTCATAGCACATTCCACGTATCACATCTTCGAAAATGTTTGGCCGACGAAACTGCTCATATCCACTACGATGACATCGAGGTGGATAACAGCCTCAACTATGCGGTAAAACCAATTGCGATTTTAGATCGTAAGGAGAAAAGTTTGAGGAACAAGATAATAAGTCAAGTCAAAGTCAAATGGGAGCACAGAAAAGGGTCAGACACTACATGGGAGTCCGAGGAAGAAATGCGGCGACTCCACCCTACATTATTTGGTATGTAATTCGGTTTCGAGGACGAAACCCTTTTTAAGGGGGGTGGACTTGTAACACCCCGAAAATATAAAACTTTATGTTAAAATTTTAAATTATTAATAAACGGGAGTTTACTAACTAGAAACCTTTAACCTAGTTAGTTGATAGACTAGAAATAACTCATGAAAGGTTAAAGGCTACTAAATAATGTGTAGAACAAAGTTGAGGGGCTGGAATTGTCAAAAGTTAAAACTAAATTACAATTAGTAACCAAACACTCCAAAATTGGAGTGTTGGTCGATCAGAAAGCAGTAGGGGGCGACACCCCCATTCCAAAACCCTAAACTCACAAAAACATCAAATTGAAAGCTCAAATCTGATCAAAAACGAAATCTAAACATAGATTAGTGATCCTCATCACGAGAGGATTCCAAGGTATGTAAAAACTTGTGTTAATTCTTTGTTTGAATTTCTCATGATGTAGTGAAATCTGGAAAATTGATGTTGCATGAGTGTTATTTGGTTAATTTAGAATCTATTTGGTGTTTAGAGGTTAGACTCAACCAATTACATGTGAAATCATGACCAAATTTAGAAAACTCCATGAACACCTTGAAGGTGGGTTGTGGGTTTTACAAGATGATGATGATTTCTAGGGTTCTTAGTGGTTATACTAGTAAAATTCGACCTTAGAAGATAGTTCCAGAAAAGATGTGATGTTTACATGATATATGATGGCTTAATTGAAGTTAAGTTAACTACTAAGCAATCCATAAACATGAATATGAATAATATAGAAATTCTGCCCTCAAGGTGTTTGTTGAAATGCCTCAAAGAAGGCTGATAAATAGAAATTTGAAGCCTTAACGCCTAATTAAGATGTTTCGGTATATTATGCGAAATGATGCCTAAAGAGGGTTCTAAACATGTCTTATAAATGAACTCTATAGGACAAGATACCGGGACGTCGAGCGGGCAAGCCGGTGGTGATTCTCGTTTGAAGGGCGTGCACTAAGGTATGTAACATGACTCGTTACATTATGTGAAATTAGACTATTGTAGTTGATTATCAAAGTTACTAGTTATTTTGAATTAAAGCGAAAGCATTGTTGTATTGAATACTTGTTTGAATAACGAACTAAGCTCGTTGGTAGTTGTCATAAAGGAAGGAATTCCGTAGACAAGCCAAACGGGTCAAATAATCAAGTAAAACATGACGTACATTCCAAACATGATAAATTGATGTATGTAGAGGTCATATTATGACGTACTAGAAATATCAGTTTTTTACTACATTGATGATGCAGAATGTTGAAACCCGAGAGTTGGGATTTTGGTTGAATTGCTCAAACCAAACAAAAACATGGATTCCCAGGTGCTACCGTAATTTACGGTGTCACCGTAAATTACGGTAGAGACCAATGTTTTACGGTGGTTTTCTACTGTGTTACGGTGGATCCAAGGATTTCCAGCACTCACCGTAATTTACGGTGGCACCGTAAATTACGGTGGAGCCTGGAAAACTTTTATACTTTTGTTGTTTCAAAGTGAAGTTAAACCTTGAAATCTTATCATTCATAAACGTCATAGCTAATGACTTATTTGTTGATTCATAGATAATTAGGTGGTCTCATGGATGGCGATCAAGCGACTTGATGATGAACCGAACACTCCACTTTGAAGCTTCCGCTATGTTTGAACTTGTTTAAATTTTTGTTCTTGGGTTGTAAACAAATTTCTTAAATACACTTAGTACGTTCTATTTTAGTTCTTAGTAGACTAAGTAGTGTAACATTTTTGAAACTTATGTTGAACTATTATCTTTTGGTATAAATTAGCTATTAATTCTAGTATAAATATAAGGGTGTAACAGTTAGAACAACAAAAGCACTAGATGGGCCACACAAGGACCCAAGAGTGGGGCTCGCCACACCCGATAGATCTACCACTTTTGCCCTCGGTCTTATACAAGATTAATGGCACTTAAGAGAGATTACTATTCGCTCACATGATCTAACAGTCTATTCCCTAGCTTAACCATACCCTAGTTAACGTATAATGTGTGAGTTATTTATGTTCTTTAGTGGCGGAACCAGAACGATTTAGTTAGGGGGTCATCATAAACTTATATTCTATACCGGTTCAAATTAGGGGATCCATCTTTAAGTTTGTTCTTTAAAAACTCAAAATTTATAAATAAAAATTAACAAAGTTCCGGTGACCGGAGGGTCAACGGACCCTCCTGACCCCCCTTTGGTTCCTCCCCTGTGTCCTTGGGCCTCTGCCCATGTCCTTGGGCCTTTGCCCATGTCATTCGTGTTATTAATACTCATGCATGTTTCGAAAAACACTTATGTTTTTATAAAACCGGTATATTTAGCATAATCTTTTAGTAAACCATTTGAGTTCGTTGAAATCCTGTCGCAAAATGGTTTATAAATATGTGATATTCATTTATCAAAACCTTGTGTGATTTTGCAAAACTTGCATGTCTTTCCACCCCAAAAAACATTTTATAAAAATGTGAAACAGTAAAAAGTGGGGGTTATGAACTCACCTTGACATTCCTGTGCAACGCTAGTTTAACGTGATTCCGTGATGTTTTTCCAAGAACGTGACTCGCTAGCGTGCAACTATAGCATTCCTAACAAGGAATCACTTATAAGTTTCTAATTAAATCAACGTAGCTAAACTACGTGTCCGAGCTCTACCGAGTTATTAACAAAACGTTTAAAGTTTCCGTTTTGTGTTTCGTAAAACGTCGCCAAAATAAAGATATCTTTATATTTAGTTTATAATAAAACCCGGATCTCGTCAAGTGTCGCTTTTAAATCATAATTACGTGCCGTGTTTTGGATTTTTAACGAAAATCGGGCAGAGTTTCCCCTGTTTTTAGGATGCCCCGACAATCAAAGTTGTCGATATCTTTTCAAAATTCAACAATCAAACAATATATGTATAATTCTTTCTAATATATCAAAATGTAACTAATTTGTAGTTATTGATTGTTTAACTACAAAACACAATACACATTATAGTGTGTCCAGCTCTCCTGGTTAGTGTTGGTGCGTTAAACACAAATAAAAATACGAGTCGTGTCTAAATCACCCTATGAACCTCTCAACCCGCCAAATTATATCATTAAATCTATTAAAGTGTCAACCCGACACATCTGCAACTGCAACCAAGACCACTAGTTCTATATTTATGTTTCTCAATTAGAGATATCCTTCTCATTCAAGATACACTTTATCATCTAAGACCGGTGGATCCTTTAACGCCAGGTACACCACCCCGGGTTAGTGTTTTGGTAGGCGTTGTCCGCTTGTCGTGACAATAGTGCTTGGCGTAGGGCGTTGGCCTAGGGTGACGTGTTTGGCGATGGTTGGCTGGGTGTTAATGACCGTTTGGCATAAAGAAAATTGGGTGCCACATGGCACCCCAACGCCAGCCTGGCCACGCCCCTTTCACACCCCACTTTTTTAGATGTGGACTGGTAGAGCCCACACCTATCACGTGTACGTGTCAAGCAATGCCCACAACCCAAACCACTCTACACCCCATACTCTAATATTTCAGTTTCAACATGACACATGATAACTAATTTTAACCTACTGATCTCAATCAGAATATATGGACATATTGGACATTATTGTAACCACATATGGTAACTTTAACTTTATACATAAAGTATATAATAAGTGACATAACCATTTTTGACACCAAAATGTCACCCACTCAACACTTGCATGATACATCAATGGACCACTTCATCTTTTCCTAACCCTCACCTTCAACCCATCCTTCATCCTCATCGTCAACGACAACACATGCTCCGGCACCTTCTTTTCCACCACCTCCAACTCCACCTCAAACACCTCCATAATCGTCGCCGCCACCAGCTTCATTTGCGTATACGCCATTTCTTTCCCTAAACACACTCTTGCTCCACCATGAAACACCGGATATTTAAACGGATTTTCCGGCCTATACACCACCATTCCACCACCATTCTCCTCTTCCAACCACCTCTCCGGCCTAAACTCGTTGCAATCCGTCCCCCAAACACTCTCCATCCGTCCCATTGCATATGTATGATATGTAACAAACCACCCTTCCCCAACAAACGTCCCGTCTGGCAACACGTCGGGTTTTAGGCATGCTTTTGTGTCCACTGGAACCGGTGGGAACAGCCGCATTGCCTCTGATATCGCGGCGTGTAGGTAATGCATCTGTCGAAGGTCGTCAAACTCGTAAGAGTTCTGATCACTTTTGCTAAGGCGGAGCGTTTTCAGTTCCTCCAGTATTTTCAGTTTTACTTCTGGATGTGAAGATAATATCCAGAAGAACCATGTGAGTGCGGATGACGTTGTATCGCGGCCTGCTAATATGAAACTTATGACTATGTCCCTCAAAAACTCTGGGGAGTAAGCGGATATGTTCATGAACCGGGATAACAGATCATCATTGGGTTCTTTCGCGCTTTCTGTTATTCGCGATTGTATAATGTCGTCCGCGAATTTATGAACAGTAGCGATTGATTTTTGTAGCTTTGATTCGGAACCGAAATTCAACAGTTTTTTGATCTTGTACAGTCCTGATAACATGTTAATAGTATTGTTATACTTTGTATTTTCAATAACAAAGAAAAAATTGGCTCGGGATGCCACCTCACTATTTCACGGTTATGTTCAGTTAGTTTTGATGAAAATTTTGGACCGAACCGGTAACTTTGTTATTAGGAAAATTTTGGACCAAACCGGTAACTTTGTTTTTACGTTTAACAGTTTGTTTTACGGTTTTAGAAAGAAAACATTTTCTATATTTTTTTAGTAAATTTGGAAAAATATAAAAACTGTTTGTGAATATAGCATATACACATAAGTTTGTATTCCTAAAATAAAAAATATAAACAAATAACAAAAGTTAATGATCGGTTTTAAGTTTCAAACTGTAAACCAAACCATAAACCGTCAAACAATTAAACCGAACTGGCCATACATATTTCAGACCGGTTTAGGCGGTTCGCTTGGTTTCAAGCAGTTCATGAACACAACCGACCGCAAGTGAGATTATACTAGATAACTTTATTTGCTTACAAACCTGGTAAAACATACATAAATCTTCCAGAACTAAGCGTTGCAGCTTCTTCAAAAGCTTTCATGAACTCACTACCGGAAGTTCCATCTCCGGCGAGACAACCGGGGTCGAAATTGAAGGCCACCTTACATATATTATCGAAAGAGTACCTTTCAAGAAGATCTTGAAGATCAACAACCTTGTTCAAAGCCGCAGCCCTTTCAAGAACCGGCACGAACCGCGTATGTAGCTCTACGGCCGCCGTTTCCATCACAAAGTTCCGAAGGGACCGCGTGTTGAACTCATAGCTAGCGGTTTTACGCTGCGCCCGCCACGTTTCGCCATCGGAGTTGAAGATGCCACGGCCCAAGAAGTCTTCAAGTAGAGAAATAAACCGGGTTCCTTTATAATTAGAGAATAGATTGTTAGGATTGAATATTAGTAATCAACTATATAGTATACAAAGCATATCTAATTTAAAAGTATTTCTTAACTATAGTCGTAATATAATAATAAACCCTAGCAATATATTCTCTAAATACCTTTCGGGTAGTTCTCAAAGTTGGTCTTGAGCATATGTTCGACGTTTGCCGGGTTGGCGGTTATGACGCCATTGACTTTTCCGGGTCGGCTGAAGACGGCCGTGTTCGTTGGACATTGAGAGAGGACTTGGGTGCTCCAGTCGAGAAACCGGTGGCGGTTTAGGAGGAATTCGGGTAGGGTTCCGAATATTGGATAGTGTTTGAAGCCGGATTGAGGGGTGGATTTGGAGTTTGTTGGGTTGAAGAGGAAGAAGAATGAGTAGATGAGGAGAAAGAAGAAGAAGATTAAAAGGAAAGATGTCATCTCCATGGTTATAATGGAAGCTGTAGGAGAACCGTTCGTTTTACTTTATATAAATAATACATAGTAGATTATAGATAATTCACACGTACAACCATTTGTATCTACAATTTAGCAATCTAATTAACTTAGTTGTGGAATTCAAATTGGAATAGTGTTTGGTTTAGCAATCTAATCAACTTAATTAGTTGTGAAATTCAAATTGGAATAGTGTTTGGTTGGGTAACCAATTAAAATTAGAATTAATTTCCTCATATAATGGATTTTAAGATTTTAGATTACTGAAATGTCTAATTTCCCAATAGAGTTTGCGAACCCTTAAAAAATAAATTTTACTGTCGTGATTTTATTCGCAACTAATTTTCAAAATAGAAAGTCCCTAAAGTAAACACACGTGACCATTCATATTGGAATCCTCATTTTCATCTATATAATTAACTAAAAGACACATAAATTTGTTCATCTTTTAAAACCCACACATATCCAATTCACATTATATCTGTCTCTATTCAATAATATAATATTTTTATTATAACTTCTTTTTATTCCACTAAAAAAAATATATGAAATAGATATATGAAGTGAATATAATTTCATATACACAAGAGTATTCACGTTGTATTTGGAAAAAGCTCTTATATCTTTATATTTTATAGTAAAATTGAGAAAACCACTCAGATTGCCTTGATAACCCATTCTAGGGTTTTAATGTGAGAATCACTAGAACTAGTGTAAACACAATTAAAATAAACCTAAAACAAACAATAAATCCCTCACTTCATCACCACCCAAAAACAAGAAAAACCTAACTTTTTATTTAAAAAAATTGTGTGTGTTTTAAGTTTTTTTAAGTGGTTTTAGCTGTGTTCACACTGGTTCTCATAATAAATGGTGGTTTCTAAATGATCTTCACCCTATATATATATATATAGGATTAAGATCAACGGAAAACCACTCCGAGTTGTGAGAATTTATAGAACTCGGCTTTCCCGTGCGAGTTTCGCCTTTATATTTTACACCCCTAGATTAAAATGTTTAGAAATGCTGCCGTAAAAAATCGAAGTGGTGTTTTTCGGTCCCTTACAGCAGCTGTAAAAAGTTGATGACATAAGCATTACATCACTTTTATGGTATTTACGACTGCCGTAAATGAAAAAAAAACTAGTTTTTTTTGGAAAAGTTGAATTTTTAAAGATTTTTAGTAAAAAAAAAATTGAAAAAACCTTTCGTAATGCTGAGTTCTATAAGTTTTCACAACTCGTATAAATTTTCATTTTACCATAACCTTATATATATATATATATATATATATATATATATATATATATATATATATATATATAGAAGATCATGCGAGAACCACCTCTTATTGTGAGAACCGCGATGATGAAACAATGGTTAACCGGGCAGGGTTAACACACTGGTCTCGTCAAGAAGGGTTAATCCCTTCCTCTCGAGGATCGCTGGCTGGATCACCGGTGGTTGATCTCTTCACAACTCTCTCACTACTACTACTATCTTACTTTGCTTCCCAAGCAAACTACTGATTCTCACGCCGGAGAGTGGTAACAAGGAGCACCCCCCACCCTATCCTACTTGTTACGAGTCACGGCATCCAGCCAGCGATCCTCGAGAGGAAGGGATTAACCCTTCTTGACGAGACCAGTGTGTTAACCCTGCCCGGTTAACCATTGTTTCATCACGCGAGAACCAATGTGAACATACCAAAAATGCCTAAAAATAGCTAAAAATCACACACAAATTTTTTTTTTGAATTTTTTAATATGTTTTATAAAAAAATCGCTACTTTTCGAAGCCACAAAAAAAAAAAATTTTTTTTTAAAATTTTTTTTAAAAAAAAAATAAATTTTTTTGGCTTCTAAAAGTAGCGATTTTAACATAAAAAATATTAAAAAATTCAAAAAAAATTTTAGATTTTTTTTTTGATTTTTTTAGATTTTTTTAGATTTTTTGGGGGTTTAGTTTTTAGCATTTTAGCTTGAGGGGGGGGGGGGTTTAGGTTTTTGGGGGGTGGGGTGGGGGTGGGGTTAGGTTTTTTTTAGGTTTTTTTTTAGCTTTTTTTAGCATTTAGCTTGGGGGGGTTTAGGTTTTTTTTTTTTTTGGGGGGGGGGGGGTTAGGTCTTTTTTTTTGGGGGGGGGGGGGTTTAGGTTTTTTTTTTGGGGGGGGGGGGAGGGTGGGGGTTAAGTTTTTTTAGGTTTTTTTTAGCTATTTTAGGTTGTGTTCACATTGGTTCTCACAATAAGGGTGGTTCTCGCATGAGCCCCTCCCTATATATATATATATATATATATATATATATATATATATATATATATATAGGGTAAGGATAGTGTAAAAAGGGTCTAAAGTGTGAGAAGTGTAAGAAGTGTATTATAACACTATATATAATACTATATAACACCATATAAAGACCGTATAACAATATGTAACACCATATAATACCATATAACACTATGTAACACTATATATCATTATATAACAAATATAACACTATAGGTTGTCTGATAACATGTCTATGATAGATGTATAGTGTTATATTTGTTATATAATGATATATAGTGTTACATAGTGTTATATAGTATTATATGTTGTTACATATTGTTATACGGTGTTTATATGGTGTTATATAGTATTATATATAGTGTTATAATACACTTCTTACACTTCTCACACTTTGAGCACTTTTTACAGGATCCTCTACCTATATATATATATATATATATATATATATATATATATATATAGGGCTTGGATAGATAAGAAACCCCTTCTTTTTAAGAAAACTATGAAAACCCATTCTGAACCATTGATTAGCTTACATCTAAGTTGATCAAAGGCCATGATTATTTTGGTGTTAATAAAAATAAAAGGAAATACAAAAGACTGCCAACTTGTACCATCCAAGGGCATTTTCGGTAGGTAACATAAACATCAAATCACCATAAAAGCTTCTCTTTCTCTTACCTCTTTCTCTTTCCTCTTTCTCTTTCCCATTTCTTCTTCCCTGATCTTGAAGACAACCATAGCCACAACCATAAAAGCTTATCCGGACGGTTTGAAGACCCTTCTTCGTGTTCAGGTGTTGTTGATTAGAGAAACAATAACCTTTAGAGAGAGAACGATGACAAGATAAATGTTTTTAGAGAGAGAAAGTTGATGTTTTAGAGAGAGAAACAACAATCTTCATCATCTTCATCTATAATCTTTATTTTTTAGAGAGAGAGAGATTTGAATGTTCAAGTGTGTGTGAGAGAAGAAGGTTTGAAGACCCTTCTTCGTGTTCATCGGACGGGTATAGATCCGGTAAGTGTTCTTGAAATATCATTTCACACTTGATTTTTTGTTGAAATGGTTGTTAATATGTTTTTATGTGCTGAAAGTGTTTTAGTAATGGTTAATGGGGTATCCATGGTTAATGTTCATGTATTTTAAATAAATCAAAAAATTTAGGATGAAATTTTGAACGAGTTTTTTTTGTTGGTTTGGTTGCTTGTTAGGGGCTTTTGATCTTAACAGTAGCTGTTCTTATGTTGGTTTGGGTTGCTTGTTTGGGTTTATGATCTGAACAGTAAGTGTTTTTTTTTTTTTGGTTGCTTGATTCACAGACTCAGGCTCATAACATGTGTTAAGCCCCCTGTTAGAATCTTATATAACGTGTGTTAATTTATAGAAACAAACCCATAAAGATATTCAATTGACAAGCTTGATGGATTTAAATAAATCCAAAACTTTAGGATGAGATTTTGAACGGGTTTTTTTGTTGGTTTGGGGCTTTTGATCTTAACAATAATTGTTTTTTTTTTTGTTGGGTTGCTTGATTTACAGAGACAGACCCATAACATGTGTTAAGCACCTGTTAGAATGATATATAATGTGTGTTGATTTACAGAAACAGATCCATAAAAGATATTGAATTGACAAGCTGGATGGATGTAGGCGACGTTAATGCGGGGACATTGAATAAGTCACATCCTTTGGGAAAGATGTCTTCGTTCATTTATAGCATGTGTTGGTGGTTCATGCTGTAACAGAACACCATGATGTAACGTGTAATATGAAACGAGCCATTTATGGTAACACATGTACCGGTAATTTTGGAATATATAATATTGTATTCATGTATAAGCTAGTGGTTTACAAAACACCATGATGTGTATATACTGATCTAACATGTGTTACAATTTGTCTGTTCGGAACATGTAATCGCTTAACATGTGACAAGGGTGAAAACAGTCGACGGGGGCGATGAGTTTAATGGGGAGCTTAGTTAATATCGTAATCTTGTTGTAACCCCACTTGTATACATATGATAACATGTAAGCATCCATTATAACCCGACTTGTATTCATGTATATGAAAGTGGTTTGCAAAACACCATGATGTGCATATACTGACCGTAACACGTGAACAAGTTAACATGGAACATACAAGTTAATATCGTAACACCGTATACCTGAATAAAATGTGTTAAGCCTCTGTTATACCTGAATACATTAGTATAAGCTAGTGGTTTCCAAAACACCATGATGTGTATATACATACTGTAACATATGTTAAAGTGACTGAAAATGTATAACGTGTGTTAAGCATCTATTATAACGTGTGTTAAGACTTCCATAATGGATGAATAAACTACAATAGTAACTTAAAAACAACAGAGTAAACATGATATAACGTGTGTTAAGCCTCTATTATAACATGTGTTAAGACTTCCAGAATGGATGCATAAACTTCAATAGTAACTGTAACAGTAGAGGTACAAATACGGGCGCCTCCACCATTATAATCTTGTTGTAACCCGACTTGTATTCATGTATATGAAAGTGGTTTGCAAAACACTATGATGTGCATATACTGATAGTAAAAACGTGTACAAGTTAATATGGAACATACAAGTTAATATCGTAACACCGTATACCTGGGATAAAATGTGTTAACCCTCTGTTATAATCTTGGTTTAACCTAACATGGTGTCATGTATAAGCTATTGGTTTCCAAAACACCATGATGTGTATATACATACTGTAACATGTGTTAAGCGACTGAAATGTATAACGTGTGTTAAGCATCTATTATAACGTGTGTAAAGACTTCCACAGTGGATGAATAAACTCCAATAGTAACTTAATAACAACAGAGTAAACCTGATATAACGTGTGTTAAGCCTCTATTGTAACATGTGTTAAGACTTCTAGAATGGATGCATAAACTTCAATAGTAACTGTAACAGTAAAGGTACAAATATGGGCGCCTCCAACAGAAAATGTGTTAAGTCTAGACGGTTTTAACATCGTGTACTAGAGAAAACAAGAAGAGTCTCACATTACATATTACTAGTAAACAAAAATACATAGCACTAAGAAAATGGTGGAGCTTCCTTTGAAAGTCTGCCTTAGCTTTTCAGCGGCTACCTTTGTTGCCTTAGCTTTCCAACGGTCCCGAGAATTGGATCTTATTTCCCTTGAATCCATCACCAGCCTAATAACAAAAAGATAAGATAACCGTTAAGTCGTTAACCAGACATAAATACTAACACATTGATAGCCAGAATTTTTTTTCTCAGATAACATCACAAAAAACAGTTACTATTCAGATCAAAAAGCCCCGAACAATTTTAACAATTTATTTTTAAGTTTATTAAAGACAGGAACTGTATCAATTGTCATTCCATAATTTCATAATTTATTATTACTTTTTTTTTATAAATATGTTTTTGATTTAAGAGTTACAAAGTACAAATATCCACCGGTAAAACCCATGAAAAAAGATTAAAGATTTAACCATTTTCAACCTGGGGGTCAACTGCTAGAACATTCATGATATACTTTCTTTGAAAAAACATATTTTTCATTTGAAAAAATGAAAAATAATGAAAAATTGAAAACCCACCATTTTTTCGTCTTTTTTTTTGAAAATTGTGAAAAAGCCAATAAACAAGATTAAATATTTCAGAGATTTAACCTGGGTTGCCTGGAAGACTTCTTTTTTTCTTGATTAGTGGTTGAGTTTGATTTGGAGGAGGATGAGCAAAGTAATTTTGATAATTTGGATTATAACTGCTTCCATTTTCTTGACCTTTATTCTCAGAGCAAGAATTAACAGTAGTTGCATGAAGATCAGATGCAGAACTCAAATCATCTTCAGAATCACATTCTGCTGTTTCATCATCTTCTTGACTCACTAGGGTATTTTGGAGGGGCAGTGGTGGGGGTTGTGCAGCGGGGGTCGGCCGACGGTGGTAAAGGTGCAACGGTGGTGGGGGTTGAGCAACAGGGTTGGAGGTGTTTACGGTGGTGCCGGAGGTACAATATTGATGGTGGTGATGATGGTGGTGGTGCGGTGGTGATGGTGGTGTGGTGGGAAAAAAAGATAATGATGAGAGAGAGATTTGATGAAGAGAGAGATCTGAATATGAATGTGAATAAGTGTGTGTGAGAGATATGTGTGAGAGAGAAATGTGTACTAACATGTCAATGTCAGGAAGAGAGAGAAAGGGCAATGTAAAAAGACCAAAATACCATCCATTTTGTCATCTCCAATCAATGACGTGGCCAATTGTAGGCCTTGTAATGGGTTTGCTAAGTTTCCTAAAAAAATGGGGTTTCTTGTAGAGCATTATCCTATATATATATATATATATATATATATATATATATATATATAGGGGATCGCTAAAATGAAAACCATCTACAGTTGTAAGAACCGCAGGAACCACTTTCTGGCCATTAGATCTTAAAAATGGATGGATGAGATTAAAAGTAGTTAAAAGTAATATTAAATTCTTTTTGTCTTATTATGTCTTTAATATTTTAATCTAAAAGGGTATTGAAGTAATTTTGTTTTTTTTGTCTTATTGAGTTTATTGTTTTTTATTACAAATTTGTCCAATTACGTTAATTATTTTTGTTCTAAATCAGATTACTTTATTAAACAAAAATTTTGAAATCAGATTTTTTTATAAAAAAAATTTACGCGTGTTTTTTTACCACCCGTTCTTACGCGCGTTTTTTTACGCTCCGTTTTTTCACGCCGTTTTTTGCGACCGTAGTTTTTCAGTGCCGTTTTTTTGCCCGGTTTTAGGTGCCGTTTTTTGCCACGCCGTTTTTTACGTCATGTTTTTTACAAAGCCGGTTTTGCGCCCCATTTTTTACGTCCCGTTTTAACGCGCCGTTTTAGTGTCCCGTTTTTACGCGCCGTTCATACGGCCCGTTTTACGCGCCGTTTTTTTACGCCCCGTTTTTTCACGCCGTTTTTTTGCGACCGGGTTTTTACGTGCGTTTTTTTCCCGGTTTTATGCGCCGTTTTTACACTTTTTACGTTTTATGTTTTACGTTAACCTGTTTAGACTTTTTACATTTTAAGTGTTACGTTAAACTTTTTACGATTTACGTTTTACGTTAAAACTTTTTACTTTTTACGTTTTACGTTTTACGTAGAAGTTTTTACTTTTTACGTTTTACGTTCAAATTTTTTACTTTTTACTTTTTACGTTTTACGTTTTACGTAAAATTTTTTATGCTTCAAGTTTTTACGTTTTACATTAAAAAAGTTTACGGTTTACGTTAAAATGTTTACGGTTTAATTTTTTTTTTTACAAAAAAATTTTTATGCAAAAACGAACGCACCCAGAAATCGCAAACTCGGGAGGTATCTCAGATATATTGTTATCATCATCGACGCCTCAAAAAAAAAAACCCAACAAACAAAAATAAAAAAAACGAGTGGAATCTTAAAAAAAACGGTGTTTTGGCTCAGATTTTCTGATAATCAGAGGCTGCAAAAGTAGGGTTGTAGGTTCAAAAAACCTACCCTCCACCATTCTTGCCGCGCCCTCGTCATCAAAATATACGAGTTTTTTTTTTTTGCATCATCATCGCCCCAAAAATCCAAAACGGATCAAAACCCACATATTCAAACATTCAAAAGCACCTGATGAACATCATTCAAAACACATTCAACAAATTCAAACAGATTCAACAGATTCAAAAAGCACCATATTCAACAGAATCAAACCCCCAACAAGATCACATCACCGAAACCAGTTACCAAAAACAGTTACCAGCAAAAATTCACACCACCGACCACCACCTCCCTACAAAGATCAGAACCAAAAATCATTATAAAAAAGGAAACAAGATCAGAACCAAAAATCAACAACAAACACACCTGCATCATCGTAACCACCACCAAAAACACAGGGCCGGAGATGGGGTTGCAGATCACCCACAGATTCAAAGAAACAAACCAACAACAGAGATTAAAAAAAATCAAAACATGTTACCGGAGATGGGGGTTGCAGATCACCCACAGCCTCTCTCCCCCGAGCCATCAGATCACCCACCCCCTTCGCCCCATCCTTCGCCGCCACCACCGGCGACCAACCACCTCCCACCAACGCGTTCCGGCGCAGACCAACCACCTACTAACGACCGGATCAAAAACCAGAAAAAGAACCCCCACTTCTTATATCACAAAATCCCCAAAATTCAGAAAAAGGAACCCCACTTCTTATATCACACAAACCCTCACCGCCGTCGCCGTGATTTTCAACCACCGGGGTGTGGGTGGCCGGCCGGTAAACTACACCAACGGCATCACGCGCCGCCACCATAGACGGAGGAGGGGTGTTTGGCTGGTGGTTGTCATCGGAAAGAGGGGAACCGAGGGGTGTGGTAATTATCGCCGGAAAGAGGGACAAACAAGAGAGAGAGGAGACAAAACAGGTGAAAAATGAAGAAGATGATGAAATGTGATGGGTTAATAAGAGAGAGGAGAGAGGAGAGAGGTTAGAAAAAGCTGATGGTATTTAATGAGGAGAGATGAAGGATATGACAATTGGGGTAAATGACCAAATTACCCTTTCTGTTGTCAAAACCTGATTGGTGGAGACTGGTTCTCATGGTTCTTACAACTGGGGGTGTTTTTCAATTTAGCGGCTCCATATATATATATATATATATATATATATATATATATATATATATATATATATATATATATATATATATATATATATATATATATATATATATATATATATATATATATGTAAAGGATAAATAGAAAACTTATTTAGGGTGAGAAAACCTAGTAAACCTTATTGTGACCATTGATCTACATAATCTAATGGTTGGAGAAATAAGTGCTATTTTGATTTAAATATATTACTTTCCATATGTTGAAAAGTGGTTTGAGGGGGTATTTTCGTACATCTACATGTCTCTCTCTCTCTCCTCAGGTGTACTTCTCTTGAAAGTTGTGTTTCCTTGCTTCTCATGGCATTCTCTCTACTCATGTACTTATCTTCGGCTTATAATCAGCATGATCCTTCTGCACCGGTTAAAAACACCTGTGCTATCTCCCTCATCATATGTTTGATCATATTCATCGGTCTGGGTGTCCGCTTTTGCGACAAGCGCGGGCCCAACCTTGAATGAACAAATGCACGTTTCTGAGAGTGTTGCTCTTCCCGATAATCCCGACGCCTAGTGCCGGAATGAGTAGACTCATATTTGGTTCTCGGCTGAGAATAAACCTCCGTGTCTTCTACCGACATGTATGATGGTGAATCATAATGTAATACTTGAGGTGCGGTTGGGGCTTGCACCTGAGCTGGAGGTTTAAAGCACCTTGAGATTTGACTTACCACGAGATTGGAGTTTCGTCGGGAGGCAGTATTGAACTGATCGGAATTTCTGGCTAAACTCTGGAGTGACAGGATCATTCACATGATTGGCATCACGATGAACCTCAATATCATTGGACACTTCTTCCACGATTCCGTTAACACGAGAAGCATAAGCAAAGTGGCCTCTACTCTAAGGTCGAGGACCTGGTGTTTGATTTGACGGACTTTCTGCCATGGAAACTGATGTGTATAAAATGCAACATATAAATTACATCAACAGAGGCATAAAACCAACCCTTTTTAGTACTAATGTTGGAAAAAGCGTGTTTCTTTCTTCCTTTTGAACTTACAGGACCAAATGAGCTTAAAAGGACAAAAGGAACAAATAAGTAGCCAAATGCCAACATACATACAAGAAGAAGGAATAACGTGACATGGTTGACCACTCGGCAACATCTCCCAAACAAAAAACAAGAAGACAGATGCTGACCACGGGGCCGTGCCCAGCTCACCACGGGGCGTGGTCAGCCCTGACACAAGAAGACAAAGCCTGCAGAAGCTTCTACGCCCACCACGGGGCCGTGCCCAGCTCACCACAGGGCGTGGTCAACTCTAAGATTTGCAGAATCCTGATAGTACAAGGAAGAGTTGACCACGGGGCTGTGTCCAGAGGCCACGAGGGTGTGTAGGTGTGACAACCCGAGATTTCAAGGTCTTTCATTTACGCATCATTTGTTTCACAATCCTGTTTTATGTTGTATCATGTGCAACGTGTTTGAATGATTTAAGTATTGCTATGTTTGAATGTTATATGAAAACATAGGAGTTGTTTAAGGGTCAGACACAACATATTTATATTTAACTTTGTACATCACACACTTGAGTCACGAAGAACCCAAGCAGACGAAGAACTGCAGTTCTTCGTCACAACCACTCCTCAACGAAGAAGGGTTCTTCGTCACAACCAAACTTTGGCGAAGAAGGGTTCTTCGCCGAGAGGTCTTTCGCCAAAAAGGGCCTTGGCCCAGGATTATTCGTGGGCCTGGCTGTCACTTAGTTTGTATAACTTTCCATAATCCTCAACCGTAAACACAAAACCCTAAAGTCCTCTCTCCCTACTCTCTGTGCGACGACAATTTTAGGATCTCGAAGCCTTTTCATCTCGTTCAAACTAATCGCTTCGGTATCACGGTTAGTGTCTATCATTGTTAGTTGCTAAAATCTTGATGTCATGATTGTATGAAAAACTAGGGTTTCATTTGTTAGATCGTAAGTCTAGAACGTGTGGTTGAATATGGTATTAAACTATGTTGGACTTGATGATTAGAAATCTTTGGATTAACAAACTGATGATTTGTTCTATTAGTATGATGATTCATAGGATAAATTGTTAGTTATGATTTGTATGATGAGTAGGAACTGTTATGTTTTGAATGGAATTGAAAGGTTGATGATTGTTCATAACTAAGGTGCATGATCATGATTAAAAGGCGTTGTTTGATCTAAAATGGAAACTATCAAATCTGTTGGCAACTGTTATGACTGAGAACAAAGAATTGTAACCGTCTGTTGAAGTAGCGATGAAAGACTCCTTGCGAAGAACATAACTCGACGAAGAACTTGGTCCTTCGTTGATTGGCTGTTGACGAAAAACTAAGGTTCTTCGCCACCATCACTTCTCGACGAAACATGGTTCTTCGCAGGAGGGTTCTTCGCCATGAGAGCAACCCACAAAGAATTGGTTCTTTGTGGAGATGCTGCAAGTGAACAAATGGACAGAAGAATTTATGATGTTTCTGATAATGGATATTTGTGTTGCATGACAATAATGTTGATTAGGAATGAGAAACTGTGACTTGTGTGAGTAGCCAATTCATATGTTACTGGTTATTATGTGATATGCACATGGGATGTGGTCTTAAATGAGAATTGAATACGTGCTGCGTGATGTACGGTAATCTTTGTGATGAATGCAATCTGTGAAAAACTACGTGACTTAATGGTTTATGAAACTGATTATTATGGTAATCACGGTAGGGTTTGGGTTGACCAACTTGGACGGGTAACTTAACATACCGAGCAAAACTAAGGTGAGTTCACTTCTATTGAGCATGCGTCCTAGTTGGTGGGACAATCAGTGGGTATTCCTGAGAGGAATAAGTCTTTTGGGGTAAAAACTGGAATGTTAGATAATACACTCAATTCCTATCACCTTAAGTCCCATCTTATACAGAATAGTTACCTGAGAGGTAAGGGGGTGTTAGTTGATAGCGCTATTAGGCTTGGCAACCTCACACCGTACCTGAGAGGACGGGCGTGAACTAATGACCTTAATCATGACCAATGCTTAGATAGGGGGCATTGGGGACGGGCAAAACAATCTGGAGCCATCTTGTACGGTACTCGAGTTATTATCAACATTATTAATGAACTAAACTAAACACTTGGCAATTAACGTTTTCGTAAAACTATGAACTTACCAGCATTGTCTGATATACTTGTTACATGCTCGCAGGTCGTTAGATGCTTTGGACGAGGAACTTGCTGTCTGGGATAGCTGGAGTGGTCATGTGTCGAGTCTTTTGAGAACACATAACAATACATTTGGTTTCCTTTTATTTTGTTTTGAAACAATGAATGATAACTTATATTATGCTTCCGCTGAACATGTTAAACTTGGATTGTGCTTATGAATGTTTTATCACTATGAATGGAAACTTTGTTTAATAACTTGATATTAGTTCAGTGTGATTGGTGGTTAGATCCTGGTACGTCACACGCCTAGCGGGGGTTTCCGCATGTGGTAATTTAGGGGTGTGACAGTTTGGTATCAGAGCCACTGGTTATAGTGAACTAGGTTTTAAAACGCTTTTATAAAACCAGACTATAACCGAACAGTTTCGAAATCGACCATGACACTCAGCTCCAGATTGCAAGGTTCGTCTCTCATTTACTTATTGCACCGCATATCTAGTGTACACTTATGTATGACATTGCATGTGAATGCACACTTAGCACTACAGTATGAATTCATGTGTTACATGCCTACGTTATGTGATTGATAGTGTGTCACTTCCTTAAACCTTCATGATCCATGTTGTGGTGTCTTCTGTCTTGTTACTCGAATTTGAGGAACCTTTTAGCATGAGTTGAGAGGAGCTGAGATACACATGCAAATCGCATTGTTATTATGGGTGCACACATAATAAAAATGTGGGGTGCATGTGAGTCCCAGTAAGGCTTAACAAGTGTGAAAGGGGTTTTACTCTGTTGTCTGACATACTGGTAGAACTCAGTAATCTGTAGACTTCAAAACGATGCTTGACTCCTACTCAATTTCGACCCTTAACCTTTTCCACTTGTAACAACTGCCACTAAAATCAATAATTAGGATAATAATTAGGCAATAAGAAAACCCTAATTGAAACACCCAAGTGATTCCGCATAAACCCTAAAATTTTCATAACAATCGGAATCAGGATCAGGGCCCCTAAAACTCAGGGGGGGGGGGTAAACCCTAGTTGGTAATATCTTAACAGTTTTACGTGGGAGCTAAGTTTTCAGTCGAAACCAACTCACCCAAGCTACCTGTACACGAACACACCCTATGCTAGACTAGGGTCTCTCGCGCCACGCGACACGCGCAAGGAAATCCTTCGCGTGGCGCGAGGGAGTGCATTTTTCAGATATAAATAGGGGATGTTGGCACTTGAAATTCTGTGATAATTCGACGTCCAAATTCCGTTTATACACGGAGATATCGTCTGAATACTACACAACCACACACTAAACTCGAATTGCTGCCGCAATCAGGGTAATAACTCGATCGCTATTACGATTCAACGTCCGATCGATTATAACTATCCAACGATTGTCCGAGTGCTGCTCAAATTGAGCTTGTACTTTGTTATTCATTATGATTTCGACTTGAATGTTTGAGTGCTGTTCGAATTCGGACTATGCTTTGTCATTCGTTGTGAATCCATTGAATTGTTAAGTATTGCACTTGATAATAGTTGTGAGGGTTTAATCTCGTGAATTGACGTAACTACTGAATTAGTTACTAATCCCGTTTGTGTGTGCATTGTTATTTAAATTAGGTTAGAAGGCTAATCAGTAAAGCTTATACTCTGCTCGTAAATCTGCAATGTGAGTCATTCTCTTTTTATCAACTGTTTTACAAAACTCCAAAGTTATTTTCAAAGTTATAATTACAGGGATTAAGTCTTTGTAATCACCAAATTACAGCCGATATGTGGGGTTTTGTATACATTACTTATTTCCCGTCACACTTGGACAAACGGGTGGCCAAGGGGTGATCTGACCACAGTCACAGACACCATTGGACAAATGGGCTAGCCAATGGATGGTCGAGTGACAAATACTGTGGGTAGTTGGTTTGATATCAGAAACATTGTAATTCCCCTTAATACTGTAGATTATAACAAATGTGTCATTTTCAGTAAAATGAATGATTCACTCAGTATTTCCCTGCTGACAAAACCTTTTTCCAAACATGTTTCAGGTGATATGGTATGAGCAAAGAAAAGTGCCATGGAGCACTCCCAGCTTAGAAAAGTGGCTCAATGTAAATAAATAAATGAACATGTTTTGAAAATAAAGATTTCCCTGAGAAATCACATTATTGTAAATTTCGGGAATTTATCCCTAAGTTATGAAACGAGTAGTTTAATTTATTAAAAAGATCCTGTTTTAAAAAGACTTCCGCTGTCGCCTAAATTAAATACCACGGGATTCCTGTCCCGCGGCTCCTGAAACGGGTCAAACCGGGTCGGGGGCTGTGACAGGAAAAGGTGGTATCAGAGCCACTGTTTTAAGCTTACTGATTAAGCTCATTGTTCTAATTAATTTAAGTTTATCGAAAGTTTTATTTGTTATTCTGTGAATATATGCTTATTAACTGACTAATTGTTAAAATTACAGTATGAGTAAACAAAAGATTTCTGCTATCTATCGCAAATTAGATAGTACACCTAAAGAACAGGGAACCTCTTCCTCCAAACCTCCCACCAAATTAGAAGAGGGAATCTTTGTCCGTAGGGCCAATTATGAAAACCCATTTACACCAGAGAAAAGGAATTCAATCCTTAGAAAAGGTCAAGAGAAAAAGAAACCCCAAACCAAGAGAGTGAGGTTTAACCTAGAAATTCAGGAAATTAATAATAATCCACCAGGGGAAAATAACTTAGATGAAAAATGGGCAAATCTGTATCTGCTCGCTACTATAGCAGAAAATGCAAATCTTTAAGCTTTAAACCTAGAAATATTTACTTCCCAGTAAATAAATAAATAGATCTGAGTGTGTTCTGTTTGCTGTATGTTGTACAAATTGGTATGCAATAAAAATGTTTATCTGTTAAGCTTTGTTCCAAAGTTTTAACTTAGCATTTTGTGCATTTTGCATATATGCCGTACAACATGAATGAGATGTCGGAAGCATTTCAGAATCTCAACCTCTATCCTGTGCCGATTGAAGTCTCCCACAACTTCACTGGTTACATTGCTGACATAGAGGAACCTCTAGAATTCCAAGCTCCACCGCTGGAAAAAGCCAAACCTAAAAAGAAGAGAAGATATGTAGGGTGGCGAAAAGTGCGCAGAAGGAAACCTAGGAGACTCCCTAAAATAGAAAATCCTGTGAGTGTGAGCAAGGGAAAAGAAATAGAAACCGGAGAAAATTCCAAGCCAGCAGAAATAGGGATAGACCTAAAGCAAAAGGGAATAGAGATCGGAGAAAGCTCTAAACAGTCTGAGGAAATCACATTCCAGGACGAAATAGACCGCCTACTGGATAATTGTGATGTTCTAGAGCCTATCAACAATAATCTCTTCTCTTATCCTGCTACAGCTCAATTCCCAATAAACCTAGGACCAGTTATTCCAGAACCACTAGTTCACACCCGACCATTAGGCCAAATGGAGGAATGGTGGACCAATGACTGGCAATTCCAAAATATAGTTAATAGTCCCTATAGTTTTCTCCCACAGTTTGATCCAGAACCTGTCCCTAATCCGCCAATGAGCTATGAAAATTTAGCTGAGTTACGTCAGTTTGGTGAAGAACTGATAGGCACCGGGAATAGGATCCGGGAAATGGGGGAGCAGATTTCTTGGAAGTACGACGAGAGGGAACGTCGTTATTGAAACTGCCAGTGGACCAAAAGATAGGAAGGGTTGGAAAAGTTTGTTTGTATTATAACTAATATAGTAAAACTAATCCTGTAAAATGGGCAATAAAACACTGTAAGATAAAAAGTGTGTATTGAAGCAGGTATAATATATGAAGCAAAACAGAAGTCGAGACATCGACAATTTTGACTATGCTTGCATGTTATGCTGATCTATGTGTTTTTCTGTATGTATCTGTAATTTTGATATTAATAATTAGACACTAACAATTTCTAATTAGCAGATGGAAAACGCTAATAGTGAACCAGTTAATGAAGTAAATCAGTCTGAGCAAAATCAGGAAGATCAATATATAACTAGACAAGATATTGAACACTTTATTGCTCAAGGGATAGCCAATGCTATTCCAGAAATCGTGGCTGCTGTTCAGAAACCTGTCGAACCACAATTAATTCCTAGTAAACGTATTCCGAAAGATAACGGCAGAAACAACATAAATGGAGGCGGCAATCATGACGACCATGATCCGCAACAGGCCCCACTCCCTAAAAGAATGAAAGCTGCAACGCCTGGTTGCACTTACAAAGAATTTCTTGCCTGTAAACCCACAGAATTTGCAGGTAATGAAGGGGCAACTGCAACACTGCGTTGGTTAGAGAAAACCGAGGCAGTAATTGCAATAAGTAAATGTGCTGAAGAAGATCAAGTGATGTATGCATCAAACTTGTTCAAAGAAGGGGCGTTGGAATGGTGGAACACGGTGCTGCAAGCAAAAGGAAGAAGGGTGGCTTATGCAATGAATTGGGAAGAATTTAAGCGTCTTGTCGAAAGAAAATTCTGTCCCGAATACGAGAAGGAACAAATGGCAAATAAGTTCCTGAGTCATCGTATGTTAGGTGTAGACTGTCGAGGATATACTTCGACATTCTTCGAATATGCGAGAGTGGTACCTTCCCTGGCTTCGTCAGAACCGGTACTTATTTCCCATTATATTTGGGGATTAATTGGAGAAATCCGTAACATCGTTAAAGCTGCGAGACCACGCACGATTGACGATGCTGTGGAATTAGCTAATACCTTAACCGATGAACTAGTCCGCACCAGAGAAGAAGATCACAAGAAGGAATTGGCTCAGAAGATTACCCAAGGATTCCGCGTAGGTAATAATAGCAATAAATTCAAGAAAAGAGGAACCGGGCAATACTCGTCACCTCCTTTCTGTAGAAATTGCAAAAAGAAACACTATGGACAGTGCAATATATTTTGCAACTTCTGCAAGGCGAAAGGACATCGGGAAGAAGACTGCAGAAGGAAAACAAAAGTTTGTTATAACTGCAGAGAAACAGGACATTTCCAGTCTGAATGTCCTAAGTTAGCTAAACCAGTAGACAGTAGAGCTAACACGACTGAAGGAACTACTAAGAAAAATGCACGAGCATTCCAGCTAACCACTCAAGAAGCCGAACTCATTCCAGACGTGATAGCGGGTACGTTCTTAGTGCATAACGTCTATGCAAAAGTATTATTTAATTCTGGTGCAAACCAAAGTTTCATTAATACTGCATTCTGTCAAGCTCTTAACTTACCTCTAAATACCCTTAGGCAGATCTTTTCTGTTGAAACGGCAGATGGAAATTCTGTCAACATAGATAAGGTTTTGCAAGAAGTAAAAATAGAATTGTTAGGTCATAAGTTTTCTGCAAACCTGTTACCTATGAATTTAGCCGGATTTGATGTAGTGTTAGGAATGGATTGGTTAATAGCCAACCATGCCCGAATCCTGTGTGATAAGAATTCCGTAGAAATCCGTACCCCCACAGAAGAAATAATTCTAGTTACAGGAGATAGATCTCGGAAGCCACTGAAATTCATTTCAGTAATGAAATTGGCTAGTTATTCAAGGAAACAAGAAATGGTGTATATGATTTCTGTAATCATTAACACTAAAAGTAAGGAACTCCAGGACATCCCTATAGTTTCAGAATACGCAGATGTTTTTCCTGAAGAATTACCTGGTTTACCACCTGATAGGCAAGTAGAGTTTAGAATTCATTTAATTCCAGGTACTGCACCAATAGTTAAGACACCTTATCGATTAGCACCTACTGAAATGCTAGAATTGAAAAAGCAATTAGATGAATTACTAAGCAAAGGATTCATACAACCTAGTTCATCCCCTTGGGGTGCACCAGTGCTGTTTGTGAAAAAGAAAGATGGATCAATGAGAATGTGTATCGATTATAGGGAATTGAATAAAGTTACAATTAAGAACCGATACCCATTACCTAGGATTGATGATCTTTTTGATCAATTGCAAGGAGCTAGGTATTTCTCTAAAATAGATTTAAGATCTGGATATCACCAGTTGAAAGTGCAAGAAGAGGACATACCTAAAACCGCTTTCAGAACTAGGTATGGTCCTTATGAGTTTACAGTCATGCCCTTTGGATTAACAAATGCTCCAGTTGCATTTATGGACATGATGAATAGAATCTGTAAACCATACTTGGATAAATTTGTAATCGTGTTCATTGACGATATACTCATTTATTCCAAAAGTCAGGAGGAACATTGTGAGCACTTGCATACACTCTTAACTTTGTTAAGAAAGGAAAAGCTTTATGCCAAATTCTCAAAGTGCGAATTCTGGCTACAAGAAGTGCAATTTTTAGGTTATATGGTGAATCACGAAGGAATTCACGTAGATCCTGCTAAAATAGAAGCAATCACGAATTGGAAAGCTCCACGAACGGCTATGGAAGTTAGAAGTTTTCTAGGCTTAGCTGGATATTATAGACGATTTATTAAAGATTTTTTTAGGATAGCTGTACCTTTAACTAAGCTAACCTGTAAAGCCGTTAAGTTTGAATGAGGATCTAGACAAGAGGAAGCTTTTAGGATTCTAAAGCACAAATTGACAAATGCTCCAATTTTAGCTTTACCCGAAGGAACCGAGGATTTTGAAGTATACTGTGATGCTTCAAAATTAGGATATGGATGTGTGTTGATGCAACACAAAAAGGTAATTGCGTATGCCTCTAGGCAATTGAAAAAGCACGAAGAAAATTATACAACTCATGATCTAGAGTTGGGAGCCATAATTTTTGCCCTTAAGATTTGGAGACATTATCTGTATGGAAGTAAATTTACTATCTATACAGACCATAAGAGTTTAAAGTATATATTTGGGCAAAAAGAGTTAAATATGAGGCAAAGAAGGTGGATGGAAATCTTAAGTGATTACGACTGTGATATTCAGTATCACGAAGGAAAGGCGAACGTAGTTGCCGACGCCTTAAGTCATAAATATCATGAAAAGCAAAAGCGAGTCCGTGCTCTTAGGTTAAATCTACACTTAGATTTAATGGAACAAATAAAGGAAGTTCAAGGAACGGCAATCAAGGACGATGCTGAAGAAATGAAAGGTTACCTAAAGGAATTAGAACAAGGAAAAGATGGAATTTGGAGATTCCACAAGAAACGAATTTGGGTACCTAGGCAAGGAGAATTAAGAAATAAGATTTTAGAAGAATCTCATAAATCTAGGTATACTGTACATCCAGGAAATAATAAGATGTACCAAGATTTAAGAAATAATTTTTGGTGGATAGGAATGAAAAAGGATATAGCCGAATACGTATCTAAGTGTCTAACCTGTTCACAAGTTAAAGCTGAACATCAGAAACCTTCAGGACTACTACAACAGTTAGAAATGCCTGTAAGGAAATGGGAACTCATAACAATGGATTTTGTTACTAAGTTACCCAAAACCAGAAAAGGTAATGATGCTATTTGGGTAATTGTGGATCGATTAACCAAATCAGCTCATTTTCTACCAATGAAGGAAACCTTTAGCATGGAAAGGTTAGCCAAGTTGTATGTAGATGAAGTAGTATCCTTACATGGAGTCCCACTCTCCATTGTATCGGATAGAGATAGTCGTTTTACTTCCCGTTTCTGGACAAGTTTCCAAGAAGCAATGGGAACTCGACTTAATTTAAGTACCGCATATCATCCTCAAACAGACGGACAAAGTGAAAGGACGATACAAACCCTGGAAGACATGCTCCGAGCATGTGTAATTGACTTTGGTGGTAATTGGGATAGCCATTTACCATTAATTGAATTCTCCTATAACAATAGTTATCATTCGAGCATCGAAGCTGCTCCATTCGAAGCACTGTATGGACGCAAGTGCAGAACTCCCGTTTGTTGGGCAGAGATAGGAGAAAGTCAGTTATCAGGACCAGAGATTGTGCAAGAAACTACTGACAAAATATCGCAAATCAAGGAAAGACTGAAGACTGCTAGAGATCGTCAGAAGAGTTATGCAGACAATCGCCGTAAGCCATTAGAATTCCAAGTCGGAGACATAGTACTATTGAAAGTATCTCCTTGGAAAGGAATAGTAGGATTTGGTAAAAAAGGGAAAACTGAGTCCCAGATATGTTGGACCATTCCCAGTAATCCAACGAATAGGACCAGTAGCTTATCGTTTACAACTACCAGAAGAATTAGCTGGAGTACATGATGTGTTTCATGTATCCAATCTAAAGAAATGTCTATCAGACGAATCCCTGGTAGTACCTCTTCAAGATATAGAGGTAAATGAAAAGCTGAAATTCGTAGAGAAACCCCTACAAATAGAAGATCGGAAGATTAAGTTTCTCAAACATAAACGACTGGTGTTGGTCAAAGTCAAATGGGAATCCAAGAGAGGACCAGAATATACTTGGGAACTAGAATCAGAAATGAAGCGAAAGTATCCTCATCTATTTCAGTAAATCTCGAGGACGAGATTTTTCTTAAGGTGGGGAGGATGTAACAACTGCCACTAAAATCAATAATTAGGATAATAATTAGGCAATAAGAAAACCCTAATTGAAACACCCAAGTGATTCCGCATAAACCCTAAAATTTTCATAACAATCGGAATCAGGATCAGGGCCCCTAAAACTCAGGGGGGGGGGGGGGGTAAACCCTAGTTGGTAATATCTTAACAGTTTTACGTGGGAGCTAAGTTTTCAGTCGAAACCAACTCCCCCAAGCTACCTGTACACGAACACACCCTATGCTAGACTAGGGTCTCTCGCGCCACGCGACACGCACAAGGAAATCCTTCGCGTGGCGCGAGGGAGTGCATTTTTCAGATATAAATAGGGGATGTTGGCACTTGAAATTCTGTGATAATTCGACGTCCAAATTCCGTTTATACACGGAGATATCGTCTGAATACTACACAACCACACATAAACTCGAATTGCTGCCGCAATCAGGGTAATAACTCGATCGCTATTACGATTCAACGTCCGATCAATTATAACTATCCAACGATTGTCCGAGTGCTGCTCAAATTGAGCTTGTACTTTGTTATTCATTGTGATTTCGACTTGAATGTTTGAGTGCTGTTCGAATTCGGACTATGCTCTGTCATTCGTTGTGAATCCATTGAATTGTTAAGTATTGCACTTGATAATAGTTGTGAGGGTTTAATCTCGTGAATTGACGTAACTGCTGAATTAGTTACTAATCCCGTTTGTGTGTGCATTGTTTTTTAAATTAGGTTAGAAGGCTAATCAGTAAAGCTTATACTCTGCTCGTAAATCTGCAATGTGAGTCATTCTCTTTTTATCAATTGTTTTACAAAACTCCAAAGTTATTTTCAAAGTTATAATTACAGGGATTAAGTCTTTGTAATCACCAAATTACAGCCGGTATGTGGGGTTTTGTATACATTACTTATTTCCCGTCACACTTGGACAAACGGGTGGCCAAGGGGTGATCTGACCACAGTCACAGACACCATTGGACAAATGGGCTAGCCAATGGATGGTCGAGTGATAAATACTGTGGGTAGTTGGTTTGATATCAGAAACATTGTAATTCCCCTTAATACTGTAGATTATAACAAATGTGTCATTTTCAGTAAAATGAATGATTCACTCAGTATTTCCCTGCTGACAAAACCTTTTTCCAAACATGTTTCAGGTGATATGGTATGAGCAAAGAAAAGTGCCGTGGAGCACTCCCAGCTTAGAAAAGTGGCTCAATGTAAATAAATAAATGAACATGTTTTGAAAATAAAAATTTCCCTGAGAAATCACATTATTGTAAATTTCGGGAATTTATCCCTAAGTTATGAAACGAGTAGTTTAATTTATTAAAAAGATCCTGTTTTAAAAAGACTTCCGCTGTCGCCTAAATTAAATACCACGGGATTCCTGTCCCGCGGCTCCTAAAACGGGTCAAACCGGGTCGGGGGCCGTGACACCACTCTTCTTATATAGAATCATGAGCGGACGAAACGGTGGACGTGGTGGAGGCCGCGACGGTGGACGTGGCAACATTGTTATGTCCCAGACGAATTGACCGACCTAATTAATACTCGTGTTGCTGAAGCCCTAGTGGCTCAACAGGCTGGTACGATATGTGCCAAATACTCTTTATCCTTGTGTCGCGTACTCGAATCTTACCTGTGTGCTGTATTTTCTTTCATCCTTAGGTCAACAAGTGAATCAGAATCAGAATAATCCGCCTGTTTGCACGTTTAAGACGTTCATGGATTGCAAGCCACAAACGTTCAGTGGGACTGAAGGAGCTGTGGGACTGCTACGTTGGTTTGAAAAGGCGGAATTGGTGTTCGCTATGTGTAACTGTCCTGCTGGAGACAGAGTGAAGTATGCTTCAGGCACACTTGAGGATGGTGCCTTGACTTGGTGAAATTCCCAAGTTCAAATGCTGGGTATTGAAATGGCAAACGCGACTACTTGGGACGATTTCAAGGAGCTGATGCGTGAAGAGTACTGCCCTCGGGATGAAATTCAAAAGTTGGAGAATGAGTATTATAATTTGAAGATGGTCGGGTTTGAGATCGAAGCGTACACGAAACGGTCACATGAGCTCGCGAACATGTGTCCCAACTTATCACGACCACCCCACCGTAGGATTGAGTTGTACATCAACGGTTTAGCACCACAGGTCATGTGACAACCGGTAATTTACGCCCTTAATTACGTGATTAACAGGCGAATTACGCGACATTAAATAGTGTTCACGACACAAATTAACTTAATTAGGGCCTCAGTAAGCTTAGGAACGCTTATGCAGTTCTACAGTGCGCGTCTGACGATCTGCGGAGATACTGTTGGAAATTAAACGACAATAAACTGAAACCATATGAAATACTGACAACACTGACAAATATGGTTGTTACACGAATATTTTATGCTTATGAAGTTGGGTTGCGATATCGGGTCTCGTTGGAATTACGAGCCACTTCCACATAAGATGGGCTTGTGGGCCCTGGGCGAAGCCCAAAACCCACAAGCCTAAACCTTCAATATACAAGATCTTTATAAAATCTCATAAAATCTTATCAAATCGTTGCAAATCTTTGCAAAATCTGTTCAGAATCTTATTAAGATTCACAAAATCCATGCAAGATTTACAGAATCCTACAAGATTTGCAAAATCTCTATATATATAGGCCTTATGGCTTCTTTAGTTCTCATTCCACAAATAAAACAAACACAGACTTATTGTCTGTCTCTCTTCCCTCTCTCGATTATATTACAGACACAAAAAAAGGGAATATAACCCTTTTCATCTCTACCACCCCATCCTCGCAATTCAAAACACATAACCTTCCTACACAAGAAATCAAACACTAGAACCATCATCTCCCTCAAACACCTCCAATCACACCTGTCAACCCCCCCCCCCCTCCGATGAACCCCTGCGACGGCAGGCGGAGCCGCAGCCTCTCACGGCGGTGGCGGTGGTGATTTTTGTTCAGCAAGAGACCCCCCTTTTACGGATGACATAACGGAGCACCACCACCACCGTCCGGTGGTGGTGCGACGCCTACAAGCAGGGAGGAGAGAGAGAGAGACTCGGGAGGAGAGAGACAGACAGACGGAGTGAAGGGAGAGAGTGACGGAGATGAGTGGCACCGCCACTCACGGCGGCGGCAGTGGCAGCGGTGGCGGAGGAGTCGAACGGCGGCAGCACAACGACAGGTTCAGCCATCCCACCTCTCTCGATTCTTTTGAGATTTTTTTTTCTAGATTTCAAGTGTTAATCGACATGGATTTGTTATATTTCGGTTTTGATGATGGCCCGATGACGATGAGAATGATGATGGCTGATGGCGGTGCTTGGTTCCACAGCCGGCTACTCGTTTTTCTGGCGACCATTACCGACGGCGGTGGGTTTTACGGCCGCAGATTCCGGTGAGCTCTCTCAGATCTTATTTAGTTATTCTTTTTCTTTCTTTCCCCGAGTAATAATGTTTCGGTTTTTGGATCGGGTTCGCGTGTACAAGGATTAGGGACAGCAAGTGTTGGTAACGTGATGATGATGGTTGTTATACAGTTGTCGGGTTCAGGTTTCGGCTTCGGGTTCAGGTTCAGCGGTGCGGGTTTCGGTCAACGCTGGTCAACAGTTCGAGTCAACTGGTCAAACGCGGTCAACAGATTCGGTTCTGTGTCCGACACGAAGAATGGTAAAAACTTATGGCAGCACGCATTAATAATGTTATTCTATATAGTTTTCGTTACTTTCATAAACTCGAGCTCGAACCGGTTCGTTATAATTTAGTTACCTTTGATACCTTGACAAAGATTTTTACATATAGTGTTATATTATTGAAATATTGTTGAATCTTGAAAAATATAACGACACTTTAGTTGTCGGGGCCGTCCAAAAACAGAGGAAACTCTGCCCGTTTTTCGAGAAAATCCGAAAACAAAACGTGGTTTATTGAAAAACGACAACTAATGGTATCAAGCGACTCTTATGAAAACCAATAAAAACATATAATTACTTTCAATGACATTTTAAAAATTACAAAAACGTAAATGACACGACCTATTTTATAAAATAAATATAATAACTTTATATTTATTTTCAAACGCCGATAACCCGAATTCTTTTATATAGTTACTTCCAACCGCAAACAAACCGAATTCTTTTGTAAAGATAAATATAGTTATATATTTATTTTCAAACACAATAACTCAATGATTCTTTTATAGAAATAAATATAACTATTATATTTATTCTAAACGACATCAACATGAAAACTTTATTGAATAAATATGACTCTTTATATTTAATTCAAACGCCTAAACGGTACATACGCATATTTTGATAATTTTCATACAAGACGCGATATATAATACAAGTTTATTATATATTACTTTCATACGAATATTCCTATATATCAACATACAACTTCTCCAAAACGAGCTAACAAGTATAACTTCTTCGCTCTTTTAAGTTAACAACAAACCGTCAAATCGTTCAGTTAACGATTCGGTAGAGCTCGAAGACACGTAGTTTAGTTACTGCGTTTATTTAGAAACTTATTAGATATTCCATGTTAGGAATATTGTAGAATGCACGCTAGCGAGTCTCGTCTTGGAAACGACATCACGAAGTCGTATATAGCTAGCTTTGCTCAGGAATATTCAGGTGAGTTCATAACCCTACCTTTTTACGGTTTTACATTTTTCTAAATGTTTTCGGGGTGGAAAGACATGCACTTTTTGCAAAATATACAATAATTACATATTTCTAAACCATTTTACAAGCAAGTCTTAACTGACACAAATGGTTTACGAAAAGCTTATGTTTTATACCGGTTTTTCAAACAAGCGTATTTTTCGAAATATGCATACACATGAATTCTAAGCCCAGTGAGTTCATGCACCCCCTTTTCTTTTAACTGTTTTCAGTTTTATAACTTCGGGGGTGAAATACATGTTACAAATATTGTAATGTTTACAAATGGTATGATACAAAAACAAGAAGCACTCTTGGTGATAACTAGTACCAAGTGATGTGTGTAAAATGGAACATATAAATTACAACAATTGAGGCATAAAACTAACCCTTTTTAAGTACTAATGTTGGAAAAAAGAGTGTTTTTGTCTTCCTTTTGTATTTTCAGGATAAAATGAGCTCAAATTCGCAAAAGAAGCAAAAAGACAGCTAAATCTAACATAAATACAAGAAAAGGAACAAAAGTAGATTGCCCGATCCCTCAACGGCATCTTCCCAAGCAGAATAGAGAAGGCAGAAGACTGAACACGCCCCAAGCTCAGCCAGCACGGGGCCGTGCCCAAGAAGCAGCAGAAAAGACAAACCTATAGAAGCTTCTATTGCCCACCACGGGGCCGTGTCCAGTGAGCACGGGGGCGTGGCGAAAGTAAAGCAGGCGCATTAATTGTAATTGCGAATTACAATTAATGAAGGGAGAGAGTGTCAGACAGGCACGCTGGACACGGAGCCGTGCCCAGCCTTCTGTTCAGCCTATAAATAGGAGTGCTTGGTTTCATTTCAACTCATCCCTTGGCACACCACCTCTCTCACACTTCATCCACCACCCACCACCATCACAACACCATCATCCACCACCATCATCCATTGTCCATCATAGAGTGTGTGAGTCGTCTCGGGATCCAAGATTGATCGTAAGAGTTCTTGACAATCAAGGCCATGTTTGCCTAAGTCTCTTACATCACTTGGTGAATACAAGTGTTTAGTATAATACTTTTTATTTTTAATCTTTTGCACTTTTTATTTGGTTTTGTATTAATGACTTTAATAACTAGTTACTTATGTTGAAGGTGATCTTTCCTTATCGTTTGTCCGTGGTGTCTTGGCATTATTTTACTGTCTATATAAAATAAAAGATTTTCACCATTCATATCTCCACGGTCTATATGGAGGTATGTTGGCTAACTGGTCGGGGGTTAAGGGAACGGTTTGGTAAGGGTCTTGCCCTTGTTCAGCGTTTAGAGGTCCTGCAAGGGACCTGGGTTAAATTTACTAGGATCGCCTTCAATGCCCATAGGTATTGGATGGCGGGGATCCAAACTCTTTAACCCCCTCATAAGTTAACTACTATTACTACTATAACCCGGCTATTTAGGACTGTATCCCTGCTGACTCAGACTACTTAGTCGAGGGTAACGTCACCGCTAAAAGCGGGGCCTACCATAATTTGCATTAATAACTTAATTCATTATCTTCCAATAATCCAACCCTTTAGGATTGTATCCTTGCTGACTCAAACTACTGGGTTGAGGGTAACGTCGCCTTCAAAAGAGGGGCCTACTACAATAACTAAGATAATCTCTTAAACAAGTGCAAAAGTGCGAAAATAATCAAAGGTTATACTAATACACGAGTCGGATCCAAGTGATTCATCTTGTCTATCTGTTTTTATTTTATTTTAATTTTCAGCATTTAGTTAGTTTTATTTTCTTAGTTTAAAAATCTTTTCTAACTTCTTTTTGATTTGATTAGACGTTGAGGATAAACCGGTACTAAAAGCTCTTGTGTCCTTGGACGACCTCGGTATCTTACCAACACTATACTACGTCCACGATGGGTGCACTTGCCCATATGTGTGTTTAGTGTTAGTAAATATCGTGTTTTATAAATTTAAAACTTGGCTAAAAGTGTAAAAAGGGTTTAAATATACATCTAAATTATATTACACTACACACGCATCAAGTTTTTGGCGCCGTTGCCGGGGACACAAGGATTTTAAGAAAGTTAGGAATCAACGGCCTAATCATATTTTTATCTTTCTTTTTATTTTTTTTAGGATTTTTCTTAATTTTTCAGCTTCTGCAGAGCTCAGCACGGGTCGTGCCCGCTGAACACACCCCCGTGCTCAATCATTGGAACTGGCAATCCTGTTTTAAGTCAGACAGTAAGCTGAACACGGGGCCGTGCTCACTCAACACGCCCCCGTGCCCAAGATTCACTTACTGAAAACAGAACCGTTAGATCCCGGCGGTTGGTAATTTCTGACATAAACATGAGTGATAGTAATTCTTTTTACTTTCGGCACTCTTATGGTACGTGGTGTCAATTATGTGGAGGCGAACATGAAGAATTAAAATGTTACTTTCTAAATTATAGGCCCCACTACATAGACCCACCAATTCCTTATAACCTTAAGAGGGGCGAAAGTAAAAATAAGCACTATCTCTCTCTCGAATGCGCCTAGCCAGATATTCTAGGGGAAATGCTCATTGATGATTTATTTCAACTAGAAGAGCTAATTCTAAATTGGTCAAAAGAACTTAGGAAGGATTTTATCGATCCGCCCCAAGACGATGACCATGAAGACTTGTTGGAACCGCATTCCGACAACCTCGTTGCTCCCAAAAATACCTTCATACCTAGCGAAGACTTGGACGATAGTCGTCCCTGTGCCGATTGTGCCGTGAAGGACTCTCCATCGACTTCGTTCGGTGCATACATAGACCTGAGCGATTCGGCACACACCTTCTTTAACGAGAGCCCGGAAAAGGGTTGGACTTGTCCACCTAGAATGAAAATAGGAATTACCCTCACCGACAACCTCTTGCGTTCTCGCCTTAGTCTAGGACAATTAAGGTATGTTAGGCACTTTGGGGTTGTTCCAACCAGTAAGGAACCACCCGATATCAACGAGATCCTTAGAAGCAACAAAACTCCAAAAGACAGCCTCCAGACACGGGGCCGTGTCCAGGTCAACACGCCCCCGTGCTCACCTAAAAGATTCTCTGCTGATTTTGTCAGAATACGGACAAAATGTGTCAGGATTTCCTCTGCACACGGGACCGTGTCCAGCGAACACGGGGTCGTGTCCAGTGCGTTGTCATTTTCTTTAAATGCAGCCTGATTCCTGCTCATTTTTGACCACTTCAATAGACAGAGATTCCTGGGATCTTCACTCATACCATCCTACGTAAGTGCTAAAAGAAGGTTCCCAAGGACCGTCTTGTCCTTTCCACTTTTATTCATTTCCTCTTCTTTCAAAATTTTTCAACATTTCCTCCATGGAAGCTTGGAAACTCCATGATTCCAACCCTCTATGTGAAGTTTGTAAGATTATTTGCTAAGGATTCTTGTTTAAAGTTAGTTGTATAACTTTGTTTTAAATTATCTAAGCTTAAAACACAGTTAAAAATCATGAAAATAATTTAAAACTCCAAGACTCCTTAGCCTAAAATCCTGCAGACAAATGGACACGGGGCCGTGCTCAGCGAGCACGGGGCCGTGTCCGAGGTACTGTTTTGTAAAAATTTAGCTTTCTTCGGTTTCTTTCACAGAAAATGGCAAGTAGAACAAGCGGATCATCTTCAAGAAGTAACCGACAAGGGAGGAGATCATCAACAGCAGAAGACTCTCTTGTAAACTATGTTTACGCCCTAAGGGAGGCTATTGATGAAATGACGGGAGTGGAGGAAGCGTTGGTGGACCGTATCAACCATCTGACGGTGGGACTGGAGGGTTGTCTCCGAGAGGTGAACCTCTTGCACCAGAGGTTAAACCTTCTCGCCTCCCCGCCCTTGGTGCCTGTGATAACCCAAAGGGCGTGGAACGTGGTGCCCGAAGTCATCATTCCGGCTGAATGGTACGCCATGCACCCTGAGCCTCCGCAAAGGGTGGTGCAAGGAGTCCCGATGAATGTTCCCCCTCAGCCACAAGTTACTGAGGAAAATGAAGCCGCCTTCTTCCTTCCAAGGGAGATAGAAGAATGGCTTTAAACGACATCTTGGGAACCATCGGCCGAAGGTCCTACTATATCGAGAGACTATTCTCGAAATTTTCTTAAAAAAGTAGAACCCTTTATGATAACCTCGTGTACCTCTTGACCTAGTTAGTTAAGTTTTAATTTTATTTTATTTAGGAATTATATGTATTTCTCTATTGATTAAATGGAACAATGGTTTTAAGGATTGGATGGTTCATAATGAATAAAACACACTCATGGTGGTAAAGGATGAAAAGGGGAACGAGAAAAATGGCCCCATGCACAAGAACAAGGCAACCCGACATAAATTTCTCCATTACAGAAGGTTCAACACGGGCCGTGTCCAACCAACACGGCCCCGTGCTGAACCCCTGCAGAAAAATGCCCAGTTCAGGTAACTGGACATGGGCCGTGTTCACAAGACACGCCCCCGTGTCCAGGCTTCTGTCTCTTTTCTTCAATTTTTGTTACTGGCACCTAAACACGGGGCCGTGTCCGGTCCCCACGGGGCCGTGTCCAGACTGCCAGTAACATAAATCTTTGCTTTTTAACACCACATTACACATCCAATCAACCTAAAAATTTATTTTTGGGACACATTGAGGACAATGTGTAATTTAAGTGTGTGTGTGTGTGGGGGGGGGGGGAAGCTAAAACCTTGAAATTTTGCAAGTCCTATTAACAAGCCTTACACAAAACTCTATTGGAACCGCTAATCACCCCAAATTTTTTTCAAAAACTTTTCGTTTTTTTTACTTGTCTTGGTTTAATTTGGGAATAACAAGTTCTAAAAAGGTTATATTTTTACAAATTTACAACCGATAGCGTCGTGATAAAAAGAACCAACATAAGAAAACTATGAAACGACATTACAAGCTTGGTTAAAATTCGATTATATATACTTGATCACATAAAAACCCATTCCCACAAAAGTGAGTTTTGAGCCTTTATTGAGCATACAAATTTACATCTTTAGACTAAATGCTCATTTTTCGTTTCTTGTGTGAATAACCGCTTGGTTCTTACGACTCTAGAACTTGCCACGACGATTCATTCCCGGTCCTTACCAACTTAAACCCAAGTAAGTAAATGATGGAGGCATTAGGACTAACCATTTTTCTTTCTACACCATTATTTTTCAATTTTTTTTACCACCTACCCAAAATCCCCCTAGTTAACCCCTTTGAGCCTAAACCCTTCATTTCTTTACCCTAAAACCTTTTCACCCACCAAAAACCCTTTTTATTTTCACACTTTATTTTAGTAACAAGCTCGGTTTTTCGTGTGACTAAAAAAATATATATATATGATGAAGTTAGAAATAAACAAACAAAGCTATTAAAACAAAAGCTTGTTTGGAGAAATACTTCGAAATAAAAAGTCTCTAAAACAAAGTGTTTTACGAAAACCGACGCTTTTTACGCTTTTCGCCATTTTCTACTAACCCATTCACCCACCTTTAGCCCAAGCCTATACCCAAAAAGTCCTCTTGATATTTACAAAGGTAACAAGTTAAAAAGGAGGAGGATTGATTGCTTGGCAAGCTTATGGTAGGAATAAGTTCCACACCGCTCTCGAGTGATTCACTAAAAAATACACCTTCGGCCGAGTGTGAGTGATTTCTCCCGTGAGGTATGTGAACTTGTATATAAACGGAATTTTAAAAAAAGGCATGTTATGCCCAAATTAGTAATTTTTCCTATGAAACGTTCTAAACAAATCATAACGAATAGGATTGTAAATAAATAAAAATAAAACCCAAAAAGATCTTGGATTCCCGACACTCTATGACAAGCCAAAAACCTTCTCTTCTACCCATTCCATTTGGGAGTGTGAGCCACATATTAAAGAGTTTTGCTTGAGGACAAGCAAAATTTCAAGTGTGGGGGTATTTGATGTGTGTAAAATGCAACATATAAATTACATCAATTGAGGCATAAAACTAACCCTTTTTAAGTACTAATGTTGGAAAAAGAGTGTTTTTGTCTTCCTTTTGTATTTTCAGGATAAAATGAGCTCAAATTCACAAAAGAAGCAAAAAGACAGCTAAATCTAACATAAATACAAGAAAAGGAACAAAAGTGGATTGCCCGACCCCTCAACGGCATCTTCCCAAGCAGAATAGAGAAGGCAGAAGACTGAACACGCCCCATGCTCAGCCAGCACGGGGCCGTGCCCAAGAAGCAGCAGAAAAGACAAACCCGTAGAAGCTTCTATTGCCCACCACGGGGCCGTGTCCAGTGAGCACGGGGGCGTGGCGAAAGTACAGCAGGCGCATTAATTGTAATTGCGAATTACAATTAATGAAGAGAGAGAGTGTCAGACAGGCACGGGGGCGTGTCCAGCGGCCACGGGGCCGTGCCCAGCCTTCTGTTCAGCCTATAAATAGGAGTGCTTGGTTTCATTTCAACTCATCCCTTGGCACACCACCTCTCTCACACTTCATCCACCACCCACCACCATCACAACACCATCATCCACCACCATCATCCATTGTCCATCATAGAGTGTGTGAGTCGTCTCGGGATCCAAGATTGATCGTAAGAGTTCTTGACAATCAAGGCCATGTTTGCCTAAGTCTCTTACATCACTTGGTGAAGACAAGTGTTTAGTATAATACTTTTTATTTTTAATCTTTTGCACTTTTTATTTGGTTTTGTATTAATGACTTTAATAACTAGTTACTTATGTTGAAGGTGATCTTTCCTTATCGTTTGTCCGTGGTGTCTTGGCATTATTTTACTGTCTATATAAAATAAAAGATTTTCACCATTCATATCTCCACGGTCTATATGGAGGTATGTTGGCTACCTGGTCGGGGGTTAAGGGAACGGTTTGGTAAGGGTCTTGCCCTTGTTCAGCGTTTAGAGGTCCTGCAAGGGACCTGGGTCAAATTTACTAGGATCGCCTTCAATGCCCATAGGTATTGGATGGCGGGGATCCAAACTCTTTGACCCCCTCATAAGTTAACTACTATTAATACTATAACCCCGCTATTTAGGACTGTATCCCTGCTGACTCAGACTACTTAGTCGAGGGTAACGTCACCGCCAAAAGCGGGGCCTACCATAATTTGCATTAATAACTTAATTCATTATCTTCCAATAATCCAACCCTTTAGGATTCTATCCTTGCTGACTCAAACTACTGGGTTGAGGGTAACGTCGCCTTCAAAAGAGGGGCCTACTACAATAACTAAGATAATCTCTTAAACAAGTGCAAAAGTGCGAAAATAATCAAAGGTTATACTAATACACGAGTCGGATCCAAGTGATTCATCTTGTCTATCTGTTTTTATTTTATTTTAATTTTCAGCATTTAGTTAGTTTTATTTTCTTAGTTTAAAAATCTTTTCTAACTTCTTTTTGATTTGATTAGACGTTGAGGATAAACCTGTACTAAAAGCTCTTGTGTCCTTGGACGACATCGGTATCTTACCAACACTATACTACGTCCACGATGGGTGCACTTGCCCATATGTGTGTTTAGTGTTAGTAAATATCGTGTTTTATAAATTTAAAACTTGGCTAAAAGTGTAAAAAGGGTTTAAATATACATCTAAATTATATTACACTACACACGCATCACCAAGTATGATGCATTTTGAGAAATGATACGAGAAAAGATACGAGAAATCGTGTCACGAATAGGGTACCATAAGCACCATTAATCGTGTACATACTTAGACCGCAGAGCAAAAGGTTAGATCTAATGCGTGTAGGGCAGCCACACTCTTGGTGAGAACGAGTACCAAGCAGTGCTTTTGTGTATCAGAATATGCCAACTAGAAAAATGCCTATGGTTTGGTTGCTTCCTATGTCGTGTCACATGTTAACGGCCTTGGAACCCATTAACAACCCTGATACATACAAGAATACCTTATTTATACAAGATTCATACCACAAGAATACTTGAATTATACGAGAATACTTGATTTATACGAGAATACATGATTTATACAAGAGTACTTGATTTATAAAAGAACACTTGATTTATACAAGATACATACCATGTTTTCATACAAGTTTCCATACAACATGACAAGAAAATGATTTTAAATTCGTTTTCTCAACAATACTTCAAAAACCGGTTATTCAAAAAGATTTATTTCAAATCTTTTACAAACAAACTATGAACTCGCTCAACTTTATGTTGATTTTTCGCATGTTTCTTTCTCAGGTGACTTTTCAAACAATGGAACGGTTGGAATAGGAGAACCATTGGAGATACGAGTACTTAGTGGCGTTCGCATTCTAAAAGTCTTAGCTTACTTGCTTCCGCTGTGCAATGGAGATACCAGTCCAGTCACGCCAATGCTCTGATATTTCGGGGTGTGACAGGTCAAGGGTTTAGTCACTGCAGCAAACCTTGACAACTTGCCTCGAATCATACGTCTAGCTCACAAGATTACCGATCAGGAGGTGGAGCGTGACTCGCTACCACCACGTGTTTCTACTACTGCTGCTACTACTGCTACAGCTATTACTCCTACTGACAGCAAATGAAAATGGAATGATGTGGACAAGGTGTCCAACTCGAATCAGCCACAGAAAAAGCCAGACAACGGCAACAAGCGCAGTTTTAGTCAGTTGCCCACGGTTAATCAGAATCTGACCAGTAACTCGAATCAGGGTTCTTACGCAGGTAAGCGACCAAAGTGTAACAAGTGCAACTTCCACCATCGTGGGCCGTGCACCCGGGTCTGTCACAGGTGCAACAAGGTGGGCCATATGGCTAGAGATTGCAGGGCCCCACTCCCAAGACAGCATCAGCAGCAACCCCCACAGCAACAACAGCCACAGCAACAGGAGAGGCAGCAGCCTCAACAGAATCAGGGAAACCATAAGGCGTGCTTTCAGTGTGGTGACGAGGGTCATTTCAGGCGGGATTTCCCCCAACTGAATCAGAATGCTGGTAATAACAATAACAATACTGGGAACAACAACAATGGGAATAATGGTGGGAACGGTGCGCGTGGAAGAGTGTTTGTCACACCCTGGCTTTTGCGGAAGCGTGGTTTATTTTGGTGTGACTTCTTAATACCATAGCAACAATCATAACAATGCTATATGATAAAAATACGAGATGTTCATCCATTAATATAGTTTAGAAAATACCATAAAATGCTTTTCTCGAAACATCAACCCAATATAAGTTACAACCATGACTTGTTTAAAATGAGTTCTCCAGGACTCAACAAAAGACTTTAAATAAAACGAGGTTTGGAGACATGTGACCCGTCCAGGAAAGGGTTACACCTCCCAAACCCTACAACCCTGGATGACATCTTTATTTAGTACGCAGCTTGACTAACATGCATCACTTGCCAGATCCGATTAATTCCCTGAAATACATGTAGTTTGAAAAATCAACAAAAGTTGAGCGAGTTCATGTGTAAGTGAGTATGTCTAAACCTTTGTTACAATGTATGTATGTATGTATGTCCCGGTATGATTGCAAACAAGAAAAAGATCACCAATGGTTTGCAAGGCCACTGATATGTGTGACGGTGTAGGAAGACTCAAACCTAGCAAAGTTGTACCGGGCTCCCGGCTGGAAGACATAGTCACCACTATGGGCCGCCCCGGCCTCATGGATGTGGGCTCGCTACACCCAAATAGATCTATCACTCATGCCCCTGGGTCCTACAACGAGGATTGATGGTCCCAAGTATCCGCCTACCCTATCACATGATCTATGGTTCTTTCCTAGGCTAATCATACCAATAGTATTGTAAGTATCCCTTTGTAACATGTATTTCACCCCCGAAGTAAGTAAACAAAACAGTTTAAAGAAAAGGGGGACATGAACACACAGTGGTGCGTCTCCTGCTCGTAACTCAGACTCTGTCAGCAATACGACGACCGACAACGTACTAATGCCTATTAGACGAACGAGCCGTGCCTTTGCTTAGTATGAGGGTTTTTGAGTTACGTTTTCTTGTGTCTCTTAGTGTTATTCCAAGTAAAATATTATTTGCTAAAATAATAGTTATTTTAACTTTAAATTATATTTGGTTTTGGAATAATTATTTAACCAATATTTTTATATTAATACTTCTCAAGTATTTTAATTCCGTATTTCCTTCCCAAGGATGGGGATATTTATACATGTATTTTGTAGTTTAGAATAAAATATTTTTAAGTCCCACTTAGAAAATATATTTAACGTATTTGTCAAAAATAATGTATCCCAAAATATATATTTTTCCCAAAAATAATATATCCTTATTTCCTTTTACTCCCAAAATAATATTTATAAAGGTATTTTCCAGAGTTGTAAATGTGATGGTGTTTTGATAAGTTATATTATTTTGCCCTAAAATAATATAACTAGTTCACAAATCCAACAAATATTCACACAAGCGTTTTAGTATAAAATATATATATTCTAAACATATATTTATCCATTTTTATTTACGAAAACCAACCACCGACACTTTGTATTTTTGTAACAAAATCTATGGCGAAGTTTATTTTTAAAGGCAAAGTTTAAAATATAATTGTAACCACTTGTTAGAAAATAATTTCTAAGTCTTGGGATTTTTAGAAAATTTCGCCATAGTTTCCCCTAAAAACGGAGGTGTCCATGCTATTAAGCATATCATTTTCTTTTCAAAATCAATCAACAATCAATCCTTAAACAATTTTACATCACCAAGAGCAAAAACTATATGCGTTTCATATTAATCATGAGCTTGATATATCACAAAAACGCGTAGTAACTTGGTAAAGCGTTTAGTGGCCTTAGTTACCTTCCAAAGTGTATTCACTTCTTTGAAAAAATCATTTTCTTAAAAGTGTTAAGTGTTTACAACTTGTAAACAATTTTTACAAAAATTAATCTTTTGAACTCTTCTTGTAAATAAAGTGTTCTTACACTTATTTTACCACTAATAATGGTGTAAGTGCAAGTAAAGGTCATAATCTTTTTAATATCGACTCTTGAACTTGGTTTGTTTAGAAAAGTCTTTTGTAAATCTCAGATTTACACGAGCATCAACTTACTTTTTTTACTTACATTTCAAGAAAATCACTTTCTTTCAAGTTCATGCTTAAACTTAGAAGATGATTATTCTATGTAGCACATAATCACCTCCTAACCTTATTAAATCATGGTTTTAATCATTATTTAACAAGTCTCATATAATGATTAACATCACATTACCAAGAATCAACAAGAAATCAACAATATAATCACAACAACATCATACTACAACATTTCATCATGTTTTCCTCTTTATGTAAGCTTTATGTTTAATCTTAAAGTTCATGTTCTTAGTGTTCTTGATATAATTAACATACTACAACTTTTAACCATAAAATTAGAAGTAAACAAGAGTAAATCAAGAACTTACTACTAGCTCAAAGGCTAGGGAAGATCTCTAGTGAAAAAGATGGTGAAAATGGTGTGAGAAAGCAAGTGATGATAGCTCCTTGATGATCCACAAGCTACAATCTTCACAAAGCACCTCCTAACACATGAATGGAGCTTGAAATGGATGGATATGGTGGTGTTAAGGTGGTGGTGGTGGTGGTTGAAATGTGAGCTGAGAGGGAGAGAGTAGAGTGTGAGGGATGGTGTGATCTTGAGAAGATATGGAATGGTATGGTGATCTTACACACCATACTTATAAAGATCTCAAACTAATATTTTGTACAAGAAATCAAGTAAGGATCAAATAAAATATTTAGATAAAATCTTGGAAGTATGGTGTTAGGAATGGTGGTGATGGCCGATTAGGCCTGGGGGGGAGGGGGTCTAGATGAAACTTGTAACTAGTTGGTTAATATTTGTTCAAATCCAAGTACATGGTTACATATGTTAGTTAGTGGAGAATTATTGGGTGTTATAGTGTGCGGGGATCATGACTAGCCAAGAAATAATTAAACAATGTATTTGGCAAAATTTTGGTGTTCCGGGTAATGTCCGGTTGTTCGGTTAGATACCGTTCCGTTAAAGTGCTTAATTATTTCTTATTGTGTCCGTTATGTGTCTTTTTGTAACACTTTTAATTTCCGGCACTTAGGAAAGCATACAGGACCATTCTGCCATATTTTTGCACATTACTAGCATGTTAAATGCTGAATTTCTGATAAATAATGCAGAATTCTGCATTATTAGTGGGTTTTAGGCACTTCCCGACACTTTAACTATCACCTAGTGACGCAGTTTTATGGTCCTCACTTCCCTACACTCCATACTAGTGTAGTACCCTGTCTCTGGCCCATACTGGGTCTCAAAACACTGTCTGTCTATTTACTGGCACTGTCAGTTTATTTCTAAGTTATCCGCTAACTGTGCTTTGTGCATCAACTTTGTCACTAAAGTTTGTATGTAATGAATGGAGTGACAGTATGGAATGTGATGCATATGTATGTATGATACAGAAATCAGAAAGCAGTTTACGTCATCAGTAGTAATCAAGCACAGTCATTAAGCACGTAATTAAAATTAATTAATTGTACGGATACCTGGTTTAGTGAGAGTTGTCACAGTTTTTACCATTGGCGCTGGGGAAGCAAGGAATAATGGCAACACTATGCTAACTGTGCTTTGTGCATCAACTTCCACCTAAATCCATTACGCAAGCTCGCAACATGTCTTCTAACGTTTGATTCGTTCGTTCGCTCTGTCCGTCTGTCTGCGGATGAAAGGCAGTACTCAGATTCAACTGAGAACCAAAAGCTTCTTGAAAAGATTGCCAAATCCTTGACACAAATCTTCCATCTCTATCAGAGATAATTGAGAGAGGCACTCCATGTCGTGCAACAATCTCTCTCAGGTATATCTCAGCAAGTTTACTCGTGTTGTCTTTTTCCTTGATTGGCAAAAAGTGTGCAAATTTAGTTAAACGGTCTACAATTACCCAAATCGTATCATGACCTTTGGGCGTCCTTGGCAATTTTTTTATAAAGTCCATCGAAATCTATTCCCATTTCCATTAGGGTATTTCAGGTTGTTGTAAGAGACCTGAAGGCTTCTGCTATTCAACCTTTACCTTGGCGCAACTTAAACATTTGCCAACATATACCGCAACATCGCCTTTCATTCTTGGCCACCAATAAAAATCCTTTAGATCTTGGTACATTTTATCCGCTCCTGGATGGATTGAGTACCGCGACTTGTGGGCCTCATCAAAAATAACATTTCTCAAACCACCAAACAAAGGAACCCAAATTCTTCCCAAGAAACACAATGTTCCTTCCCTGTTTGGTACCAACTGCTTTTCCATCCCACGGAGGTATTCATTCTCAATATTTCTTTCCTCAAGAGCATCTCTCTGCGCGGCACGAATGCGCAATGAGAGGTCCGTTTGAACAATCATTTCCAAAGCCCTAACCCTTATGGGCTTAATCCTTTCTTTCCGACTCAGGGCATCGGCGACCACATTCGCCTTCCCTGGCTGATACTTGATTTCACAATCGTAGTTGTTCAATAGTTCAACCCAGCGTCTTTGCCTCATGTTAAGCTCTTTTTGATAAAAAATGTGCTGTAGGCTCTTATGATCCGTAAAGATTGTGCATCGCGTGCCATATAAATAATGTCGCCAGATTTTCAAAGCAAACACCACTGCGCCCAATTCCAGATCGTGCGTGGTGTAATTTTTCTCATGGACATTTAACTGGCGAGAAGCATATGCTATCACTTTCTGATGCTGCATTAGCACGCAGCCTAAACCCTGACGCAAAGCGTCGCAATATACCACGAAGTCGTCCGTGCCTTCGGGTAGAGATAAAATTGGTGCGTCGCAAAGTTTGTTCTTCAACAACTGAAATGCTTCTTCTTGTTTGTCTCTCCAATCAAACTTCTTGTCTTTTTGCGTAAGGGAGGTCAATGGTTGAGCGATTTTCGAGAAATCCTCAATGAACCTGCGATAATATCCGGCCAAACCTAGAAACTGTCCGGATACTTGAAGACATGCTATGAGCATGTGTGATCGACTTTGGTAAGGGGTGGGAGAAACACTTGCCGTTGATAGAGTTCTCCTTACAACAACAGTTACCATACCAACATCCAGGCAGCTCCATTCGAAGCATTGTATGGGCGGAAATGTCGTTCTCCTCTTTGTTGGGCTGAGGTGGGTGACAGCCAGATCACAGGTCCGAGCTTGTACTTGAAACTTCAGAGAAGATTTTTCAGATCAGAAATCGTATGGCGGCAGCGCGCGATCATCACAAAAGTTACGCTGATAAGTGTAGGAAACCTTTGGAATTCGCTGTAGGCGATCGCGTTATGTTGAAAGTCTCGCCCTGGAAGGGTGTGGTGCGTTTTGGAAAACGGGGCAAGCTTAATCCGCGTTATATCGGGCCATTCAAAATTCTGGAGCGAATTGGTAAAGGGCCTACAAGCTCGAGTTACCTGCTGAGTTGGGTAACGTCCATGATGTCTTCCATGTTTCACAACTGAAAAAGTGCTTGTCCGATGAAACACTTGTGGTACCACTTCAAGAGCTGAAAATCGATGACAAATTGCAGTTTGTCGAAGAACCCATCGAAATTATGGATCGGGAAGTCAAGGTCCGTAAGCATAGTCGAATTCCGATCGTGAGGGTCCGTTGGAACTCAAGGCGTGGACTGGAGTTCACGTGGGAACGCGAAGATCAGATGAAGCTCAAGTATCCACAACTTTTCCCAACTGACCAATCTAATCCTGATGCAACTGGTGAATTTCGAGACGAAATTCCCTTTCAAGTTGGGGATGATGTGGCGCCCGAGGAAAATCCGCTGTCATCCTGATCTAATACTTTGCCGCTTTGGGTTACTTATCAAATTTCGGAATGAAATTTCTTTCAAGTTGGGGATGATGTGACAACCCGAGATTTCAAGGTCTTTCATTTACGCATCATTTGTTTCACAATCCTGTTTTATGTTGTATCATGTGCATCGTGTATGAATGATTTAAGTATTGCTATGTTTGAATGTTATATGAAAACCTAGGAGTTGTTTAAGGGTTAGACACAACATGTTTATATTTAACCTTGTGCATCACACACTTGAGTCACGAAGAACCCAAGCAGACGAAGAATTGCAGTTCTTCGTCAGAACCACTCCTCAACAAAGAAGGGTTCTTCGTCACAACCAAACTTTGGCGAATAAGGGTTCTTCGCCGAGAGGTCTTTCACCAAAAAGGGCCTTGGCCCAGGATTATTCATGGGCCTGGCTGTCACTTAGTTTGTATAAATTTTCATAATCCTCAACCGTAAACACAAAACCCAAAAGTCCTCTCTCCCTACTCTCTGTGTGACAACAATTTTAGGATCTCGAAGCCTTTTCATCTCGTTCAAACTAATCGCTTCGGTATCACGGTTAGTGTCTATCATTGTTAGTTGCTAAAATCTTGATGTCGTGATTGTATGAAAAACTAGGGTTTCATTGGTTAGATCGTAAGTCTAGAACGTGTGGTTGAATATGGTATTAAACTATGTTGGACTTGATGATTAGAAATCTTTGGATTAACAAACTAATGATTTGTTCGATTAGTATGATGATTCACAGGATAAATTGTTAGTTATGATTTGTATGATGAGTAGGAACTGTTATCTTTTGAATGGAATTGAAAGGTTGATGATTGTTCATAATTAAGGTGCATGATCATGATTAAAAGGCGTTGTCTGATCTGAATTGGAAACTGTCAAATCTGTTGGCAACTGTTATGACTGAGAAGAAGGAATTGTAACCGTCTGTTGAAGTAGCGACGAAAGACTCCTTGCGAAGAACATAACTCGACGAAGAACTTGGTCCTTCGTTGATTGGCTGTTGACGAAAAACTAAGGTTCTTCGCCACCATCACTTCTCGACGAAACATGGTTCTTCGGAGGAGGGTTCTTCGCCATGAGAACATCCCATGAAGAATTGGTTCTTCGTGGAGATGCTGCAAGTGAACAAATGGACAAAACAGTTTATGATGTTTGTAATAATGGATATTTGTGTTGCATGACAATAATGTTGATTAGGAATGAGAAACTATAACTTGTGTGAGTAACCAATTCATATGTTACTGGTTATTATGTGATATGCACATGGGATGTGGTCTTAAATGAGAATTGAATACGTGCTGCGTGATGTACGGTAATCTTTGTGATGAATGCAATCTGTGAAAAACTACGTGACTTAATATTTTATGAAACTGATTATTATGGTAATCACGGTAGGGTTTGGGTTGACCAACTTGGATGGGTAACTTAACATACCAAGCAAAACTAAGGTGAGTTCACTTATCTTGAGCATGCGTCCCAGTGGGTGGGACAATCAGTGGGTATTCCTGAGAGGAATAAGTCTTTTGGGGTAAAAATTGGAATGTTAGATAATACACTCAATTCCTATCACCTTAAGTCCCATCTTATACCGAATAGTTACCTGAGAGGTAACAGGGTGTTAGTTAATAGCGCTATTAGGCTTGGCAACCTCACACCGTACCTGAGAGGACGGACGTGAACTAATGACCTTAATCATGACCAATGCTTAGATAGGGGGCATTGGGGACAGGCAAAACAATCTGGAGCCATCTTGTACGGTACTCGAGTTATTATCAACATTATTAATGAACTAAACTAAACACTTGGCAATCAATGTTTTCGTAAAACTATAAACTCACCAGCGTTGTCTGATATACTTGTTGCATACTCGCAGGTCGTTAGATGCTTTGGACGAGGAACTTGCTGTCTGGGATAGCTGGAGTGGTCATGTGTCGAGTCTTTTGAGAACACATAACAATACATTTGGTTTCCTTTTATTTGGTTTTGAAACAATGAATGATAACTTATATTATGTTTCCAGTGAACATGTTAAACTTGGATTATGCTTATGAATGTTTTATCATTATGAATGGAAACTTTGTTTAATAACTTGATATTAGTTCAATGTGATTGGTGGTTAGATCCTGGTACATCATATGCCTAGCAGGGGTTTCCGCATGTGGTAATTTGGGGGTGTGACAGTGGGGTCCTCTGCTGACAGCTGCAATTAATGAAAGAAGAGAAAGGAGTGACCACGGGATCGTGCCCAGCGGGCACGGGGCCATGGTCTGGGCTTTGATCTGACTATAAATAGGGGTGCTTGGTTCCTTTCAAAGGCATCTCTTGGCAAACCACTACTCTCCCACTTTGTAACCACTCCACCACCACTAGAACACCAACAACCACCACCATCATCCATCATCCATCTTTGGAGTGTGTAGTAGTCACGGGATCCAAGATTGATTGTAAAGGTTCTTGCCAATCAAACGCCATGTTTTGTTAATCCTCTTACATCACTTGGTGAAGACAAGTCTTTTATGTATTACTTTTGATTTTTTATCTTTCGGCACTTTTTATTTGGGTTTGTATTAATGAATTTAATAACTAGTTTTTTATGTTTAAGGTGAATTTTCTTTATCATTTTTCCGTGGTGTCTTGAGATTACTCTACTGTCAATATAAAGTAAAAGATTACATCATTCGTGTTTTTACGGTCTATATAATGGCACGTTGACTACCTGGTCGGGGGTTAGGGGAATGGTTTGGTAAAGTTCTTGTCTCGTTTAGTGTATAGATCCTGCGACGACCTGGTTCAAGCTTACTAGGACCTCCTTCAATACCCACTGGTATTGGATAGCGTGGGTGCGAATAGCTTGAACCCTTCATATGTAAACTACTATTAATACTTTAAACCGGCTTCTTGGGATTGTATCCTTGCTGACTCAAACCACTTAGCCGAGGGTAATGTCACCTTCAAAAGAGGGGCCTACCACTTTTCGCATTAATAACTTACTTAATTATCTTTCAATATTCCAACCCTTTGGGATTGTATCCCTGCTGACTCAAACCACTGGGTTGAGGGTAACGTCACCTTCAAAAGAGGGGCCTACTACTATAACTAAGATAATATCTTAAAAAGTCCGAAAGTGCGAAAATCATCAAAGGATACATTAAAGACGAGTCGGATCTAAGTGATTCTATCTTTTCTATCTGTTTTTATTTTTATCTTTTCATTTTTAGTTTTATTTTTATGTTTCAAAACTTTTCTCAAAAATTTAGATCGATTAGACGTTGAGGATAAACCGGTACTAAAAGCTCTTGTGTCCTTGGACGACCTCGGTATCTTACCAACACTATACTATGCTCACGATGGGTGCACTTCCCAATTGTGTGTTTAGTGTTAGTATAATATCGTGTTTTATAAATTTAAAACTTGACTAATGCGTAAAATGGGCTTAAAATATCAATAAAAACATATCACACTTCGCATACACCAGAAACAGAAGAGAGAAAGAAATCGAATGAGAAGATGAAAACAAAAGAGAAGTAATCGGTGGGCGCCAATGAAGAAACACCAGATCTAAATGACCAGAACCAACCTAGATCTGGGGGTAGGGTTTCTGCATAAAATGGTTAATCCCCTCGTCGATGACTGCTAGATGCTACTTCACCGGAATCACTACAAAATAGAAAACGCCATTAGCCTCGCCACGAGGAGAATGGGAGTTCTCTCCGTGATCACCCTCCAGCGTGAGAATAAATACAATGATCTGAAGAAAATGAAGTAGCAAGAGTGAAAGTAAGTGAGAGTGAATGAATGACTTGTACCTGAATTCTCTTATTTATAGCCGAAGGTTTGGCGCTTAAAATATAACGGAGAAGTTAACGGAATCTTCTTTTCCGTTTGCGGTTATCTCCCCATCCATGCATATGGACCGTGAGTTGACCAACGGCTGGGGAGGTGCCACGTGGAAAGTGACTTGATCTAGATCTGCATGTAAATTGTGCCATCATCATGAATTTAGATGAATGCTCTAGATGCTACCACATCACATTCAATTACAACGGAATGAGGCCATGCACGATTGGCCATTTAATGCTTCTAGAAGATCTATAGCTGTGAGCCCTTGATCAACTACCACGTGTCCAGTTTTTTATAACAGAAAAGATTCCTTTTGTTCAAGTCCTTATTTCTTCATGCGCACGAACATGTTTGAGACTTGTCTTTAGTCGTTAAATCTTCAAGCTTAACTGTATCCTTGCGCGGGCCTGCACAAGGGTGTTAAATGAATATTTGCCTTTTCCTATCTCCGGCGCATGGTCATTAAGGATTGAACTTCCCAAATCTTATTTAGACCACCTGCGCGGAGCACACAAGGCCTGCTTAAGATGATCTTGGAGTATAATCATGGTATGGTCCTCTGCGCCTGCGCAGGGTTTTGGGACCATACCCCTTCATCATGGCATCTCTCTCAACATCTGATAGTTTTTCTTTGTCTTCTTCCCAAAATCTTTCACTATCAATGGAAAAGAGAAACCAAACTAATCTGTTGGCATGAGTTCCTTTTTCACACTTCCGATTGGTGGGTGAACGGCGGCATGATGAAGTTTTTTTTAGAAAGAGAAAGTTGTTGTTTAGAGAGAGAACCAACAATCTTCATCGTGTTCATCTAGAACACCAAAAACACACGCACAAGTGTGTGGGAGGGAAGCAGGTTTGAACCTAATTTACCACGATTTTAGAGAGAAAAACAACAATCTTCATCGTGTTCATCGGACGGGTCTAGATTGGGTAAGTGTTTTAGAGAGAGAAAGTTGTTGTTATTGAGAGAGAAACAACAATCTTCATGATTTTCATCTAGAACACCAAGAACACACGTACACGTGTGTGAGAGAGAAGCATGTTCAAACCTAATTTACCACAATTTTTAGAGAGAGAAACAACAATCTATTAAGTGTTTTATTTTGAAAAATCATTTCACACTTGATTTTTTTTGTTAAAATGGTTGTTAATATGTTTTTGTGTGCTCAAAGTGTTCTAGTTAATGGGTAAATAATTATGTAGTTTGTAGGTTTTTTGTTTTTGTGTTAAAATCATTTTAAGTTTTTGATATTCTCAGTAGTTATTTGATTACAAATCAATATCTTTTAAAATGTTGAAATGTTGTTTTAGATGGGTTGTTAGTTGTCTTGTATAAACTTCACTCGAATATTACATTTTCATTACCTTTAAAAGTACATAATTTAATAGTTTATGATCTCGTTTATTTTACAAATAAAAAGTTGTGTTTTTTTTTTGCTGACATAATTAGCAGGTACATATGTTGTAACAATGTTACACCTGTTACTTATAGTTACACCAGCCCTTTCTTGGATACAAAAAGGGGTTACGCGTATGTAACACATGTTTGTAACTTATGTTACACTGGAGGGTAACACATGTATAGCCACGTTACACATGTTGCATATAGTTTTTACATATGTTACAACAAAATTTTACACATGTATAACACATAACACATGTTATATACCTGTTGTTACATTTGTGTTAATAAGTTCAATTTTAGGAGATTAACACTAATATACTTGCTTTGTTCAAAGGTGAATGGACGTTTGTGTTCAAGATAAATGATGAATATGGTTATCAAGACGCGAAGCATAACTAGGTTTTTGTTATCTTATGAAAGTTTTTGGATCATTTTTATATAGTTAAGTTTGTATAAACTTTTTTGTTACTTTTAAGTTTGATTGTAATGTGTGCAAATACTAACAGCCCATGATGTCATAAAACTTACTAACACCAACTATTGATATAAAACTAGTTAGTTTTTTGGAAGCATTACAACTATTAATATAAAACTTATTTTTATTTACATTGTTAGTATTCCCATTTTTGGATGAAGACGGATGTTGTTGTAAAGGCCATTTTTTGGATGTAATAGCTAAATGTAACATGTATAACCTTGATGTCGCAACATTTTATTCCCACCAAAAAATGATGTGGATGATGAAGACTCGCAAGTATCCCCGCGTTTGGGCTTCGAAGTTTTTCAGCTGATATTAGTAGTTTGTACAATACTAAGCAGGTCCCAGTTGTTGCTTAATCAGGTTACACATGTTACACAAGATGTAACATGTGTAAACTGGAAACACTTGAGTAACATTTCGGTATAACATATGTTACAGGTTGTATCCCTAAAGCATGTTTACCTATATAAGTACTTAAAAAATATAAATCAAAGTAGGAACACAACTTTTAAGAATGTTACACACGTTGTAGAGAAGATGTTACATTTGCACACACAATGTAACATGTGTAACATGGCGACAAGTGTCGTGTGTGATCTTTTTTTTTTGTTACCCTAGGGTGCTAAACGTGTTACAACGTTCATACCACGCGTAAACTTATACTAACATCCGTCCCTATGTCCACAAATGATCTAGAACATACTCCACGTTACTCTCTTTATGAGTCTTCTAATGACACTAAATTATGGACACCGATTGCCAACGAGTAGTATCATCCTGTTATTGGTAAATCATACGACACACTCGAAGAACTTCTTGCCATGTGTTGGTGCAGTCATCTGTCGTCTTCGTCTAATGTCGAGTCTGGGTTGCGTTGCGGAATTGATTAAGCATGATGTCATCATATATGATGATGACATCATATTGATGACATCACATATTGCATCATCACATGTCTTCTACATATCAAAGCAACAGTAAACGACAAAGATACATTCGAATTTGAAAGTTCACAAGAAGGCAAAATAGTGTATTGTGGCCGTTTGTTGTGATTGGACCATTTGAAGGTCCAATGAGGGGCTTACATTTGAAGGCCCAATCACAAGAAACAGTCCATTTGAAGGCCCAATCATAGAAGGTTCGCTTGAAAGTCAACATGGGAGGTTCGCTTGAATGGCTAAATTTGGAGGTTCGCTTTTAGTGTAATGCAAGTGGTTCGCTTATATGGTTTGTGTCATTTTGAGCGAACCAGAAGCAATAGTATAAATAGGGTGAATGTCATTTCATTTGTAACGATTTTCCAGATTTGATACCGAGGTATTGCCGGTATTCCTTGTAACTGTAAACGCTGTAAAATCAATATACAAGAGGTTTAAAGAATGATTCAAGCTGTTTTCACGACCGTTTCTTTGTTTCCGCCTCTGAAACGGATTTGAGCTCTTCCGAATGACTCGTTTAGGTCACAATCCGATCCTACAATTGGTATCTGAGCTCAGGAGGAAGAGATTTCGCAAAAACAACTCGTTTTTCATCAGTTTTTCTGATTTCTACACCATTCATTTCAAAATTAAAATTTTTCACGGATAAAATCAGCTCAAATTCACACATCTTGTGCTTAATCATGTATTAACTAATCCTGGAAAGTTTCACCTTTAATATCGACTTATTTCTGGTTCAAATCAGTGGTTCGCTTGAATTTGGTTCGTTCTTTGCTGACATCACGAGTTCCGCTTCAAGGACACTAATATACATAGGTTCGCTCCAAATTGTTTGTAGATTCGCTCCAAATAACCACAGATCCGCTCCAAACTACATGTTTGGTCCGCTTATTAGTCAGTTAAGAGATTCGCTTATTAGTCTTTCAAACTATTGAGGTTCGCTCACAGGGACTTTAATAGGTCCGCTTTTGTGTCAAATAGGGTCTCGTTCTTGTGACATTTAGTTATCGAACAGGATAATCACGTGAAGTTGTCAGTAGTTGGGAACAGGAAAAGGAAACCACATGTTTGTGTCAGTTTGCATAAGGTGATAAGAATCATTTGTGATCACATGTGACTTTATGAGTTTCGATAATATTGAAGTCTGATCAATTCATACATACTTTAAAGTGTTGTTTTAATGGATTTTGAGGTCCAATAGAGTTCAATTGAAATCTGTTGACGACATGTGATAAATGTGAGCGACCCATTCACAACATTTGATAAACAGTTGTTGTCAGTCCATTTGTCGGCCACATTTAAAGAAGAAGGTTCAATTATATTGAATATTGATACAAGTGTTAAGTAATGTGATTGGGTCATAATCTCGGCCCAATAAGATTTGTTTCATCATTTGTGAAGTGTTAACTGATGCCGACCCATGTGACTTCAATTAAAGTGATTTGTTAATTCAAAGTTTGTTTAAGCTCATCATAGCTTGTATCAGCCAAATCAAATTATGTAAAGATTTTTGATATAAATCAGTTGTTACAAGATTGTTTCAGTTGGCTCGTAGTGTGTTAAAAGCATCAGATCGAATGAGATCATGTGAGGTCATGTCAATACACATGGTTTGAGTTGTATCTCAGATTGTTTAGTGTGGTCAGATCGCGTGAAAAGGTTCAATTCGTTTGAAAGCCCATCAGTTCGCAAGTAGTGAGTCAGGTCGTTTGAAATTGATCCACGTCATAGCAGTCCGCACAGTTTGTCAACCTTCAGTTCGCACAGTGTGTTAACCTTCAGTCCGCACTGTTTGTCAATTTTCAGTCCGCACAAAATATTCATCAGTTCGAGTATTAGTTTGTTTCAGTTAATTGATAAGTCCGTTTAAACTGATCGTTTATTTGTTCGTTCAGGTATTTCCCGAAGCATCATCTGAGTTTTGAAACATGGCTGAAGAGTTCTACAATGCGTTCGCGACACCCGTTGCCCCTGTAACCACTGCTGAAGTGTTGTATAATGAGAATGAGACGGGAACTCATCAAAAACCGCCGAAACTCATGTACATTGAAGACTTTCAAGGTTGGAAGAACCGATTCGAGAACTGGGTTCAAGCTTACAAATTCGACGCATGGTGTTCATTGCTGAAAGATTATGAGAAACCAAAGAATGAACGCGGATTAGAGAAGGTTTTTAATGATTTTACAGAAGCTGACAAGTTGAAATACACAAGTGAGAAGAAGACATCTTTGTCTTACTTCAACATAATGGTACAGCTAGATCAATCTGGGAAGCTTTGATTCAAAAATTCAGAGGGAGTGCTGATATGATAAAAAACAAGAAGGCATTATTGAAGAAATCGTTTGACATGTTTACTGCATTTGATCATGAAACAACCAAGCAGCCTATAGATAGATACTGTCATTTGGTGTTGGAAATGGGTAGGTTGGATATCAAGAAAGAAGACGATGAATGAGTCGATAAACTAGCTGAAGCGTTACCACAACACAATTGGGGAACATATTTGATGGTTGTGAAACTTATGAGAAAATCTGAGAGCATGAATTTGGCTCAGTTTATTCAGAAAATCGAAGAGCAGGAGCTGGATATTCAAAAGACAGCTATCATGACAAATCCAAATGCAAAGCAAGATGTCAGTCTGTACTATCGAGGGAACAAGTTTGAGACCACTCCCAGTAAAAGTCCAAAGATTAGTACTGCATTCAGTGCTGATGGTTCTGCAAGTCCAAATGCAAGTACTACAACTCAAAGTGGTGGATCTACTTCATCATTCTCAAGCTTTGATCCAAACAACAACACACCTAGCCCTCAAAACCAAAATTCTACAAATCTGCAGTGCAATGTGACACTGAACATCCAGAATGGTCAAAATCTTTCTCCAGAGGTGGCAAAGCAACACATGGCATCTCTTGTAGCCATGTTAGAGTCGTATGAAAGTTTGATTGCAGGAAGAATTGGTAATCCAATGCTCACAAAAAAAGATTACGACCAAATTGATGCAGAAGAGCTTGAGCTGATGGATGTGAAGTGGTGCTTAGCTAGTGCCTGCAGGAGAGCTGAAAAATTTCAACAGATTACGGGCAGAGACGAGTTTCGAGGAATGGCTACCTCTCCACTTGGTTTTGACAAGTCAAAGGTAACCTGTTTCCGATGTAAAGGAAAAGGTCACTTTAAACGGGAATGTAAGAACCGAGAGTCAACTGGTAGTCAAGAAAAGAGCAATTACTATCAGAAATCAATCTTTCATCAAATCGATCAAAAACCTCAACAAAAGGAACCGCAAACTGCTCATGGGAAAATGATTGAAGAAGCCAATAGGAAAGCTTATTATGGGATAATAGATCAAAGTGATGAGTTTGTTGCACAGGGATTTAGCTGGGACAAGTATATACCTAGTGGAACTAAATCTGATGTTGCACTTGTTACCAGGATTCTGGATCAAAATGAGGATTGTCAGAAAAGGATTCCGATATTTCCAGATCTTGGAAGTGATGTTGATACGGATGATGAGGAAGATTATCTTAACAAATGTCGAAAAAGCATTGATTCTGACAGTTTTAATTTTTTCTATGCAGATAAAGTTGAGATGCTGAATCAGAAGAAGATTGCTCGTTTGCAGAAAGAGCTAGAAGCAGCAAAGTTACTTGCTGATGAAAGGCGAAGACTGAAGCTGTTAAAACAAAGATGAAGCAACTGCTGAGATTGCAATAGAGAAGATTGTTGAAGTAGAGAAAGTAGTGGAGAAAATTGTCGAAGTCGAGAAACTTGTGGAAGTCGAGAAAATAGTCGAAGTAGAAAAGATTGTCGAAAAGATTGTTGAGGTTGAGAAACTTGTAGAAGTTGAAAAGACTGTCGAAGTCGAAAAGATAGTTGAAAAGGTGGTTGAAGTTACTAAGCCTTGTGAGAAATGTTCAGAATCTTGCAAAGAGTGTAATGAAAAAGATAAAAAGATTATCGACTTAGAGAAGATTAAGGAAGATTTACTGTCAGATGTGAAGTACGTGAAAGAGTCATACGATGTACTGAACAGGACAGTTGACAGTTTAAAAAGAACGAATGCAGAAATTGAAAAGGCAAATGATAAGATGAGTGCAACTTTGATGACAAAGCAAAGTGTCATAAATGATTACATTGAAGATTGTGCAAATTTGAAGAAGGAGTTGGAACTTGAGAGAATCGAGAGCGAAAGGATCAACCGATTACTTTTGAGTTATACTACTTGTGATTATCTGATTGATCGTGTTTATCCTACTGTCGCAGGTCTTGAAGCTTTCAAGAAGAAAGAAAAAGAAGAGGATACTGGTAAGAAACCAAGTGTCAAGTATAACAGATGTCCGCCTCCTATCTTTGAGAGTTATTCCCCCAGGAAACCAAACGAGGAACAAGTAGACAAGGCTCTAAACATCAAATTAAAGTCTGAAATCACTGATGAATTACCAGACAATATTGATGTTACATTCACAGCGTCTGACATTGATCATGAGTCTGAGTTAGTTAAGAGAGTTGTCGATCAGGTGTTGGATATGGATGAAGAGTCAAAGTTGGAGTCTAAGTCAGATAGTTCGAGTTCATCTAAGAAAAGTCTGAGTTCACTGGTTAAGAGTGTTTATAATAAAGAATTCTTGTTATCAAAGAATAATTTGAATGACGAAATGTTTAAGGTTGCTTATACCTTGAATAATTCGGACAAATTATTTTCTGATGAGGAATTCCCAATAAGAAGTATCAAAACTGAAATGATTAAACAGGTTTTCAAATTAACAGAAATTAATATTTCTGAAATAAAAGATTTAAATCTTGCTGAAAAACCTAAAAAGTACACTTCAAGAGTTCAACAGAGATTGAACAAGAAAAAAGGTTACGGTTATGGTTCAGATTATCGAAAGAAATCAAACCATAATGGTAATCTAAAAAAGAAAGGTCTTGGTTTTAATTCCTCAGAAAATTATAAAAATCAGAAAACTTATAAACCAAAAACAAAATTTGTTTCAGGAGGAAGTTCAGAGGATGAACAGAAGAAACCGTTCTGGAAGCATTCGAATAAAGAGTTTCTTGCTGAAGTAAAGAAGAATGTGAGGAAGTTTGCTTCGAGAGTTGATAGAAGAACCTGTTTCAAGTGTCAAAAAGTTGGACACATTGCTTGGAACTGCCAAGAGTCAATTTATTCAAAACAGGGAGTGTTTTCTAACTCTGATATGAAAAAGAAATGTGTTGATAAATCGACTTTGGAAGTTGGTGAAACTTCAAAACGTTTTTACAAAAGACAAGTCGATTTGAGTAAACAAAAATGGGTGGTTAAATCTGAGGGTAATTATGACAATGAATCTGATTCCATAAAATCAGAGGAGTCATTGGTTGATAAAAAGATTGTGAATTCCGTTCCGGTGTTGAACGATGAGAATTTTCCGTCACTGTCAAAGGAAAATTTGATGAAGAAAGTTGGAAAGACTGAGATTTCAAATCAATTCTTCACTGATAAAGGAGAATTTGATGTTGAAAAGGCTTTCAACGGGAAAGTCAAACACATTTTTGGGAAGATGGTTGATAAGAAGGTAAAGGGTGCTAAAGAATTTTATAAATCAAAATGTTGGTGGGACAGATGTGTTCCAAAGTCACCCAAGGCTGGTGAGGCTTTGGTGGACATTATGTTTGAGTAAAACACCGGACTTGCCGGAGATCCCAAGTTGATAATCGTGGATCAGGAATCGGTATCTTTCATGTTTAATTAGGATGATTTGGAAGTATTTGAAATTGTTAAAATTTTACAGGTTGAAGGACTATGCCGGAGCTTCCAGGTTGGTAAGCGAGGAGCAGGTATCGGCATCTTTCTTGAGGAATTTGTTATGGTAATGTCAATCATGCAAACGGTAAAAAAGGTTTGTTTGTGCTTGTTTACAAGTAGTTAGAGAATTTGATTGTGCATAACTTGTGCATATGGTAAATCAAGGACATTAATTTGTACTTGCATTTTCCTACAAGTGATTGAGACACAAAATGATGAACCACATCCCTGAATTTAGTATTGATATACCTACAAGTGGTAAAATCAACCAAACTTATTTTCCGGAACAATCATTTTGATTAAAACAAACTTAAGTGTTTTGAAATCTAAATGAGAAAATAGTTTGTTGATAGGGGGAGTTCTGATTGTTATGCCAAGTGAATGGCGAATTGATGCAATTTGATATCGGTTGTCATGTTTCTGTACAGTTTGTTTTCAATTTTCGTTAATGTGTTTGCATTTTAGGGGGAGTAGAAAATTTTCAGAAAATCCAAAAACATTAGAAATTTGAAAAAGACAAAAACATGATAAAAATCCAAAAATGAGTTTGTTGTGAAAAAGAGGAAATGATAGTACATCAGCGGACTATCACAACATGCTAAAGAATTGGAAAGTTTAAAAGTGTTAAACAATCTTACTGTGGATGTGTCAGTAGATTTTTGCACATTTAATAAACTGTGACGAGATATAAACCGTAAAAATTCAAACTTGCTTATTCTGTGGGTAACAGCTTCTTGGATATATAGGTAACCCCTGAAATCTTGTTTGAAAGATCCCTTATTCTGAGATACTAGGTCTTTATGCTCAGTGATATCTGGGGTATTATCCCGGGACTTCTGCTGTATGGAAGTACTGACCTAGTCCCCGGATAATACTTTCTGCAAATGCTTGAAAAAGCGCCGCCCTCAGCAAATCGATGAAACAATAAAATTGATAGTCATTGTTGTTGTAAAAAAGATCCTCTAAAGGGGACCTACCAAAAGTCGATCCGTCATCTCTCTGCTGAACGGAAGTTCTGACCTGAGCTCTCACGGTTTCGCACCTTACCCCTTACAGATATCATCTGTGGTATATTCACCTGTAAGACTGAATATTGGGATCTGGATACGGGAGTACATTCAAGTAGTGGGACACACGGATAAGTTTTAGTTTCTAAGACATTAATATCGTATCTCGGATCAGTTGAACTTTGTGTAAAAATTTGAGTGGACCAGTATACTGACAATCTAGGTAAATTGTTTAAAACTTAAAATGAAATGAAGCTTAACGGTGTTGGTGATTTGTCTCAAAAGCTGAAATGATCCTCTTACACAAACTCACAAAAATAATGTTTGTAAATATTTCTTTACTGCATTTTAATTCTCTTATGTCAAAAATCCAAAAAGATTTTCAGTGTGTTTTAGCATAAATTTTTTGAAAAATACAAAAAGATTTTCGACAACTGGTATTGAAAAGCTGATTTTCAAAATTCTGGGTGCTAAACATGATGAACAGATGGTTTGGGAGAGTGTGTGGATTTGAAAATAAAAATGATATATCTTCAAGTGGTTCTTCAAAGATTAACATTGTAAAATCATTCTTTGATTGTATAACTTTTGCAAGTGATTCATTAGATTTTTACAAGATTATCATCAGGAAATTTATTGTGAGGTAGAGGATGTGCAGGTTTCTAAGTGGTAGAGATCCAGGTTCCGATACCTGAAGACTTTGTGATTACAACATGCCAGACTGCGATCCCAGCATATCGAAAGGGGGAGTCTGAAGACATCCGAGTAGAGATTGTTCGTGGGGAGTCTGTAGATGATGATGAAAAGAGAAGAGAAAGACTTGAGGATGCTTAAACTGTGAGATATTTCAGAGAGCGTTCAGACTGATAAAGACTGAAGTTGGTGCAGGCATCTGTCGTCTTCGTCTAATGTCGAGTCTGGGTTGCGTTGCGGAATTGATTAAGCATGATGTCATCATATATGATGATGACATCATATTGATGACATCACATATTGCATCATCACATGTCTTCTACATATCAAAGCAACAGTAAACGACAAAGATACATTCGAATTTGAAAGTTCACAAGAAGACAAAATAGTGTATTGTGGCCGTTTGTTGTGATTGGACCATTTGAAGGTCCAATGAGGGGCTTACATTTGAAGGCCCAATCACAAGAAACAGTCCATTTGAAGGCCCAATCATAGAAGGTTCGCTTGAAAGTCAACATGGGAGGTTCGCTTGAATGGCTAAATTTGGAGGTTCGCTTTTAGTGTAATGCAGGTGGTTCGCTTATATGGTTTGTGTCATTTCGAGCAAACCAGAAGCAATAGTATAAATAGGGTGAATGTCATTTCATTTGTAACGATTTTCCAGATTTGATACCGAGGTATTGCCGGTATTCCTTGTAACTGTAAACGCTGTAAAATCAATATACAAGATGTTTAAAGAATGATTCAAGCTGTTTTCACGACCGTTTCTTTGTTTCCGCCTCTGAAACGGATTTGAGCTCTTCCGAACGACTCGTTTAGGTCACAGTCCGATCCTACACCATGTATAAGACTTATGACCAACAAGCTGGGTTCAACGTAAAAAATATACGTTAATGCAGTTTTTATCTACTAGTAACATTGTTAATAACAACTCTAGGTACAAATGTAACTTGCGAAATTGTACCTATATACAGTCTGAATATGTAATAAAGGAATTTTTTGTGTTAAAGATGAAGATGCTTATCAAGAAATGAACATAATTAGCTTTTAAGGTCTAAATATGCAATTAGGTTTTGTGGTTTTTTGTTTACCAATTCAATACCTACCTTATACATGAAACGTGTTTATTAGTGCACAATTTTTTTATTAAGTTTCATGATAATGACAAGTTTTTATATGCAAATATAATATAACATGATGTAACATGACATGTATCTTTTGTCCCTTTAATTTGTTACACTAGTCTCATATACTTCTAGTTACATATATTACTTGTTTATTAATTGATGTGACATTTTGGATGATGTAATGTTGTTACATATGTAATTTTACTAAGTTTAAATGGACACCAAAGGGGCTGCATATATGTAGCATATGTTTATAACATGTGTTACACTATAGGGTAACATATGTATAGCCATGTTACTCATAGTTGTTACATGTGTTACAACATCAAGGTTACATCCAAAAAATGGCCTTTACAAGCAACATCCGTCTTCATCCAAAAATGGGCATACCAACAATGAATATAAAAATGATCTTTATATCAATAGTTGTAATGCTTCAAAAAATGGCGTTCACAACAACATCCGTCTTCATCCAAAAATGGGCATTAACAATGGAAGGACTTGTCTGAAATATATAATAATGATTGTTGAACGATTGCTACTTTATTGTTTGTTCTTTAATCGCCTGCGAGTCTGAGGAGAAGGAGAGACAAATTAATCAAGTTCAGAGCGTATGTAGGTTACATTGTGCTAGTTACATGTGTAGCTAGAGTTGTTTTTAGCAATGTAACATGTTTAACATGTATACACATGTTAAAAGTTGTTGTACATATGTTACAAACATGTGTTACACATGTACAACTACTTTGTTACCAAAGATTGCTTAGATGTGTAACATGTGCAACTTAGTTCCGATGTAACACATGAAACAAATGTAGAATGTATTCCACCATGACAAGTGACTTTTGTTTCGATTAACATATTTATATTGTGTTGAACGTAACAAGTGTAACCTATCTAAGAAGTGATTAAATAATAGCAAATATTTACCTGATAAAATGTTGCTCAGATAATTCCTTTTGTCCAGGTATGTAGCATCGAAAACAAAAATATCACCAAGATGGTCGTTTCATATTTAACAAAGGGTTGTTGTATATGTAGCTATTAACCGGTAGTTGACTTGGGCATTAATGTCTTTTTACTTACAAAACGAAGGACAATATGGTAATTTTGCATTTTAGAAACCCTTATAACAAATACCATCCATTTGAAAGCACTCTTTTTCTCATTTCTATCCTTCCATCTTCTCAGGAAGCCATAACTAGTTTCAGGTCGAATTAAAGGTTCAGGACGAAAATGGCAGGGGGTTTTTGGAGGGTAAGACCCGATGACATCTACATTGACCCTAAATATTATTATGGTAAGTTATTTTGTCTCTGTTTTTTAAGTTTCTTATCGAATGGTGCATGAAATTGAAGGTTAAAATTGTCTACTAGGAACAGAGTGTGTTTAAGATGTAATTAAGTTTTGTTTTTTTTTTTTTGGTTTGACAGACGACGATGAACCTACAAAGTTCAGTGTTAAGGTTGTAACACCTCGAAAATTCATGTCCAATAATGTGTTGACACGTGTCATAAGCTTTGAACGTGTGAAAGATTACGTATGAAGGACTAAAGTTGAGAAACAAGGAAAGTATGTGAATATAAAGGTTCAACATGTCAACAATGAATAAATATACTTTAAAATAACCCTACATGATGTTTATATCCTTAAACGAATAAATCATGGATCATACGAAGCTAATTGTGAAAGAAAGTGAGGAATTACAAACTGCAGGGGCTAAATGTGTCAACATGTTTAAAGTATACCTCTGAGTGATCTTTTAGCATCCCGAAGCTTTGTAATGATAAATTATACTCACAAGAATGTGTGATAAATATTTCACAAGGTTTTGATTAAGTATGAGAAAGTTATGACAATATTCGTATACGAGGGATTAAAAGCGTCAATATCGAAATTTAGGACTTTTCGGTGAACGTATGAATAACCGGGGACTAAACAAGGTTGGTTTATGACTTGGAGTCCTTAAAAGTCAAGTTTGGGGGTTTATAGTGCAAGAAACCACCTTAAAATCAAGTTTGGAAGGACCAGGGACCAAAATTGCAATTATTGAAACTTTGTAACCGGATCAGAGGGGCCACGCGGCCCGCGTAAGATCCTTATAAATCCTGAAGCGGGCCGCCTGGGACTACCAGATGCAGAAAATCAGGACAGCTGGTTGTTAAAGCTTTGTAACCGACTTAAAATGGTTGTTTTTGATTCTATGGGCTTGTTTGCTGGTATATTAACGCCTAGGGACACTTGTAATGATCCCATAACATCCATAGGCCTTGTTTGGCATGATCTTGATGATCAAAGAAGCCTATATAAATGCCTTGAGTTGGGTTTTCATTTGCTCATTCATTTGGAACTTCACAACTCTTTGCTTGGAGGTTCCTGGAGCTCAAGGCTCATCCATAGTGATCATTAGTTGAGCTTAGGACTATTGTAAGTATGCTTAACCTCCTTTAATTCAGTTTTGCTTAGTTTATTAGCGTTTGGTCAAACCGTCGTAATTAAGGTTTGACTTCGTCATTAATCTTAATTGCTCCAGTCAAAATTCAAATTGAAAGTACCTATGAGTTGGTAATTATGTGGGCATTAAACCTTTAAAAGGTCACCCTCTGATTCCCACTCTAATTAGGTCAATTGTCGAGTCAAACTTGATTATAAAAAGTCAACAGAAAGCTAATTTTCAAATAAATGCATAATTAGCAATGTAGAAGCTATGCAACCTGTTTTGACATTAATATAACTTGATAATCAATGTAAGAACATGTCTAAACATGTTCAACTCGACAATTTTCAGTTTAGGCTCGGTTCGGGACCGAAAGTCGCATAGTTTGACTTATGCTTTGACTTTCAGTTCTGACCCATTTGAGCATGATTTAGGAATGCCTTAGAGCCTTATCAGGACCAAGTTACCTATAAGTATAACCCTCTGTGATTATACAACTTGGTTCATTAGTTATCCAATTCATATGCATGATTCCGTTAAATGCTTAAATGTTGACTATTATGCCCTTATGACCTTAAAACATGAATTTTGAAAATGTAAAAGAGTAGAAACCTTTGGTACTGATTTATAAACTTGTACCTAGAATTTGACATCAATTTGAGGTCTAGATTAAGAGTTATGCTCATTAGCGTAATTAAGAAGCTTTTAAGTAAATAAATGGCGTAATTAGCATTTAGCCTATCTAAACCCAATTTTTAATACCAAACTTATTACCCACTGATGTAATATAATATTTTGGGATTTTTAAGGATTTTTATTTATTTTTAGGCTGAGCATAACTTAGAGTTCTAAGCTTGGTTCGGGAGTTGCCGGTTTTGCCCTTTTAGGCTATAAAATGAGTTTTACAAATCTTTTGACCCCAAACCTTTTTCTACCGATCTAATATGATAAATAAAGTATTTTGAGCCTTCTGGAATAATAAAATTATCGGCTTTCCTTTGAAAACCCGGAAATGGCTCCAAATCATCTTTTTAAGCGTTTTTAACGCGTAGTATGTATTAAAACCATTTTATAAATATAAGGTTTGATGCTTACTGATATTTTTAGTAAATATTTACATTCTAACAGTAAGCAAAGGTCTTAAGATCAGATTTCCGATTTTGACCTTTTAGGCTTATGTGAAATTACCAAGATGCCCTTAAGATGCATAGTTTGGTTATAAAGAATAGATTTCACATATAAGTTATACCTTACTGATATAACTTAGTAAATTGAGTATTTTTACTGATTACATCAGACCCGAAACTCAGAAACATATTTAAACCCTTTTATAACCTTTTAAATGACCAAAATGCCCCTGCGAGGCATAAATTGGTTTTAAATTCGTGTTGGGCATAATAGAAGACATCCTACTGATGTCACAACATATTTAAGGCATATTAACTTGTGGAACATGTTCATGACTCTTATGGTTACCCGTTACGCATGTTTCGCGTTCGGATCGGTCTATGTAACTAGTTTACATATATTAGCCGAAATGGGTCAAACCATATCGTTTTGGTCTCAAAACCCAGAATGTGTTTAAGTTACCCATGTTAAACGAGCTTACAAGCTTGTCGGGTCAAAACCACATTCTAAACCGGTCTTCGCCTTATCGTGCGTTTGAACCGTGTTTTCCTTTTGAAAACTAACCGGTCTAAGTATAAACTTAATTAAAGACCCGTTAGGATTCTAATAGGTTATTAAAACCTTCGTTCCAGATTAGGAGCCCAGTAAAAGCTACGTGCACTTGCTGTATTTGAATTATACTATTGCTCAGGTAAATACCCTTAACTTATTTTCCCTATACGGGCTTGGGACACGGTACTATAAAAGTACCGCTTGGTCGGGTGTATGTAGTCATTTAAATCGTATTGTGATTGATGTATTTACATAACCTGTTTGATATGTATTATTTGGTGTATGGCCCTTGGGGGTTAAATGACCATGTCCCGGATATCCTTGGCATCATTCATGAAATGGCCACGACCTAAGCACGGGGTGTAGGCGTACACCTGACAGCTGCATTATGTAAAAACTGGTATCCCACTATAAGGAATCGGCCTTGTGGGCATTATACCTGTGGCGTGTCAGTTAACTTAAGTCCGACCCTACAAACCGGCCCTAATGGACGACAAATGAGTAAAACTGTATACAAGATTATTTTGAATAATTGTCCCAAGTTATAAAATAAGCCGAAGTGCATTTAAATCAATTTTCAAACTCTTTTCAAAATGAGTCAGTTAAGTTGTATTTACTAGTGCAAACTGACGTATTTTCCAAAAAGGCTAAGTGCAGGTGCTAGACGAAATAGGCTGGCTACTCCAGGCATCATTACTCAAGTCTCGCAAGCTTTAGATGTCAAAGTCTGTTGAACAGTTTTCCTTTTTATTTGATCCGCCTGTGGATCTGTTTCGACTGTGTTGTAATACTTAAACATTACATTTTGTTCAGTTGAAATAAATCTATATCTTTTGCTTCCGCTGTGCATTTATATGTTGTGTTGTTTGACTATGATGATCTCAATTACGTCACGATACTCCCCACCGGGCCCACCGGTGACACGTGGAAATTAGGGGTGTGACAAAGGTGTACCACGGTGGTGAGTTTAGTGACAACCGTTGTCGATCAACGTCAGTGGTAAGTATAATTTCATAGATTGTGCTGATATTGATGATTTTGGCATGGACGTACTAGAGAAATGGGTAAGCAGATTGGTTATTCTGTTGACATGGTGTTTTACTTCCATTTTAAAATTTTGTATGTATGTTTGGATTTAGGTTTGAACTGTTTATCAAGTGATAGTGATTTATTAAGCTTGTTTAAGCATGTACGTGGTGGAGTAAAACTAATTGAAATTTATGTTGAACACTAGACATCTCGTCTATTGATGACATCTTGTGATGAAGAAGTCATCACATAGAGTTCCCATGGTCCTCCTCCTGAAAGCCAAGATGCAGAAGTGCAAGATGCTCCCTTTGTTGATCTGTTTGAATGTCATTACCATGATACTGAAAATGTAGATGCAGATGATCAGGAAGAGAGTGATCAAGCAGGTGAGGAGAATGAAAAAAAATGACGATGAGGGAAGTGATGATCAGGATTATGATGAAGAGGATGAGGAGGAAGTTGATGTAGAAGAAAAAGAGCTAGTAGGTGGCAATGCAAATGTTCAAGATGAACCTGATTACTAGGTAGAAGAGGATAATCCATTGTATGATGTAGATGTTGACATGTAGAAATTCAGAAACAATGTTGACTCTGATGTAAAAGAGAATGGAAGTGAGGAATATGTGTTTGAGGATGACCTCAACGTGGATCTGGATGACTTTGAAATTGATAATGAAGATGAAGATCAAACAGTCTTGGATAAGGCAGTGAAAAGAATGAGTGTGACAACCCTCCTAATAACATGTATCCGTACGAATTATTAATGTTAATTAAAGTGTTTGATGACTGTGTTGAATTACTTAACTGTTCTATGATTACTGCATCATACTTACATGTGCTTGTTAACGTACTAGTCTTGTACAGAAAAATTGACTAAATGGTCCTGAATGTTTTCCTAAGTGTTAGGAATTAAAAGTGTCACAAAAAGATATATAAAAGACACTTTAAGGAATAATTAAGCACTTTAATGGAACGGTTTCTAACCGAACAACCGGACATTACCCGGGACACCAAATTTTTGCCAAACATATTGTTTATTTATTTCTTGACTAGTCGTGATCCCTGAACACCCTAACTGTTGGTGCATTATGTGTCTGTTGACTACGTCTTATTAAGTCTTGTGTCTAGATAGGTTAAACAAGTGTTCAAACATTATTAAATTAGGGTTGTTTAGGTTAGAATTGATACTGGCCGTTTGAACAACATCTGGCCGTTTGAAACAGTCTTTCCGTTTGAACCCTGGCCGTTTGAGGTTACATGATCATTTGAACATCATTCAAACGGAAGGGGGCTGGGTCTATATATAGCAGTTCATTTCAAACGGTCAGTAGTGATGCATGTGTGTTTGTGAGTCGAGGTGCTGTCGGATTTGTATCAGAATCATTGTAAAGACTCGCAATCAGTAATAGAAAGAGAAATTGGAAGGAATAAGCTGTTTTGACTTGGTTTACTCTGTTTCCGCCTTTGTAAACTGTGATGAACTACTTCTACTGACGTTTAAGGTCATCGGAACGGTCCAACAAGTGGTATCAGAGCTCAGGACGAGGAGTTCATACCAAATACAGCTTGAAATCGCCGGATTATCTCACTTCTACCTTTCTTTTCTGATTTGAACTAGTTGTCACGGTTAAAATGGCTTGAAACGTTCACATATCAAACGAAATTCACTATTAACTAATCCTTGACAATTTGGAACTAAAATTCAACCTAAAACTTACCGAAATCATCGTGTCCATTTGAAACTGTTCGAGAAAAGTGACGTCATCCGTTTGAAAAGGCATAGTCCGTTTGAACGTATCGTTTGAAAACAAGTCCTATCGTTTGAAAACATACCAATCGTTTGAAAATGAAGACTGTTTGAAAGTGGTCGTTTGAAAGTCATCGTTTGAAAAACTGTCGTTTGAAATTAGACCGTTTGAACACTTTCCGTTTGAAACTATTGGTATTTCAAACGGACAAGACCATTCCGTTTGAACAGTTCCGTTTGAATCTGATATTTTCCAAAAATCAAAATTTTTCTAAGTGTTGTCTGATTTTACAGGTACATTCACGATGGACGATATTTTCTTGAACCTGTTCAGCGACATGTACGCATTCACAGGAAATTCTGGAAACAATGATACGTCTTCGAGCAATACGAACGAGGATCCACCGAAAGAGAAAAAGAAAGAAGCTTGGGAGTCGGAGACCGCATTTGGTACATTCAACAAACCTCCGAAGCTGATGGCTATAGAAGATTATAGTAGGTGGTCTACAAAGTTTGAAGACTGGCTGATGGCATTCGCATTTGCAAGTTGGAAAAGTATGAAAAATGGATATGCAAATGGAAAGAAGAATGGTGAAGCATTGAGATCAGCTGAAGAAATTGAAGGATTTGTAGCCGAGCAAAAGTGTGTGGCATTACTGTTTCAGTCGGTGCGGGATGACATCATTTCGTTGATAGACTACTCCAATGCAAAAGATTTATGGGAAAAACTCAAGAAGAAGTGTCTAGGGAGTAATGAGATTGTAAAAAATAAAACGAAACTTCTTAGAAAAGAGTTTGACATGTTTGGTTGTCTTAAAAATGAATCGGTTTGTAAAATGATTGAAAGGTTCGGTCAGCTGAAGCTGGAGCTTGCACGACATAAGATCACGTATTCTGATGAAGAACTTGTTGACAAACTGTTCGATTCATTACCAGATGAAGTGGATTGGAGATATTACGCACTGATGTTGAAGAACACTATTGCTCCTGAAAATTTGACTCCAGATTTGGTGATTGAGAGACTTGAAAGTCATGAGCTAGAACTGAAGAAAACACACAAAATCAATCACTCATCTTATCAGCAAAACCTGGATCTGTACTATCCGAAAAGCTTGATGCCGAAAGCTGCTTCTCCTAAAACTGCATTTACTGCTGAGAATGTTTCTTCAGCAAGCAAAGAAAGTCAAAGCAGTCCAAGCAGTGAAAGCCACAGTGGTTATCACAGTGGATCTACGTTTTCTGCAAATCGTTCTGATGCGAAGTTTTCTTGCAACATCGCGATAGATTTGAAGAACGCACAGAATTTTGATGAGGAGTCGGCTAAGCAACAGATGCTTTTCTTGGCATCTATGTTGGAATCATATGAAGGGTTGGTGGCTGGTAAGATCGGGAATACAAATCTGACGAAAGAAGATTACGATCAGATAGACCCCGAAGAAATGGAGCTGATTGACATTCGTTGGGCAATGGCAAGTGCAGTTCGACGTGCACAACGCTTCATGGAGATTACTGGGAGAAAAACGATCGGTAGTCCGTCTACAAAGTTGGGGTTCCACAAATCCAAGGTGACGTGCTTTAAGTGTAAGCAGAAGGGTCACTTCAAGCGGGAATGCAGAAACGCATACGCTGATGAGTCAGAGAATCCGTTTAGAGACGATTACTACAAAAAGGCAATCTACCATCAGAATAAATCCGAGCCGCCTAGATTGAAGCAATCTGAAGATAATAGAGACAAATCAAGGGCTCTAGCTGTGATTTATGATGATGAGGGGTACGATTGGAGTAAGGAAGTGTTACCGGAAGAAGATGCGGTTGGTTACGCATTCATGGCGAATGATGATGAACCGATTCCGTGCAAAGATGATCGTACTGACGAGCAGAAGTACTGTTATCGAAAAATGATTGCTGAAAACAGAATCTTGAGGATCTCTCGCATTTATCTGGAAGCAAGAAGAGCAAATAGATGGGATCCTGACAGAGAATGCTATCTTGATCGGTATGGAAACATTGCGATTGATGACAGCACACTTGATATGGAAGCCATCATCAATGAGATAAAAGAAGATGATGAGTACTGGCAACACAAGTGGTGGGGAACGCCAACTGAGAAGATGATTGAAGAAGAAAAAGAGAGAGAGAGAAAGAAGAAAGAGATGAAAGAAAAAGAAGAGTTTGAGAAAGCAAAGCAGATTGATACTGGCTTGATTGATACTACGCAGGAGTTGATGGCAGAGAACCTGGGAAAGATGGCTGACAAAGTGCTGGCTGCGAAAGCACTTGAGGTAGACTCTAATTCTGTGACTGAGTCAAAGGGCCAGGTCAGTCCAAATGCGTCAACAAATGCGTCAGGTAAAAAGATAGACGGAAATGCTGACTGCAAAAACTGCACCAAAGAATGCAATTTTTGTAGCACTGTCACGTACTTAAACAGTGAGAAAATTAAGAATCTGACAACGAAAGTTAAAAGCGTTGAGGATCAGATTCTCGGTCGTGACAAAACCGTAAAAGCTTCAACTGAACGGATTAAAGAATTAACGGATCAAATTGAAACTGATAAAATTGAACATGAGAAAGTCAAACGTGAAAATGAAAAGTTAATTCTTGAAAACCGTCAAATTTCTGAAAAATTCGAAAAACTTAAAAGTATTGTGAAAGATAGTGATGATCGAAATGGCAAAACATATAAAGAAAATGAACATCTAAGAGCTGTGGTAAGAATAAAAGAAGAATCAATTAACGAACAACTGGATGAAATTGCTAAACTGAAACTCAAAGTTCAAGAAGCTGAAAGTGAAAACGAACGAATTCAGTTGAAGTTAAACAGCTATAGCTCAGCAAGCTTTGTTTTGCAGCATATTGTTCCCAAACCTATAGGGAAAAACAAAGCTGGCGAGGATGTGTTTTCTGATGGAACGGGTGTAGGGTTTCACAAAGTTCCACCGCCAATTTTAGACAACTACACGAAAAAGCAGTCTAGTTTGGTGGAAATTGAGGAAGAAAGTGATGTTAAACTTCCTCAGAACATTGATGTCACGTTCACGTCTTCCAATGACGAGGGTGTCCAAAATGATGTGGTGAAAAGTGTGATAGACAAAGTGCTTAAACCGGATTGTGACACTTCTGAGGAGGATGGGTGTTTCTTGGATAAATACATTCCGAAACAAAAGTCCAAGAATAACTTAAAGGATGAGCCTGGTCTTGTCATGTACAAGATGTCAGGATCGGATAAGTTGTTTTCGGATTCTGAGTTTCCGATAGAGAATGTAAACTTGAACAAATTGACAAATGTTTTCAAACTTGTTGAAGTCGAGTTGTCAGCAGTGAATAGTCTGAGTCGAAAGAAAGATAGGGTTTACAACAAGAAATCTGTTAATCCACCACGTTTTTACAATAACAACAGAAACAACTGGTCGGGTGGTTATCAGGGGGGTAAACCATATCACAAAAGAAATGTTCCAAACAAGAGGTTTGTCGAGAAGAAAAAGTTTGTGAACAGTTCGAGTTCACTAGCTGATGAAGAGAAAGAAATTTTTTCAAAATCAAACAAAGAATTTTTTGAGAAGAGAGCGTCACAGGCTCAGTCTGAAGGCACGAGTCGGGTAGCTGATTCTCGTACTTGTTTAGGTGTGATCAGGTTGGTCACATTGCACGAAAGTGTACTTATGTGAAGCCTAAGACTGAAGCTGTGAAAGTTCAACAGAAGAAGGTTGATGTGAAGGGTAAAACACCGATGTTTGTTGAGAAAAAGAATGTTAAAATTGATAACATCAAAGTGAAAAATGAACCCGTAAAGAAGTTGGTAACTAAAAATGACACAGTTTACAAACGGGTTGCATTAACTCAACAGGTGTGGAAACCTAAAATTGAATCAAAAGTTGAGAAGAAAGTTTCAACTTCTGAGGTGAAGAAGGCTGAAGAATCAATTACGGTTGATTATGATGCAAATTTTCCACCTCTCAAGGCTGAAAATTTCAAAATTCAAATTGCGAGAGTCAAGGTTACACCTAAGGCTGATGAGGCCTGGGTGGACACCATGTTTGATTAAACAGTTTGAATTGCCGGAGCTTCCTGGATCGCGAAGCATGAATCGGCATCTTTCTTGAAGTTGTTTAAATGATGATTTGTTATGTGCAGGATCTTCCACAACTTGTATCCAGGTGGATAATGGATAGTGGAGCATCAAGGCATATGACAGGGAAGACCGCACTGCTGTATGATGTGAATAACATTAACGGTGGTTATGTGGGTTTTGCAGGTAATCAAGGAGGAAGGATCATAGGTGAAGGAACGTTATCGAATGGCATCATAACATTTGAGAGAGTTAACTACATCGCTGAGTTGGAGAACAACCTGCTCAGTATCTCCCAGATCTGTGACAGGATGTATACTACTCATTTCACCAACAAAGAATGTTTGATCTTGAAACCGGGATTTGTGATACCTGAAGAGTGGATCATCATGAGGGCACCACGAGTCAACGATCTGTACGTGTTGGACATGAGCGTTGATACTACAACCACGGGTCAGGCTCATTGTTTTGTGTCCAGAGCAACTGAGAAAGAATCACGGTTATGGCACCGAAAGATGGGGCATATTCACTTAAGGAAAATGAATCACTTGGTGTATAACGATTTGGTCACAGGAGTGCATGTCAAAGGTTTTCATCTGGAAGGGGAGTGCATAAGTTGTGTCAAAGGCAAACAGAAGAAAAAGTCACACCCTACAAAGCAAGTTAATTCAGTTTCAAGACCTTTGGAAAGACTTCACATGGATTTGTTTGGTCCAATGAATGTCAAGAGTATAACAGGAGATTCCTAATGTTTGGTCGTGACTGATGATTATTCCAGATTTTCTTGGGTTATGTTTTTGAAATCCAAAGACGAAACGTTTGACAGCCTGATAGCGTTGTTTAAAAGAATTGAGAATCTGTACCAGAGGCCTATCTGTAGAATTCGCAGTGATAATGGTACTGAATTCAAAAACAGTAAGATGGAAGAATTTTGTGATGAACGAGGTATACTGCATGAGTTTAGTGCTCCGTACACTCCGCAGCAGAATGGAGTTGCAGAACGCAAAAACCGGACGCTAATCGAGACAGCCAGAACGATGCTTGCAGATTCTAAGCTACCAATTAATTTCTGGGCTGAAGCTGTTTCTGCTGCATGCTATACTCTCAACAGAGTCCTTACTGTAAAGAAATTCAACAAGACGTGTTTTGAGCTACTCAATAAACGCAAGTCGAATTTGAAGTATCTAGAACGGTTTGGGTCACCCTGTACGGTGATAGAGCCTAATGGAAAGTTTGGTTCGAAGAGCATTGAGGGAATCTTTGTTGGTTATTCAAGTCCTATGCGACGTGTCTTCGTTCCAAGTGGGAAGCGGATTATTGAAGCAGCGAATGTTGAATGTCAAGGTTACACTATGCCGCCACAGAATCCTGGTGATTCATGGCGTTATCATTATGACAAACTTTGGGATTCGTTTGACATGAGAGAAGAATTTGAGGAAGAAGAAGATTTCTTTGATGAGCTGGATATTTTGCGAGAGTATGAGTCGCAGCTCAGGTTCCCAGCGGAGTATTCTAGAAGACCTCGAGAAACTTCAAATGACGATGAAGCAGGTCCTAGTAATGCTGGTGAACATGATGATGAAGTTGCTCCTGGTAATCAGTCGGAGGTGAATGATGATCAAGAAGCTGATAACATGCCAGTATTTGACCATGGTGATTCAGATCTTGAGGGGGAGTAGATCCAGTTATCAAGTCAAACAAACCAAGTTGGTGAACAAGATGCAGAGCAGAATGTTACTAATCTGGAGGGAAATGTAGATGTAGTGATGCCGCGAACTCTTTCTTATCATCCAGAGGAGTTGATCATAGGAGAATTGCAATCGGGCGTTTGCACGAGACGTCAAATTGACCAGGGCTTAACATGTTTTTATTCTACAGTAGCACCTTTACAAATTGAATCTTCATTAAGTTGTTTTATCTCGCAAGTCGAACCGAGAACTTACAAAGAGGCGCTTACTGAAGACTCTTGGGTCATAGCGATGCAAGAAGAGTTAAGTCAGTTTGAAAAGTTGGGTGTATGGAAGTTAGTGGATTTGCCGGATGGTCAAAGGAAAATCAATACAAAATGGGTTTTCAAGTGTAAGAGGGACGACAGAGGAGTGGTTGTAAGGAACAAAGCTCGACTCATTGTTCAGGGCTTTAGTCAACAGGAGGGGATTGATTTTACCGAAGTCTATGCTCCTGTAGCTCGTCTAGAGGCTATCAGAATTTTCCTAGCATTTGCGTCTTGGAAGAATTTCAAAGTATATCAGTTGGATGTAAAGTCAGCGTTTCTTTATGGGAAGGTTAAAGAGGATGTTTATGTTGGTCAGCAGCCGGGCTTTCCTGACCCAATCCACAAGAACAAAGTTTATCTACTGGACAAAGCATTGTATGGTCTACATCAGGCGCCGAGAGCCTGGTACGAGACTTTGTCTCAACACCTACTAGCTAACCAGTTCATACATGGAAAAGTGGATGCCACTCTCTTCACTAAAGTCGTTGATGGTCATCTTCTGATAGTACAAATTTATGTGGACGATATAATTTTTGGGTCAACAAATGAGAAATTATGCAAAGATTTCGAACAGGTGATGAAGCAGAAATTCGAAATGTCATCAATGGGGGAGATGAAATTCTTTCTAGGTCTACAAGTTGAACAACTACCTGAGGGAATTTTCATTCATCAAACGAAGTACGTGCATGATATTCTAGAGAAATTTGGAATGTCAAGTTCTACTCCAGCTGCTACCCCACTTGCGACTAATCATGGGATTCACCCAGATCTCATGACAGGGCTGATGAAACGTTTTATCGTTCCATGATAGGTTCTTTGATGTATCTGACTGCTTCACGTCCTGATATTATGTACCCAACGTGCCTCGCAACAAGATTTCAGTCTAACCCGAGAGCATCGCACATGATTATTGTCAAGAGGATATTACGTTACCTGAAAGGTACTCCGTCACTGGGGTTATGGTATCCTAGGAAAGGCGATTTTACGCTCGAAGGGTATTCCGATTCGGATTTCGGATGCTGCAAAGTCGACGCGAAATCAACAACTGCAGGATGCCAGTTCTTTGGTCCGAGATTGGTTACCTGGCAGTGTAAGAAACAAACATCTGTGGCGCTATCTACATGTGAAGCGGAGTATGTTTCTGCTAGCAGTTGCTGCTCTCAGATCCTGTGGATACAGCAACAGATGCGCGACTACGGTTTGCAGTTTTTTAACACACCTCTGTTTGTTGATAATGAGGCCGCTATAAACATTACTAAAAATCCAGTACATCACGCTAAAACTAAACATATAGAAATTCGTCATCACTTTATTCGCGATTGCTTCGAGAAAAAGTTGATACGAATTGAGAAAATCCACACTGACGAACAAAAAGCTGATTTGCATACCAAAGCTTTTGATAAAAATCGGTTTCAATATTTGTTAAAACTTAATGGTATGAAATTGCTTTCAGTGTCGGATGGGGTTGTGAGCGTTGATGAGAGTACTGTTGCGGATGAAGACGAGAAACAATCTACAATGGTTTGTCGATTTTTTACGTGTTTTGGTATTTAGGGGGAGATAGATAGTTGTACATAGTTTACTTTCAGAAAATACAAAAACAGTAAAAAATGCAAAAATACAAAAACATGATAAAATTGAAAAAGAGCTTGTGTATATAGGGAAAATGATAGTAGATCGGCTAGACAATTACTGTATGCTAAAGATTTGGAAAGACAAAATGAGTTAAACAGTCTCGCTAACGATGTGTCGATAGGTTTTCGTACATTTAGTAGATTTATTCGGGATATAAACCTAAAATTTCAAATTGGTGAAATTCGTGGGGAACACTACTTGGATATATAGGTAACCCCTGAAATCTCGTTTGAAAGGTCTCGTATTCTGATATACTAGGTGTTTATACTCTATGATGTCTGGGGTATTATTCCGGGACTTCTGCTGAACGGTAGTTCTGACCTAGTCCTTGGCTAATACTTTATCCAAAATGCTTGAAATATAGCATAAAGCCCTCAGCTGATTAGACAATAAAATTGATAATCATCTGTTGTAGCTGAAAAGATCCTCTAAAGGGGACATACTGCAAAGTCGAAACTGATATCTTTCTGCTGAACGGAAGTTCTGACCTGAGATCCTTCAGTTCTCGCATTTAACCCCTAATTTATGAACAGATATCATTGTAGTATTCTTGCCTGTAAGACTGAATATTGGGATTCTGGATACGGGAGTATATTCAAGAGGTGGGACACATGAATTGATCTAAGTTCTAAGACACCTAAGCGGTATCCTGAATAGATTGAAGTTTGTGTGAGAATTTAAGATGGATCAGTATATCGACAATCGAGGTGAATTGTTTAAGTCTGAGTATGTAATGTAGCTTAACGGTACTATTAATTTGTCTGAAAAGCTGATATGATTCCCTGACACGCTCGCCAAAAATAAGTTTGTAAATAGTTTAATTTCTATAATATAAGTTTTCTGTTATTTCATTTCTTAGTCTAGATCACCTTAAAAAATCCAAAAAGATTTTGTTTCTGCTTTATTTTAGACAAACCAGAGTGGAAAGTTGATTGTCTGATTCTAGAAAGATGAAGCAGATGCAGGAGATTCTGAGCTGAAGAATGAGGAGAGCTTACATTGTTGGAAGTTGAATTGTTTCAAAGAGAAAAACAAGTTCATTAACTTGATACTTGTTGTTTTTAGAAAAAGTTGAGAATGATTTTACTAAAATCAGTTGGATTCGTCAAAAGATCAACCAGGGTCATTAAATTGAACTTGGTAGATAAATCAAGTAATCAGGGTCATTAACTTGAACTTGAATACTTGAGTGGATTTCTAGAGCTGATTGAATTTGTGTTTATTGTTTGAAAAGATAAAGTCTAATGTTATTGGTTGAGTAACAGGTTTGGAGACTTCATTATTCCCACGGAAGCTAATTGTCAAAGCTTGAACCAGAAACCTCAGATCCCAGCATACTGAGAGGGGGAGTCTGTGAAAGGGGGAGTCTGGATCAACAGCAAAATGGAGGTCTGAAGATGGAGCTCGGAAAAGATGTTGAATCTGTGAAGATTGAGTTGTTACAATGAAGAGACAAAGTTGTGAAAAGACCAAGACTAAAGACTCAGGCGCTAAAGACTACGTCAACATCCAAGGGGGAGTCACCCACTAAATATCAAGTAACTAACATATGTAAGTATACACTTGAGATTTAACTAATCTTTACCAACTTAGTTGCAAAATTTACAACCCCCCCCCCCTAACCGAATTCGGTCCCAAAAGGACCCACAAAGATCCACACCATAGTTCAAGATTTAAGTTTATATTTTATTAGATATCTTACTTGATTTGCTTTCCATAATATTTGAAAGATGATCCTATAAGTATGGTGCACTAGATTACCAACATCATTCCATATCTTTCACAAAATTCACCACACCCTCACTCACCTCTCCCTCCCTCTCGGCTCATATACCACCGCCACCATCACCACCATATCACCACCCCATTCATCCATTTTTGAGCTTTATTCAAGTGTAGAAGAAGGATTAAAGAAGCTTGCAACTTGTGCAGCTTCAAAGGGCTTTGTTTCTTGCTTTTTCACCATCACTTTTCATCATCTTCTTCACTAGAATCATCCCTAGCCTTTATGCTAGTAGTAAGTCCTTGTTACACCCTTGTTCATCTTGTCTTTATAGTCAAAAGTTGTAGTACGATGATTATGTTTAAGACACTAAAGAACAAGAACTAAAAATATGAACATGAAGCTTTACATGAAAGTTTACTTGAAGGTGAAATGTTGTTAAAAGAATGTTGTAGTGAACATGTTGTTAAATTTATGATGATTCTTGATTGTGTGATATTAATCACCATATGGATCTTGTTAAATAATATTTAGAATATGATTTAACAAGATTAGAAAGTGGTTATGTGCTACATAAAATAACCACCTTCTAGTTTAATCATGAACTTGAATAAAAATGATTTTCTTAAATTATAAGTAAACAAAATAAGTTGGTGATCATGTAGATCCAGGTTCTAGAAAAGACTTTTTCTAAATGAACTAAGTTCAAGAAGTGATTTTTGGAAAGACATGACTATTACATACACTTACACCAATTTTGGAAGTGAAACAAGTGTAGAAACATTTTATTACAAGAAGAGTTCAAAAGGGTAATTTTTGTAAAAATTGCTTACAAGTTGTAAACGCTAAACTTTGGTAAGAAAATGATTTCTAAAGGAATACTTACGTTTTTAAAGATAACTAAGTCCAATAAAAGCTTTACCAAGTTACTACGCGTTTTCAGAAAGTATCAAGTTCGTGATTAGTGTGTAACACATATATTTTTGCTCTTGGTATTGTAAAGATAGATTGTTGATGATTGTTGAATGAATTTTTGAAAAGAAAATGATATGCTAATAAGCATGGACGCCTCCGTTTACAAAGGAAACTCTGGCGAAATTTTCTAAAAATTCCAACACTTAGAAAATATTTTTCTAAACAAGCGTTACAAGTATATTTCATAACTTGTGTTTCGAATATAAACTTCGCCATAATTTTTGTTACAAAATATAAAGTGTCGGAGGTTGGGTTTTTGTAAAAAAAAATGGGTAAATATATATTTAGAATATATATATATCTTATACTAGAACACTTGTGTGGATACTTGTTTATTTTGTGAGATAGTTATATTGTTTTAGGGTAAAATAATATAACTTAACAAAGTACCTTGATATTGAATTGTGTCGTATGTGGTAGAAGTAATGAGTAGATAAACCGTACGTAGGATACGTGTTATGCATGCACAAGAAATTGATTGTTATCTGTACTTTATTAGGACGTGCTTGATTTCTGATTATTAGAGTAACTAATCTAACCGAGCAAACCAAGGTGAGTTCACACACTTTTTAAGGCATGGGATTCCCAATGGTTGGGAATGAGTTAAAGAATTTAAAACGGAACCTACATATCCTCCTTGGGTAGGATATGTACGACCATCCTCCATAGGTAGGATGCCAATATATATCCTGCATATTCTCCTTGGGTAGAATACGTACGTTCGTCCTCCTTGGGTAGGACAACAACCTTAAAACTTACTAGACAAAACTCTATCATTAAGTCCCTCATTTTATATCGACTTAATCGCCGAGGCTGATGGCGAGCGGGTCATTAGTTAATAATGCTATTAGGTTTAACAAACCTCACACCGTGCCGTTCGGACGGGCGTTTACTAATGGACTATGGCAAACTGTCAATGATGATAGACATTGACGTAGGGCACAACTATTGTTCGTCAGTTGTCGATATCTTAACGGTCTAGTAGTTTACATGGGGAAGCCCCCACTAATTATGGATATGGTTTGGGTAATAAAGAAGGAACTGGTTAATCATACTTTCAACTATGGGGTAATCCCCCACGGCAAATAAGCCAACGAAAGACAAACCATGTTTTCGGAAACAACTTAAAACTAAACAACCAACCGTGAACTCACTCAACTTTGTTGTTGACTCGTTGTTACATGTCTTACAGGTCGCTAGATGCTTAAGGAGCTTGCACAAGGAGGAGGTCGTTGTGGGATGCGGACTTATATGTCCCGTACTTAATAATTAAACTTTATAAACTTATTGAGCTTATGTTTTGGGTTTTTAAACTTATGAACTACGAACTTATGTTTTAGACTTATGTTTTAGACTTACGTTTTATGCTTCCGCTGTTAACATAAAATCGGTTACTTTCTTTAGGTCGCCAATTATATTATGGTTGGTTTTATTTACTTAATTACGTTGTTCAATATGATTGGTGGCTCGATCCTGGTCATGTCACGCCTCCAAGCGGTGATCTCCGCATGGTGGATTTTGGGGGTGTGACAATGAGGATGACTAGGAGATCTACATTGAAGCCTATAGGTCCTGTTGCAACATGTAATCCGTTTTTCATCGGGCAGTTGATTCCTGATAAGGCAAAGCTTAGTAACATGGTCAGACTATATGCTCTTTAATCCAAGAGACAACTGCATATCACCAAAAACGATAGGCTGAGGTTTAGGGTGGTGTGCATGGGGAAAATCCAGGTCAGCCGACCCACAACTGAAGATCACTGGTGCATTAAACCAATGAAACATGCACATCAATGTCTGCATACAAGGGAGGTTAGTTTGTACACCATGAGTTTCATTGCTAAAGAGGTGGAACCACTCCTATAGGGAAATATGGACATTCAAATGAGGTTAATTCAAGATTTACTTGAGAAGAAACACCAGATTAAAGTGTCACCTCCTAAATTGTGGAGGGCTAAGAAGATTGCTATGTAAAAGTTAAATGGGGACTATAGGGATGAATATGGGCAACTTAGGGAGTATTGTGAGGAACTTGTTAGAGCCAACCCTGGGACCACTATCAAGATTGATGTACAATCGGGATCTAATCCCAGTAGTCCCACAAGACAATTAAGGAGAATATATGTTTCCTTTGGTTCTTTGAAGGAGGGTTTCCATCTCATTGGGAGGGAGCTCATTGGTTTTGATGGTGCCTTTATGAAAGGTCCATACCCGGGTCAGATCCTTTCTGTAGTTGGAGTCGATGGAAACAATGGCATTTACCCACTTCCGTTGCCATTGTTGAAGCTGAAACTACCAACACATGGTCATGGTTTTTTAGGATACTTGGAGATGATCTGGATTTACCAACAAGATGTAATTTCACTTTTATCAGTGATAGACGAAATGTATAAAACCATTATGTTAATTCACTTAATCATTCTGGTTCCTTTATAATCTCAATTCTTATCTTATTCTATAAAATTGTAGGGTTTGTTTCCTGCTATTGTCAGGGTGTTACTAACTGCCGAACATAGGTATTGCGTGAAGCATATTCACAAGAACATGAAGAAGACATGGTGTGGAGATGTACAAGAACCTGCTATGGAGATGCGCAAGTGCAACTAGCATGCCCTTTTTGATAGAGCAATGGAGGATGTTAAGGCCCTAGACAGGAAGTTATATGATTGGCTGAAGAGATCCTTGCAACAGCATGGTCAAGAGCCCACTTCTCACGAAGGCGTAAGTGTGATATGCTATTGAACAACATTTGCGAGGTGTTTAATAAGCAATTGGTCGGAGCAAGAGATAAGCCAATCATCACATGCTTGGAATACATCAGGGAACATTTGACCAAATGTATAGTCAATGTGAAGAAGATCATAGCCAAAAGTGACGGCCCATTAACTTCTACTGCTACCTCAATGTTTGAGACTATCAAGGATAAGGCTTCACAATACAATGTATTGATGACAGGTTCTTCCAAGTACCAGGTAAGTATTGCAAAGTTAAATAATTTTCTTCATTTACACTATTATTGATGCCTAGATACCTCTACTCCTTTCTATGTAGGTTATGGGTCCAAAAAACAAGACGGTGGTTGATGTACAGATGAGAACATGTTCATGTAGGAAATGGGATCTGACAGGAATGCTCTGTGTCACAACCCCCGACCCCACTGTCACACCCCAACCAATGACGGAAACATCGGGGCACGTCACTGAGCGAAACAGATTGTCCAGGAGAATCCATAACAACTAATTTTACCAGGTATTTAACAGTATGTCCCATACCATAATATATCAAATAAAAGCAGTTATTACAGACATTGTTTTCTCAAAGATAGATCAAATGTTCTGACAACTAAGATTTTTAATTGTTTGTTTCCAGACTCCATCCTAGCTCGATTCCAGCAAATAACAAGCAAAGCATCCTAAACACCGGTTACATACGTTAAAATAGAGGTCAATACACATAGTGTAAAGGTGAGCATGCAAGTTTGATACTATAATAGAATTCGAACTCATTTACGCATAACCAGCATGTAACATGTAGCAAAGTGAAGGCTAGTAGGTTATTGATGTGTGTCGGTGTGTATATAATTTTGATGTATATTTATGCCCTTTTTACACTTTTAGCCAAGTTTTAAATTTATAAAACACGATATTTACTAACACTAAACACACATATGGGCAAGTGCACCCATCGTGGACGTAGTATAGTGTTGGTAAGATACCGAGGTCGTCCAAGGACACAAGAGCTTTTAATACCGGTTTATCCTCAACGTCTAATCAAATCAAAAAGTTAGAAAAATGTTTTAAACTAAGAAAAATAAAAACTAACTAAATGCTGAAAATAAAAATAAAATAAAAACAGATAGACAAGATGAATCACTTGGATCCGACACGTGTATTAGTATAACCTTTGATTATTTTCGCACTTTTGCACTTGTTTAAGAGATTATCTTAGTTATTGTAGTAGGCCCCTCTTTTGAAGGCGACGTTACCCTCAACCCAGTAGTTTGAGTCAGCAAGGATACAATCCTAAAGGGTCGGATTATTGAAAGATAATGAATTAAGTTATTAATGCAAATTGTGGTAGGCCCCGCTTCTGGCGGTGACGTTACCCTCGGCTAAGTAGTCTGAGTCAGCAGGGATACAGTCCTAAATAACCGGGTTATAGTATTAATAGTAGTTAACTTATGAGGGGGTCAAAGAGTTTGGATCCCCGCCATCCAATACCTATGGGCATTGAAGGAGATCCTACTAAATTTGACCCAGGTCCCAAGCAGGACCTCTAAACGCTGAACAAGGGCAAGACCCTTACCAAACCGTTCCCTTAACCCCCCCGACCAGGTAGCCAACATACCTCCATATAGACCGTGGAGATATGAATGGTGAAAATCTTTTATTTTATATAGACAGTAAAATAACGCCAAGACACCACGGACAAACGATAAGGAAAGATCACCTTCAACATAAGTAACTAGTTATTAAAGTCATTAATACAAAACCAAATAAAAAGTGCAAAAGATTAAAAATAAAAAGTATTATACTAAACACTTGTCTTCACCAAGTGATGTAAGAGACTTAGGCAAACATGGCCTTGATTGTCAAGAACTCTTACGATCAATCTTGGATCCCGAGACGACTCACACACTCTATGATGGACAATGGATGATGGTGGTGGATGATGGTATTATGGTGGTGGTGGGTGGTGGATGAAGTGTGAGAGAGGTGGTGTGCCAAGGGATGAGAGAGAATGAAGCCAAGCTCCTCTATTTATAGGCTGAACAGAAGGCTGGACACGGCCCCGTGTCCGCTGGACACGGCCCCGTGCCCGCCTGACACTCTCTCTCCTCATTAATTGTAATTGCGAATTACAATTAATGCGCCTGCTGTACTTTCACCACGCCCCCGTGCTCGCTGGACACGGCCCCGTGATGGGCAATGGAAGCTTCTACTGGTTTGTCTTTTCTGCTGCTTCCTGGGCACGCCCCTGTGTTCGCTGGACACGGGGCGTGTTCAGACTCTGTTTCTTCCTTTTTGCTTTGGGAGGTGCCGTTGAGGGTCCGGGCAGTCTACTTTTGTTCCTTTTCTTGTATTTATGGTAGAATTAGTGGTCTTTTTGCTTCTTTTGTGATTTTGAGCTCATTTCATCCTGAAAATACAAAAGGAAGACAAAAACACTCTTTTTCCAACATTAGTACTTAAAAAGGGTTAGTTTTATGCCTTAATTGATGTGTTTTATATGTTGCATTTTACACACATCAAATACCCCCACACTTGAACTTTTGCTTGTCCTCAAGCAAAACTCTTTAAATGTGGCTTACACTCCCAAATGGAATAGGTAGAAGAGAGGTTTTTTAGCTTGTCCTAGAGTGTCGGGAATCCAAGGTTTTTATAGGCTTTATTTTTATTTATTTACAATCCTATTCGTTATGATTTATTTTGAACTTTTCATAAGATAAATTACTTATTTGGGCATAGCATGCCTTATTAAAATTCCATTTATATACAAGTTCACATACCTCACGGGAGATCACTCAACACTCGGCCGAAGGTGTATATTTTAGTGAATCACTCGAGAGCGGCACGGAACTTACGTCTTTCCATAGGCTTGCCAAGCAATCAATCCTCCTCCTTTTTAACTTTTTACCTTTGTAAATATCAAGAGGACTTTTTGGGTGAAGGCTTGGGTTTAAAGGTGGGTGGTTGGTTAGTGGTTAGTAAAAAGGGCGAAAATCGTAACAAGCGTCGGTTTTCGTGAAGTACCTTATTTTTAGTGACTTTTTATTTTTGAAGTATTTCTCCAAACAAGCTTTTTATAGCTTTTGTTTGTTTTTGACTTCATCATATATATATATATATTTTTTTTTCGTCACATAAAAAGGCGATTTTTACGAAAAAGCGAACTTGTTACTAAAAAAAATAAATAAAAAGGTTTTTGGTGGGTAAAAAGGGTTTTGGGGTAATGAAATGAAAGGTTTAGGCTCAAAGGGGCTATCTAGGGGGATTTTTGGGTAGGTAAAAAAATTGAAAAATAATGGTTTTGAAAGAAAAATGGTTAGTCCTAATGCCTCCATCATTTACTTACTTGGGCTTAAGTTGGTAAGGACCGGGAATGTATCGTCGTGGCAAGTTCTAGATTTGTAAGGACCGAGCGGCTATTCACACAAGAAACGAAAAATGAGCATTTAATCTAAATATGTGTATTTTTATGCTCAATAAAGGCTCAAAACTCACTTTTGTGGGAATGGGTTTTTAATGTGACCAAGCATAAATAATCGAATTCTAAACTAGACTTGTTATGCCGTTTCATAATTTTCTTATGTTGGTTCCTTTTTTTATCACGACGCTATTGGTTGTAAACTTGTAAAAATATAACCTTTTTAGAACTTGTTATTCCCAACTTAAACTAAGACAAGTAAATAAAAAAATGAAAAAGTTTTTGAAAAAATTTGGGGTGTTTAGCGGTTCCAATAGAGTTTTGTGTAAGGCTTGTGTTTAGGATTTTGCAAAATTTCAAGGTTTTAGCATCCCCCCACACTTAAATTACACATTGTCCTCAATGTGTCCAAAAATAATATTTTTGGTTGATTAGAATGTATAAAAGTGTGTCTAAAAAGCAAAGGTTTATGTTACTGGCAGTCTGGACACGGCCCCGTGTTCAGCGGACACGGCCCTGTGGTGAACTGCCAGTAACGAAAACTTACAGAAGGTGGACACGGGGGCGTGTCGGGTGAACACGACCACGTGTCGGGCAAAAAATTGCAGGTCAGTAGCCAAACAGCAGATCTGGGAGATGGACACGGGGGTGTGTCGGCTGGACACGTCCCCGTGTGGACAGTCTGTTAGCCCGAAAAATAGGTTTTTCTCCCGGTTTCTCCATCCTGGGGCTGCAAGTGCTAATGTTTAGCACTCTAACCCTTGCATTGCACCTGTTTAATCACTTAATACCAACCAACCAAGCACAAACCATCCTAAATTACCATTGTTAAACATTATCCAAACATAAAGTAAAAACAAAATAAAAAAAATAGTTAGGGAAAGTAAATTGTTCGCAGGCCATGAATTGTTTGATAGATAAGAAGGGCACTTAAACCTGTGGGCTCATCACCAACCAGCCCGTTGTTCCTTCAAGCCTCATACTCCATGTCTTCATCACTACCATCACCTCCACCCCCTTGCCTTGCCATGTACTCCCGGATGCTACCGATATCATCTTGTATATCGTTAATGTTGCGTTCGATAGCTCCAACCCGGTGGTGTGTGTTGTTGGCGAGGTTGTAGGTGTTCCTTGAGCACATGAGGTTTTCCTGCAAAAGATCATGTAAACTTTGAAAGTTAGGAAAACCACCTCCTTGAGAGGAGGATTGGTCCGCATCGCCTTGGGGTGGATACTGAAAATGGGGATGTGGTGCATGAAGAACTAGAGCCTCCTGCGGGTTCCATGCATAGCCTTGCGTCCTTTGAAAGCTCACCGTCCCGTCCTCCGCTTCATAAAGCAAGTTAATGGCTCGGCAAATGTGATAATCAACCCGGCCCGACCATGGACTCCTTTCGAAGGATCTTGGGATATTCGTGAAGTGCTTGAAAAGACGGTACACCCATCCTCCGAAGAAGATCGGTGTAGGAGCATGAGCAAGGCGGTTCAAGTGCATGTTTCGCAGTAGGAGGTAAGGAACATCTAGAGGCTTCTGGTTGTGGATGCAGTGAAGGACAACCAAATCTTTCAACCCAACAACGCCACTACTGTCATGGCGTTGGTTCAGCGAGTACGTGAGGAGCCTGTGGATGTAGCGGTATAACGGGTCCCTCAGTTTGGTGCTTTTGGTGCTGCTTGGGTTGTAGATTCCTTCACCTATTTGAGCCCATGCGGCTTGGCGTTCGGTTGCATCCAAGTCTCGTAACCCCCCTGTATTCTCTTCATTCCCCGCTTCCTCTTCACTGTACAGCCCAATGATGGCTCCAAACTGTGCCATGGAGGTTCTAAATGTGGTCCCTCCACATCGAAATTCAACCGCATCATGATCAAACGGTTCGCGTCTCGAGTTGAAAATGAAGGTGCTATAGAACTCCATCGTGCATTGATGTACCGACCGTAGTCGGGTGGTCAATGCGGCATGCAGTGGACCCCTCACAATGTTGTTGAAGCGGTCAAGTTGGTTCACCATGGTTAGCAAATCAGTACACGCCCGTCTTGGGTACTCTTCCGGTCTTGTTTGTAGAACCTCGTACCGTGCCCTAGCGTCCAGTTCATTTGCGCCAAACCTTGTGAATTTCGACATCTGAAAAGAATACATAAAAAGTTAGTACGAAACCAGGAAAATTAAAGTGAAACTGCAAACAGTGGGCTGGACACGGCCCCGTGTTCAGCGGACACGGCCCCGTGTCCAGGCGTCTGTAACCCAAAAATTCCATTTTTTCGTCCCGGTTTCGAAAACCTGAAAATTTTTAGCCCAATAGTAGCGGTTTCCCCCGAAAATGAAACCCTAAGTGTCATTTTTTCCAAAACAAACCGTTTACCCTTTCAATTTCGTGTTTTTCGGTTCAAGAACAAGGGTTTGGGGTTTTATTTAGAAATCGGACAAATCTATCAACAATACTTGGCTAGTTACCTTCTACTACACTAATCTAAACTACTACTAACAAATTTCATCAAAAATTTTGAGTTCGATCCGGATGAACATGAAGAACCCTAGATTTTTCCCCAATTTGATGTTTTAACTACATGCAAGTAACTAATCTAACTACTAATGAAGATAGAATCATACCTTGACGTTGTTAGATTCGGTGGTGACGTAGAAAAACTGCAGAAAATCGCCTCGAACCAGAGAGTTTTCGGCTAAACGGGGCGTGTGGAATGGTGTAACTGATAGGAAAAGAGGGTTTTATCCCGACAGTCGCCTCGACACGGCCCCGTGCCGGGCAAAGTTTTTGAAAAAATATATATATATATACTTTTTTTATTTTTTTTTTGTGCTCGTGTGCATGCCCCTTATTTCCGAAAAATGATTTACCGGTTTTTAAACGTACACTTACCTGTAACATGTTGGGTACGAATTTATTCGTTAACCGTCTGAAGTGAGATCTCCTCTTCCTCATCCTCAATGGATCCTCGGTAGAGTTTCAGCCGTTGTCCATTGACTTTAAATGGTGTCCCATTTCGAGTTTTAATTTCTACTGCACCGTGTGGAAAAACATGGGTGACGGAAAAAGGTCCTGACCACCTAGATTTTAACTTACCAGGAAATAATCGAAGTCGTGAATTAAACAATAGAACTTGGTCTCCAACCCGAAATTCATTAGATTTAATATATTTATCATGCAAATTTTTCATTCTTTCCTTATAAATTTCGGAATTAGAATATGCATAATTCCTAAGTTCGTCTAATTCGTTTATTTGACAAAATCGATTTTTACCGGCATTTTCCAAATCTAAGTTTACGTTTTTTATTGCCCAGTAGGCTTTGTGAGCTATTTCTACTGGCAAATGACAACTTTTTCCATAGACGAGTTTATATGGGGTTGTGCCTATAGTGGTTTTATAAGCAGTTCGAAAAGCCCATAAAGCGTCGTCTAATTTATCGGCCCATTCTTTTTTATTTATTCCTACGGTTTTTTCAAGTATTCGTTTTAAACCTCGATTAGTCACTTCGGCTTGCCCATTTGTTTGAGGATGATATGCTGTTGAGACCCGGTGATAGACCCCATACCTTGCTAATATTTTTTCGAGTTGATGATTGCAAAAATGGGTACCTCTATCACTTATCAAAGCCTTTGGTGTCCCGAAACGAGAGAACAACTTTTTCAGAAATTTTACCACTACTCTTCCATCATTTGTTGGAAGAGCTTCGGCCTCTGCCCATTTAGACAAGTAATCGACCGCCACAAGTATATATTTGTTACCCTTTTAAGGTGGGAAAGGTCCCATGAAATCGAGTCCCCACACATCAAAGATTTCACAGACGAGAATGCCATTTTGAGGCATTTCGTTTTTGGAAGAAATATTACCTGATCTTTGGCATGCATCACATGTCTTTACAAGGTTTTGTGCATCCTTGTAAATGGTCGGCCAGTAAAATCCTGAATCAAATACCTTTCGTGCGGTACTTGCGGCACCATGATGTCCTCCGTATGGACCTTCATGACAATGATGGAGAATTCTTCGTGCTTCATTACCATAGACACACCTTCGGATGAGCTGGTCAGCACACATTTTGAAAAGATAGGGGTCTTCCCAAAAGTAATGCTTTACATCAGCAAAGAATTTCTTCCTTTGATGATGTGGCCATCCTTTGGTGACTAGACCGCTAGCTAAGAAATTAGCGTAGTCGGCATACCATGGTTCTTGTCTACTCTCTATCATTTCCAAGGATTCCGTGGGAAATTTTTCGTTGATTTGCTCGTCCCTGGTTGTCTCCAAAGCTGGGACTTCTAAGCGAGAGAGATGATCTGCAGCAGTGTTTTCTGCTCCTCTTTTGTCCTTGATTTCAATGTCGAATTCTTGGAGGAGTAGAATCCATCTTATCAAACGGGGTTTTGCGTCTTGCTTCTTGAAGAGGTACCTGATGGCTGCATGGTCTGTATAGACTATTGTTTTAGAAAGAACAAGATAAGAACGAAATTTATCAAAAGAAAATACCACCGCTAGTAATTCTTTTTCTGTAGTTGTATAATTTTCTTGCGCATCATTAAGAGTTTTACTAGCATAATAGATTGGGTGGAAATGTTTTTCTTTTCTTTGTCCCAAGACTGCTCCAACAGCGAAGTCACTTGCATCGCACATGATCTTGAAAGGAAATTTCCAATCTGGCGCTATCATGATAGGTGCATTGACTAGCATTTCCTTGAGGGTTAGAAATGCTTGATTGCATTCCTTGTCAAAGATGAAGGGTGCATCTTTTTCAAGTAATTTTGTTAGAGGCCTTGAAATTTTTGAAAAGTCTTTGATAAACCTTCTATAAAATCCGGCATGCCCTAGGAAACTTCTGATTGCTCGCACGGAGGATGGAGGAGGTAATCGAGAAATAGTCTCTATTTTTGCTCGATCAACTTCCATTCCTTCGCTTGAGATTTTGTGACCGAGTACTATTCCCTCTGTTACCATGAAATGGCATTTTTCCCAGTTAAAGGGCGAGGTTAGTTTCCTCACATCGGGATAGCATTCGTTCAAGATTATCAAGGCATTGGTCATATGAGTCTCCAAAGATGGAAAAGTCATCCATGAAGACTTCCATTGTCTTTTCGATCATATCATGGAAAATGGCGACCATACAACGTTGGAATGTTGCAGGCGCATTACATAGACCGAATGGCATGCGTCGATATGCAAAAGTTCCGTAGGGACATGTGAAAGTTGTTTTCTCTTGGTCTTCTGGTGCTATCGGTATTTGAAAGTAACCTGAAAAACCATCTAAGAAACAATAAAATTTATGACCGGATTATCTTTCTAACATTTGATCAATGAAGGGCAAAGGAAACTGGTCTTTCCTAGTTGCTTCATTTAATCTCCTATAATCTATACAGACTCTCCATCCTGTGACGGTTCTTGTTGGTATTAATTCATTTTTCTCGTTAGTTATCACCGTCATACCTCCTTTCTTTGGGACTACTTGGACGGGACTTACCCACGGGCTATCAGAGATAGGGTAGATTAGTCCGGCGTCGAGTAGTTTGATGACTTCATTCTTAACCACTTCTTGAACATTGGGGTTCACTCTTCGTTGTGGTTGAATTACCGTTTTGTAGTCATCATTCATTAAAATTTTGTGCGTGCACATGGAAGGGCTTATTCCTTTAATATCTACAAGCTTCCAAGCGATCGCATTTTTGTGTTTTTTTAGTAGGTTAACTAATTTCTCTTTTTCTATATTACTTAATTTAGATGAAATAATTACGGGTAAACTACCTTCTTTGTCTAGGAAAGCATATTCCAAACCTTTAGGAAGTTCTTTGAGCTCAATGGGTGGGTCTTTAGAAGACACCTTATTTTGTGGCTCATCTAGATCAAGAACCTTAAAAGTTTGTTCTATGGCTATCTCTTCCTCGACAAAGTGGTCCTCTTCGTTGGTTGTATCGGGCGGTTCAGCTTCATCTTCAATTAGGGGGTCATTGTTACCAAAAGGATATTTCATTGAGCGCTCAAGATCTATGCTCCTTTTGAATGCCCCTAATTGAAGAGGTAGATTGTTGAATTTCCGGTTTTTCAAAGCTCTATGAGTTTGTACAAAAGGTTTTCCCAAGACTAAGGGGGCGTCATCTAGGATGACGAAGTCGGTTGGGATTACCATTTGATTTGTTTGAACCAAAACATCTTCAACTACACCGATTGATTTTATTACTTTCCGATTGGATAGAAAAATGGGTATTTGAAGTGGAGTAAAATCACTAACACTTAATTTTTCAAAAATATAGTTAGGCATTATGTTAACGCAAAGATCCTTATCGATGGTGATATTACTAATAAATGAATTTTGAAAGAAACATGGAACCGGTGTAATGTTAATTTCAAAAGGGTCTTCTTTTATTAGCGAGGTTTGATCATTAGTTAACTTAACGCTTACTAAGTCTTTGATTTTAGCACTAGTGTTTAACTCTTTTAAAAACTTAGCATGAGAGGTTATTAAACAATGGTTTTCGAAAGTAGGTGACAAGAGGTTAATTTCTTCAAAATTAGACTCTTCTTGAATTTTAACATTATCGGACTCACCATTTTCGTTGTTTAACTCATGTGTCGGTTTTTCACTTTCTTGTTCTTCCATTTTTACACTTTCAACTATCTCTACGTTATTATCATTTTTTAGCTCTTCTCTTGCGCGGGATTCCTCTTCCCTTGCGCGAGATTCTTTTATGCAACGTTCGATAGTTTTAATGTGTTCTAATATCCTATTGGTCACTTCGGTGAGATTGAAAGAATTTGGATCCTCAAAGCTTGAATCCGGTTGTTCGATCCTTGGCTCCTCATAGTACTCATATGAAGTAGATGGTTCACACCATTGTTCTTCATTGTAAGCATATGATGGATAAGGTTTGAAACTTTGTTCTTCATAGTACTCATATGAGGTGGGTTGTTCACGCCATGGTTCCTCATAATAAGAGTATGAAGGTGGTGGCTCATATGTTGAATTTTCAAAGTATGAGTATGAAGGCTCATACCTTGGTTCATCAAAATATGAGTATGAGGGAGGGGGTTCATACCTTTGGTCTTCATAGGATGTGTATGAAGTTGATGGCTCGTACCTGGGCTCCTCATAATGGTTGTATGAATTGGATGGTTGATATGAAGTATTATATTGAACCGAGCGTGCGTTACGACAATTAGTGCAATAATTACCCCTATAATCATCCTCATCATAGGTGTAGTTGTAACCTCTTGAGTATTGATCCATAAGAATCACTCAACAGACCACAACTGAGTCTCGGGACCAGAAAACAAAAATAAGACGGAAACAGAAGCTGGACACGGCCCCGTGTTGAGTGAACACGGCCCCGTGTTTTTATTTTTCTTAGTTTAAAACATTTTTCTAACTTTTTGATTTGATTAGACGTTGAGGATAAACCGGTATTAAAAGCTCTTGTGTCCTTGGACGACCTCGGTATCTTACCAACACTATACTACGTCCACGATGGGTGCACTTGCCCATATGTGTGTTTAGTGTTAGTAAATATCGTGTTTTATAAATTTAAAACTTGGCTAAAAGTGTAAAAAGGGCTTAAACATACATCAAAATTATATACACACCGACACACATCAAGTTTTTGGCGCCGTTGCCGGGGAAAGTGCACCCATCGTGGACGTAGTATAGTGTTGGTAAGATACCGAGGTCGTCCAAGGACACAAGAGCTTTTAATACCGGTTTATCCTCAACGTCTAATCAAATCAAAAATTTAGAAAAATGTTTTAAACTAAGAAAAATAAAAACTAACTAAATGCTGAAAATAAAAATAAAATAAAAACAGATAGACAAGATGAATCACTTGGATCCGACACGTGTATTAGTATAACCTTTGATTATTTTCGCACTTTTGCACTTGTTTAAGAGATTATCTTAGTTATTGTAGTAGGCCCCTCTTTTGAAGGCGACGTTACCCTCAACCCAGTAGTTTGAGTCAGCAAGGATACAATCCTAAAGGGTCGGATTATTGAAAGATAATGAATTAAGTTATTAATGCAAATTGTGGTAGGCCCCGCTTCTGGCGGTGACGTTACCCTCGGCTAAGTAGTCTGAGTCAGCAGGGATACAGTCCTAAATAACCGGGTTATAGTATTAATAGTAGTTAACTTATGAGGGGGTCAAAGAGTTTGGATCCCCGCCATCCAATACCTATGGGCATTGAAGGAGATCCTACTAAATTTGACCCAGGTCCCAAGCAGGACCTCTAAACGCTGAACAAGGGCAAGACCCTTACCAAACCGTTCCCTTAACCCCTCGACCAGGTAGCCAACATACCTCCATATAGACCGTGGAGATATGAATGGTGAAAATCTTTTATTTTATATAGACAGTAAAATAACGCCAAGACACCACGGACAAACGATAAGGAAAGATCACCTTCAACATAAGTAACTAGTTATTAAAGTCATTAATACAAAACCAAATAAAAAGTGCAAAAGATTAAAAATAAAAAGTATTATACTAAACACTTGTCTTCACCAAGTGATGTAAGAGACTTAGGCAAACATGGCCTTGATTGTCAAGAACTCTTACGATCAACCTTGGATCCCGAGACGACTCACACACTCTATGATGGACAATGGATGATGGTGGTGGATGATGGTATTATGGTGGTGGTGGGTGGTGGATGAAGTGTGAGAGAGGTGGTGTGCCATGGGATGAGAGAGAATGAAGCCAAGCTCCTCTATTTATAGGCTGAACAGAAGGCTGGACACGGCCCCGTGTCCGCTGGACACGGCCCCGTGCCCGCCTGACACTCTCTCTCCTCATTAATTGTAATTGCGAATTACAATTAATGCGCCTGCTGTACTTTCACCACGCCCCCGTGCTCGCTGGACATGGCCCCGTGGTGGGCAATGGAAGCTTCTACTGGTTTGTCTTTTCTGCTGCTTCCTGGGCACGCCCCCGTGTTCGCTGGACACGGGGCGTGTTCAGACTCTGTTTCTTCCTTTTTGCTTTGGGAGGTGCCGTTGAGGGTCCGGGCAGTCTACTTTTGTTCCTTTTCTTGTATTTATGGTAGAATTAGTGGTCTTTTTGCTTCTTTTGTGATTTTGAGCTCATTTCATCCTGAAAATACAAAAGGAAGACAAAAACACTCTTTTTCCAACATTAGTACTTAAAAAGGGTTAGTTTTATGCCTTAATTGATGTGTTTTATATGTTGCATTTTACACACATCATTATCGACAATGAAATATGCACAGACGTGATTGCGAGTTGAAGAATGCGCAACACATATCCCCATTGGGACACGTGAAGTAAAGCCCTTAACAACCCATGTCCAAGACAGGTGCTGAGTCCAAACTATAGTACTATCGTTGCTAAGGTATCAGGCAACAATCATTGTGTTAACATAACATACAAGCATTCATCGAATAACACGTAACATGCAATAACGGTCAGCGTATAATTAGTGTTTGCGTTATGTGATCGATGTGATTTAGAATAAGTTACGTATGCAACACCCAAAAGTGCGTAAAGCAAAAAGGGATCGAGTATACTCACAGATAGCGTTTAACAAGTAAGCACTCTCTTGGATTGAAGGGGGCGCTGAGAGGTTAGCCTGAACAGTTAACGATAGCATAAGCGAAGAACGGTGCGTAAAACGATGCAAGTGGAACAAGTGACGAATGGTCATCCGATCGGATGACAATCCGAACGGATGGTCATTCTGTAGGATCGGGGAGTCTATCAAATGAGACGTTCAGAAGAGCTCTCGATCAATACGAAAGGCGAAATCAGACGTATTGATGTTATAGCAGCTTGATTTGCACTTAGAATCACTTTAACTGTCTAATGTATTGATTTGACACAATTACACGAGCTGGCGACACTTCAGCAGAGCTTCGCTACTGGAGTCACAAAGTTAAAAATGAAGACCCAAGACCTCCTATTTATAGGAATGCCAGACCCTACGAACTTTCATGCTTTCTGGCATTTCATGCTTTCTGGCATTTCATGCTTTCTGGCGTACAACGTGTCCTGGTCTATCTATTCTATTACATGACTCGATACAAGACGAAGTCAACAAACATATGCACTAACAAACTCCCCCTTGGATGTTGACGAGTCTTCATTGTATTGAGTCTTCAGTCTTGATCGGTCTTCTCGCTCTTTCCAAAGTGTCTTTCTCTGTAAGCATCCTTCAATCTTTCTCTTCTTCTATCAGAATCTCAACCTGGCTTTATCCTCTTTCTAATTCTCTTTATCGGGTCTCTTAATTCCTTAAGTTTATCAGCATCAGCAGCTTCTATCTCGAGCTTTGTTCCAGAATCTGAATCTGGCTCTTATGTCTTCAGACTCCCCCTTTCGATAAGCCGGGACCGCAGTCTGGAATTCACCATCTGCATCTTTCACTGGTTCAGAAATGTCTCTTGTCTCTCCGTAGCAACAAGATCAGAAACCTGGCTCTAATCAGCATATGTTTACGCGAAAAGTCCTCAGGAGTCGAAACCTAGCTCTTTCAAAACATTTTACCTGCACAAACTCTTCCCAAAAGTAAATTTCACAAATTTAAAAATTTAACAAATTTAGAAACCACTTGTATATATCATTCAACATCATCAATAATAGTTATATCAAGTTCAAATTAATGACCTTGATTAACTAACACTGATTTTACTGTTAGTTTCTCAAATTATCTCAAGATTTAACTTCATTTTTCATTTCAAACACACTCTCCCAACCCACTGTTGTTCATCATGTTTAGCACTCGGAATTTTGAAAATCAGCTTTTCAACATCAGTTGTCGAAAATAAGATGAAATAAAATCTTTTTGAATTTTCAAAACTTTTATGCTAAAAACACATTCTTTTTGAATTTTTTAAGATTTTCAGAGTTAAAATGCAATAAAGAAATATTTACAGACAATATTTTTGTGAGTTTGTGTAAGAGGATCATATCAGTTTTTGAGACTTATCACTAACATCGTTGAGCTTTAAACACTTTAAGTTCTAAACGATTCACTTAGATTGTCAGTATACTGATCCATTTAAATTTTCACACAAAGTTCAATTGTTTCAAGATACAAGAATTAGTGTTTTAAGCACTTAACTTATTCGCGTGTCCCTCCTCAGAATATACTCCCATATCAAGATTCCTATATTCAGTCTTACAAGTGAATGTACACTAATGATATCTGTAAACGGGTAATGCGAGACCATGAGAGCTCAGGTTAGAACTTCCGTTCAGACAAAGAGATGATGGCTCGTCTTTAGGTGTGTCCCGTTTGGGGATCTTTTCTTCAACAGCACATGATTAGCATTTTTCAATGTTTCATCATTTTTTATGCTGAGGGTGAGCTTTATGATTAAAGCAGTGCAAAGTATTATACGAGGACTAGGCTATTGCTCTCGCAAAATCAGAAGTCCTGGTATAATACCCCAGATATCATCACGCACAAAGACCTAGTATGTCGGAAATAGACAATCTTTCAAACGAGATTTCGGGGGTTACCCATATATCTGAGAGATGTTCCCCACGAGATAAGTAAATATTTGATATTTAGGTTTATATCTCGAAAACAATCTACTGAATGTGTAAAAACCTACTGGCATATCATCAGTGAGACCGTTTATCACATATTTAAGTTTCCAATTCTTTAGCATGTTGTGATAGTCTACTGATGTACTATCATTTCCTCTTTTTCACAACAAAACTCATTTTTGAATTTTTCGATGTTTTTGTATTTTTTATATTTAACATGTTTTTGGATTTTTCAAATTTTCAAAATTTTTAATAATTTTTTACTCCCCCTAAAATAAAAAATATGTTTCAATTTTTGATTTTCCGGGAAAATTTGAAAATATTGCTTTTACTTTCAATAAACTGTACAAATAAAATGACAAACTGATGTGAATTGCTTCAATTCGCCATCCACATGGCTTAATTAATCAGAACTCCCCCTGACAACAAACTATTTTCCCATTATGATTTCAAAACACTTAAGTTTGTTTTAATCAAAATGGTTTTTCCGGAAAATTAGTTTTGTCGATTTCACACATCATGGGGTTTCATTCATCACTTTGTTCTTTTAACCACTTGTAACAACTATCACTTGTAAATTTTTCACACAAAAACATTTTTCAAGAATGATGCCGATTCATGCTCCACGATTACCAACTTAGGAGCTCCGGCAAGTCAGGATTTTCAGTTAAAGAGATTCACCCAAGCCTGACGGTCCTTGGATGATTCCGAGTCATCATCACTCGGTTTCTTTCCTTTCTTATTCTTTTCATAGAATTCTTTTACCCCTTTGACCTTCCCGTCAATCATTTTTCCAAAAATATTTAGAACTTTAGGGTTAAAGGCTTTTTCAACATCAAATTCTTTATTTTCAGAAAAGAATTGATTTGAAATCTCAATTTTGCCAATTTTTTGCTTTAAGTTTCCGTTTGACAATGGTGGAAAATTTGCATCATCCATTGTCGAAACGGAACTATCACTTTTTAGCTCAACTTGTAGCTCCTCTGACTTTGACGAGTCAGATTCATCGCCAGAAACTGGCTCCTTTGCTTCCGAAGAAACAAACTCATCGCCAGATTTAACATCTGATTTCTTAGCAACCCACATTTGGTTGTTAAGATTCACTCTTCTTTTGTAAAAATGTGTTGAACTCTCACCAACCTCAAATTTTGAATTTTTGAACACTTTAAATTGTTCGGTTGGTGGTTCATTATTAACCAACTTTTCTTTCAAGTTTTCAGAGACTCCCAGTTTTGTTTGGGTTGCCTTTGGACAGTTCCAGGCAATGTGCCCAACTTTTTTACATTGATAACAGGTTCTCATTTCCTTCTTCTGAGCAACATCATTCTTCATTCCCTCTTGCTTCTTAGCAAGGAATTCTTTGTTTGTCTGCTTTCTGAACAAATTCTCTTTTTCTTCTTCAGAAGATGTTCCTCAAACAAATTTAGTTTTTGGTTTATAAATTTTCTCATTTTTATGATTTTCAGGTGGAATAAAACCTAATCCTTTCTTTTTGAAATTACTCTTATGGTTTGGTTTCTTTTGATAACCAGAACCAGAACTGTAACCTTTTTTCTTGTTTAATCTTTGTTAAACTCTTGAAGTGTATTTTTTAGGTTTTTCAGTAAGATTTACATCTTTTATTTCAGAAATATTAATTTCTGTTAATTTGAAAACCTTGTTAATCATTTCCGTTTTAACACCTCTTATTGGATCAATACGAGACATTCAGAAGAGCTCTCGATCAATATGAAAGGCGGAATCAGACGTATTGATGTTATAGCAGCTTGATTTGCACTTAGAATCACTTTAACTGTCTAATGTATTGATTTGACACAATTACACGAGCTGGCGACACTTCAGCAGAGCCTCGCTACTGGAATCACAAAGTTACAAATGAAGAACCAAGACCTCCTATTTATAGGAATGCCAGACCCTACGAACTTTCATGCTTTCTGGCATTTCATGCTTTCTGGCATTTCATGCTTTCTGGCGTACAATGTGTCCTAGTCTATCTATTCTATTACATGACTCGATACAAGACGAAGTCAACAGAAATATGCACTAACACATTCGATCGGATGTCAATCCGTTCAGATGGTCATCCGTTCGGATGGCCATTCGATCGGATTGACACTCGTTTGGGATGGATGTGTTTGTGTATGATGGCTTTGAAGTTTTCGTTGTAGCATTTTGAAAACAGAGAAGTATCTCTACCCTTCAGGTCGTTCGATCGAACGGCAGTTCGATCGGATAGCGATACGATTGGCGAGACATTTCAGTTTGAGAACAAGTTCACAGCAGGATGGTCATTCGATCGGATGGTCTTCCGATCGGACGACAGTCCGTTAGGAGCTGATGAACTTTGAAAATCTTGAAAAATGTTAAGTGTTGAAACTCAATTGCAATCTGATCGGATTGCGGTTCGATCGGATGGCAATCCGATCGGATGGCAATCCGTCCCGCGATCTGATCATTTTGCGAATTTGATAGCTTTGAACGTTTTGTGGTTTGATCGAGACGGTATGACCTCGTATTAAACAACGGAAACTCCACCAAGACCCAAGTTATCCGATCGAACAGGAATCACCCTAGTCCGATCAGTTAACTGTTTGTGACGGTTGTTTATGTATAACTCGAAATCATTGTCTCTTAGATAGAAATCAGATCTTGAACCGACACATCACTAAGAATGAGTAGAAGATCAGAATGAGCTCCGATTCTATCGGTCTTAAGTGCATTGAGTGTAAAAGAGTTGAAAGAAAGTTAAGAAACCATTTTTCAATCCTTTTATCTTTGAAAAGTTTAGATCTAGGTGAAAATAGTGTTAAATCATATGGAAATCCTTTAGATCTAAGTTGTTCTGGGTGGAATGAAGCCAAATCTTGAAGTTCATAAGAACTCCATGATGACATCACCCTAGAACACCTCAAATCCATTGATTTCACGGTTAAAAATTAAGATTCAAAGGTGAAAATGATGAAGAAGTGTGTGTAGATCATAGAAGTACAAGATTTGAGTTGAAAACTTAGAAGAATCGCGAGAAATCGAGAGAAAGAAGGTCTTGAGCGTGCTGGTCGAATGAGGGAGAGCTGTCACATCACTTGTGATGTGACAGGGGGGTGTTTATAGGTTGCCAAAAAGGGAAAGAGTGCGCAGGTGTCGGATCGGATGTCACTCCGACTGGATGGCCATCCGATCGGATGGTCATCCGTTTGGATGACCATTCGATCGGATGGTCATTCGATCGAGTGGCTACAGCGAGTTGGATTTCGGCGTTTCGTTTTGCGTTTTGAGCGTTGCGATGCGTTTAAGCGAGTAACGATTAAGCGATGCGATAGAGTAATAATAACCACACAAATACTATATCTAACATACAATCATAAAGTTATTTAGGTTGATTATAACTTGTGATTAGCATTTGCGATCCGATTGCGATAGAGTTGCAATTGTGTTTCGATTAATCACCACAAACATAAAGTAAACAATCACAAGTAACACATAAGTAACACACACACGTAAGACAATATCCAGAACACATAATTCGAGTTGCGAATGCGATCGCGATGCAATTAGCGATAAAGCGATAAAACATGCGATTAAACCTCGATTATTAATAGATACTCCACATAGTACAACTAAAGCAAACAAATAATAGAATTCGATTAAAAGTCAAGAAGCACAAATCAGTAACTAAGCAAGGACTGACAGATCGCAATTAGCAACCTTTTCTTCCTTAGACTTTGACTTTGACTTGTACTTTGACTTTCGTAACACAGGGTGTTACACCCACCCTGGACGGGAGCCGTGCGTAGATACAAGTGGCAACGATGTTTATTAAAATTATGAAAAATTTATTAGGATCGGGTGTTAGGAAAAATATCAGAGTTTTCAAAACACCGAAAGTTTCATTTCATAAGTTGTGGGATAAAACCCGTATTTACATAAAGGATTTCACAGGGGTAAGCCCTTGATTACAAAACACGTTTTATTCAGGTTTACATAGCCACTTATTTAAGCTTGAGTGCCTCATAGCACTTTTTCTTCTCTTCACAGTAAATCACCTGAAACGCATTTTAAAAACATTTGATTAATGAAAAATACTGGTGAGTTAATTCAGTTTGTATAGTGTCACACCCCAATCGATGGCGGAAACATCGGAGTGAGACGAAAACGAGATTACCCATTGCATCATAACACTAAAAGCAACAATAATTTAAATAAACTGATTTCATTTCATTAATACAAATTGTCACATTACATCATACGAAATCAAATACAACATTAGTTCAAATACAACAGAACAAGTTACAATACAACATAGTTCAAAATTGATACAACAATATAATCTAATGATTTCTAAGTGTGTATCTAAAGCATCCTCGCTACGCCCATTTTAGTATCATCTTCATCCTACAATGTGTTTAAAATACATGGTTCAATACAAAAATATTGGCGAGTATACAAGTTTAATACATAGCATAATTATAGAAGATTTAAACTAATCCACATGGCAAACTAAGTTATCAAGATTAACGTAAAAACTGGCATATGAATATTCAGGTCAACCCAAGGTTTAACGCAATGTTTAAAGACTTAAGATGAACTCACAAACACAGGCAGTGCGTTACTCCTATAGAGCTATACATGTTAAGGGTAGGCTCGTACGAAGTCAATGACAAGTTCATCACAAAAAGAATAACCCCAGATTAACGAATCAAGTATAATGTACGCATGCATGTATTGGATAGTTTGTGCATTTGAATAAAGTCTAAGTGTAACTGTGTAGGTTTAATAGTAGACATATTGCACCCGAAGTGTAAAACGGAAAAAGGGTGTTGGAGTATACTCACAATTTTGCAAAAGTCTTCCAATCATCCGAGAGTGACGAGTTGCGTGAGAATGGGGATTCGAAGGCATAAGGTCGTTCGGGGTTTGTGGAGTAGTTGAATTTGGAATTAAAGTACGTAAGTATAAGTATGAAAGTATGATTAAAATGGAAAATATATCATGTCCAGGCACTTGTCACGACACCGAGTTTCTCTGATTTTACGGGTCCCGGTTTGCCCGACAGAATCAGTAACAAGGAACATGGAAGCAGAATAACGGAAGAACCGTAACACAAACTATTCGGGCGAAGGAACAGTTGGCACGACAGGCCTTTCGCGCGAGTATGACCACCCTTTCGCACGAGAGGGACTGTTTGGCGAACCGATCCTCGTTTTGAACGTTTTAACTATCAGTTAGTTATGTTCGTGCGTCTAGTTTGGTTATTTAGTTATAGTTTAGTATAATATTAGTCTAGAATCTTAATAGAGTTCATAGAAGTGATTCATGGAGGTGTACACCTTGTTATTGTTCACCAAAGCACAAATCAACTAACTTAGTTAACTGATCGGTTGGTCATAAATACGAAATTGAAAATAACAGAATGTAAATAATAGCCAAACAACCGAACAAGGACAACCTGGTGTGCCAATACGACATAGAAAGACAAGGCTCCCACATAACTAAGTGTCGGAGGCTGGACGAGGTTAACTTGTTCTAGGTCTAGGAGATTGTTTGGGTGTTCGTCTTACGAGTTTAAGTGATGTGGTGGAACTAGGTTAGAAGTCAAGGCTCCCACAGATCACACACTGATATTCCAGAGTCGTCTATATTGAAAATAGGGATCTGGATAATCATTCAACACCTAGAAACGTCGGAACGTAGTGAAACAGTCTCATTCGGGCGACAGGAGTCGCCTTTCGCACGAAAGGGTTGCCCCTTTCGTGCGAGAAGGCTACTCCTTCTCGGAGGACTGTTACTATTTCGAGACGAAATTAGTTCGGTTTTGGTTGAACTGTTCATCTTCTCGGCTGAAATCGGCTCTAACATGAATCCACAGTTATGAGCTTAGCTTGTGAGTTCAGGGAGTCTCTGATTCGGCCAAGTTTAACATTAAAAAGTTTGTTTTGCAAAAGAATGTAAGATTACTTCACTTTAATCAGCTTGGTCCTCACTATGGAGAGTTCTAATCAGATTGCCAAGGCATATCTGTTTAACCAGGTGAAAAGTTGTGAAGAATCTTGTAAAAACTTAGAAAAATGGAAGAAGAGTAGAAGAAATCAGGTGTTAGTGAGTTGCAAAGTCACTAGAAAACTGCTGGAACAAGCTTAAAGAATTTCCCAAGTTTAGGTTTTAGAGAGAGAATTCGATGTTGTGAAGGTTGGAAATGAAGGAAGTGGGTTGGTATTTATAGACTGACAACAAGTTTGGGACGACTGGGTTTCGGGCGAGTGGGGAATTTGGGACGAGAGGATCCTCTCGTGCGAGAGGGACCTGTCCCTTTGTTCGCGATTCATATTTGTGTAATTAAGCGTATTTTGTCAGTTTTAATCGTTTTAAATGTGTAAGCTTAAAGCATGATTGAAGTGTATAAAATAATGAATGAATTTGTATGTATAATAAGTATGAGGTTGTGTAAAAATGTATTTAAACGATCGATTGAACTAGTAACAAGTATGCATAAAATATGAATTTCATTATGATCAAAGTTTCAAATTGCAGAATTGAGAGTGGATTATGAATATGATATGAAGGCAAGTTTCAAAAGATCGGAATACAAGTAATCTTTCTAATTGAGGAAAGTTCCAAGAAGCGAGGCGTTACATATAGAAACACATTGTTATAATTACAACATTAAGGGATTTTACATTTGTTTATATCTTTAAATTACTCAATCAGTATTCGTCACCTATCCAACTAGGTGGCTGTGGTCATATTACTATTGGCTAACTCTTTGTCCAATAGTAACGCTGGATTAGTAGTGTATACAAAACCCCACATACCGGCAGTAATTTCAGAATACAAAAGCTTAATCACTATAAGTGTAACTGAAAAACATTTAGGGTTTTGAAAGCATTTGATAAAAGAGAATGACTTACATTGCAGATTTAGGGTTTCAGTAATAGCCTTCTGGTCAAAGTCTTGGGGTTCCTAATCTTCTTAACCTAATAAAAGCCATACCTAGGGGACACATGTCCACCTACTAGGGCCTCAATTTTTTATTTTCCCGCCAATTCTATAATCCCTTCATTCCCTGAGGTGAACCCGTACGCGGGATCCGAATCACTGATTCGGGTCAATAATATTCATTCCATATATAAAGCACATAATTCATTCACCTTTCAACCTAGGGTTTATGTCTTTTATCGTACGTTTCTCTCATCTCCATCCCTAAATTGCCTCCTGGATCTTCAACATGAAGGTTCAATTCCGATTTCTTTCTTGATCATCTTGATTTTCTGATTTTGTATTGCTGAATGTTGATTATATTTCTTTCTTTTTTTTGAGTGTTTTGCGTTCGTTCGTAATCTAGGGTTTCTCCATCTTCAATCATACATATGTTCTAATAATCAAATGTCTTCATCACAAAGGTACGATGTACGAATCCCTTCTATATCTATAAACATTTTTTATTATTGATTATATTTATTTTTCTTTGGATTTCAAACATAGTACCACATTTGCAGATCCGTCATGGTTTCTCCACTAGCCATCAATAAGTTAAAGGAAAATTCTAAATCTCGAAACTTTGAAGCAAAATTTGCATCTGATTTTTTTGAAAAATCACCCCGGCTAAATAACTTTTCTGATTGTTGTTGTTATATTCTTTAATTTTGTCATTAATCCCTTTTAAGATTCTGAGTAATTTCTGATAATTGCTTCGGATTTGTGATTCTTAGGCATGTTGTTCTTCCTCGGGAAGTTGTGAAGGTATTTATAAAGACTCGGCTTCTATCCTAAGTATATTGAGAAAAGCTACTTTCTTTATTTTAACTTGAAAGTTAGATTTTAAACTAACTTATGTGATGTTTTTTGATAGGTGTGTTGTTCCTGGCGTTAATCAACTTAGAGAGCTTTTGTAGCATCCTGGCTCTTTCACTGCCAAGCATTGTTTCATAATAAAGATTAGAGGTAACTTAATGGGTTGGTTGGTCAACGGTTCAAAACCATTAGTTTTATACCGTTTCAAATGGTTTAGCTAGGATTGACCTGAAATACCTTTAGTTATCTGTTATTATAAACCGTTAGTGTCTAAATGACATTTAAAAATAAATTATTGCATAAAATATCAATGTATTTTCCTTTTGTCAGTGTTAGCCAACATTTGAGTCACCAAAAGATGGCTTTATGTCCCATTTGGGTGTACATATAAGATGATAAATCAATATCGATTATTACCATTTGTTACGAAAGAATACTAATCATAGAGGCATGGTTCTACCATTCCAGCCACTTTTATGGCATTTAACAATATAAATTATTACATTGATGTCCTTCTGGTGTGTAACTTTCCTTTATGTTTCTCAATTTAATCATTTATTTAATATAGGGCTGATATAATATGATTATATATTTAGGAACTGAAGCAAAAGATGTTGAGGAAGATAAACTAAAATTATTGATGAATGTTACTGGAACATTTAGGCCTGGTGTGATTAATGCATTAGTGGGAAGACCACCTTAAGGGATGTGTAAGGTATCAACAAATTGGAGTAACAGAGGAAGCATTTATATTTTTTTGATATCCGAAGTCACAAGAGGTATGTATGAAGTTTTTTTTAATTCACGATTTGTGACACTTTTATGGTAATTCTGCATTTGTGTTCTGCATCTTTCTTCGGTTGTTCTGCGTTTGTGTATCTGACGTATATATTATATATTTTTTTGTATATAGGTTCAACTCTTTCGATACATATGCTCAATTGAACGAACCAACTGATTTGCTTTTCACCGCAAATATTGTTGCTGACCCGTATCATCCATGTTGTTGTTGATGAACTAAATGGGGCACACATCTATTAGGATATAGGGTGTGGTCATGACCATCATGACCGTCCACCTCAGTGCCATGTCACCCACCTCTAATCTAAAATTCAAAACCACTACCCTAAGGGTGTGGTCATGGCCCCCACACCCTTTAGCCTTAACTAACCACATACTTATGCTCATTCCATTGTCATAGACTGATAAGATATGCAACTTCATTCACGCGTGCACGCTCAAGCACTGTGCGGGGATACATGATGGGTAATACTAGCAATCTTGCCGGTAAACTTGCTGGTATGTTAAAGTAATCTGACCAATTACAGGTCACCTTTTGTCATGTTTTGAAGTGGCCAAATCTGATGTGGTGACAAGAGTTCTCATTAGTACATATTAAACAGTAGAATGATGAAAAAAAAATGATGGTTACAAAAGTTGAAAAATCTAGATCCCTAAACAATGGTTTGCTAAAACTAAGTTGCAAAAACACTTTAATTAGTAGGTACATGACTAATAAGGTTTATTTTTTGAATTGTTTTTTAGATGCTTGAAGGTGAGTCGCCGTTATCGAATCTTGATGCTTATGAAGCAGGAAAATGTGTGGCGGAAGGACACAAACCTATATTGATGGTCAAACAAGGTTTGTGAATCGATTACTCATGTTATTGATTACTTTTATTTTACTTTATTTTTCAACATATTTCAATTTATTACTAAAAAACAATTGTTAATATATTTTGTCACGATAGGTAAAGTGTTGTTGGATGGCATGATATCATTGAAGTCGAACATATTTCGATATAAGGTGATTGTTTTTTCAGTTGGTCAAAAACGAATTCGAGCTTATTGGTTACGAAGCTCCAACAAGTAGAAGTATTAGTGTAATAGGTTTTCAATTTATATTTCAAACCAGAAAAACGTATTTTCTTCGTTTAATTATCTTTTCGGTTATTTGAGATCTATAGTACGATGCTTTCTTTCTATTTTAATGTTCAATTCAGATTTCCATAATAAGTCCATGCGTACGGTTTCTTTATGATCATTTTAAACGTATTATTTTCTAAAAATAAAAAAAACATATCCATTATCAACATCGCAAAATTCGCGGGAATTATCACTAGTTAAGCATATAGTGCAACACGTATTAGTGTATTAACCGAATTCAACTTTAACGATAATCACTAGATCAAAACCACAACGTATATGACAAAGTATAGCCGTATACAGGCAGCACTTATACATCTGTTGCTTTAGTTTCAGATCGATCGGATAGGGAATCGTACCAGTGATTTGAGTTAGCACGCTGATTACGGGGCAAAGTTTTAGAGCTTCGTGTACAATAGCAGTATAATGAGTGAGAAAGAAAAGCGTTTGAACGAGTCTGCATGTCCAAAATCACGTCCCTTTTATAGCTGATCTTTGACCTCGTCACGTCGTGCAACCGGATTCAAGCTACACCTTCTCATAGCACGAAGAGGTTAGGCTAGGGCATATGTGGCATGAGTCACCACGTAGACATGTCACGTGGCTGCCACGTGGTGCCATGTGTCAGCTGGCGGTCAAAGGAGGGTCGCGTAACGTGACCGTATTACCATATAACCGTCGCCTAGCGCGACGTGACCTAGAACAGGGTTTCTCATTTTTTGTGTTGGTTTCCATCGTATTCTTTTGGAGTCTCGGTTAAGATTTGTTATGGCCCTTTCGAGGGTTATTATACTCTGTAAGCCTGTAATCGTTGCTATTTGGAGCATGGCTGAGAATGGTTTGAGTCCAGGAGTTCCAGAGACTTAGGTTGATCCTGTGTATTGGCTAGACAGTTGGAAGAAAGTATACATCCACACCATTAATCCAATTACAGGACCTGAAATGTGGCCTCCTTCAATGTGCCCAACCAAATTGACTCCTCTTAAACATCATAAGAAGGTTGGAAGGCCTAAGAAGAAACGAAAGAGGTCTCAATTGGAAGTTGAAGCCGGCTTAACAAGGGGGGGGGGGAAGCTTACAAGAAAAGGATGCACCACAAAATGCAGCAAATGCAATGATCTCGTCCACAACAATCGCAGTTGCAAGGGTCAAGGTGGTATATAGTCTGCTTAGATGTCAACTATGTTGTTGTTGCTTTGTGTTTAAACAATTATGATGTGTTGTTTGTTACTTTATTATGGTTGTGTTTGAACTATTAGGATGCATGTCGTCGAACAATTACTTAGATGGTTAAGTAGCCAAATTTTGGGACAACTGTTATTGTATGGAAGGTTATATACCATCTATTATCAGTTTGGTTTATGTCAATTGTTCACATAACGCGTGTACGTTAACAAAACCTTACATTCTTACTAAACATAACATAAGTTCGACTACAACAACATAATACACTAATCTTACCACATCACAGAGTAAACTACCAACTAAACACAGACTTATTCAGAAACAAAATTCGACATAGTGATGGGGCCAATTTCCTATGACAATCTTCTCTCGAAGAAGGTCTGAATCATTCTCTTCAAGAGAATATGGGTTGTGCGAAACACATGACCAATCCTCTTTTTCTGATTCCTAGTCATAATCCTCATCTGGGTTGGGGGTGAAACCAAGTTCTTCCACAAAATCCTCGCCTTTTTTTAAGTGGCTTTGCTTCACCTTCTTTGTGTTTGCATTCTCAATCTATTTGACCGGTTCATGACTCACTTCAACACGGGAAGATGAATCTCCTTCATTCACATGATTTAAGCTTTGTTTCCATACCACCTCTATTTCCCTAGAAGCTCAGTTTTACCGGTCCACAGTTTTACCTTCAGCAACATCCAGTAATTATGATTCAACCTCTGTATCCACACAAGCTACCTGGTCTTTCTTATCTATTACCCTGTTTTGGTGTTAGGAGAAAGGAAGTAAACGTTTTTTACCTCACTTTTCCATTTTCACTACTGCTAGCTGTTGAAATCACAACAGAATATAAAGAGTTGTATTTGTAGAACCAAATTCAAAAAGTTACCGTTTCATTGATATAACCAGCCGTTGAGAAACATAGATAGTTGCAGTGCTAAGTCAGAGTAACAGTAAAAGGCACAAATACATCACCAAATCACTACACAGATTAGAAACAACAACCATGAAAAACATAACACAAACTTGAGTCTTTGAACTTCAACCCCCTTCTCAGCAATTTCCTTTGCCTTCAATCTCATCAATTCTGCATTCTCACTATTTGTGCTAAACACGGATGGTATAAGCCTCTCACATCTGGGACATGAAATTGGAGGCTCAATCAACCGAAGCAACCCATACCCATAGTCTGCAAATGTTTCAACTCAATATATGACATTGTTTATTTAAGCATCGGGTCGAAATGATGATGAAGAAACTAGCAACACTTACACAGCATATAAATCTTCTCACTGGATTAGCTTCGGTCCAAGATGTTCTAATTTAAGTAGCGGCACCACATGAGCATACTGCATTGGAATGACTAGTCGTATTGCTAGTCCACGAGGAAGCGACTGCCATTTTAGGGGAACTTGAGGATGATGGTGGGTTCTCTTAGTTGTAGAGCTTATAAAAGAAAACCCAACTTTTTTGACTTGCAGTTTTAGTCCCTAAGGGGCACTAAGGTCATTTAACATAAATGCCAACGTTAAACTAACAGACATTTTTCCCAGGGACTTGATTGCTAGTAATCGACAACCACAGTGACCAGACTATTGATTTTTTTCAAAATGAGGGTTGAACCTGTGATTGGGTGTAAACCCCAGGGACTGAAACTGTACTTTACTCCCATTTTAAAAATAGATGAAACTAGTTACTATGGATATTGGCTTTTGTGATGCTAGTTATATTATATTGATCTCAAATCCTAGCATTACCATGCGTTTCATACTCATGTTGTACGTGCATTTCTTTTCCACTTCTTCCAATTTACATATGTATTAAAAGCTTGCATGTTCATATTTTGCCCCAGTATTGGTTGCGTGAACTTATATCATATGTTTAACTGGATGCATAAATGTCTTGTTTACATGCGATTATTACTAAACTATGTATTAATATGAGGATTTACCATTCAGAACTCAATGCATCATCATTTTAAGTAAGGAACAATAGATTAAGCATCCATAAGAGAAACAAACTTTAGTTAATTATAATTACACATGAATGTCTAATTGATGGATTTGAAATATTATCCCTTTCTCTTCTAACTATGTGCAGTCAACCTTACTTATAGTAAAATACTAAGTTTTTAATACAATTTCTTTGTACAATTAATTATACTTATATAAAGAAAACATCGAATAAACTGAATTTAGGGATTGCAAACAATGCTAGAGCCTAACTAGTGCTCGGTAGAGAATGTAAGACCTGACTAAACATTGCATAAAATTTATGTTCAAAAGAGATTTCATTAAGCAAGTAACTACGATTTGATACAAAGTACATGTCCTTAAGTTTACAAATATAAACTACTAAAACGCGGAAGCAACAGGGATTTAAATTGTGTTTGGTTCTTGATTCAGCTTGATCATCATCCGGAGCTTTAACTTAGACTTTACCTATCAAAATATTTTCATTTTCAAACGATTAATAATCACTTAAACTGAACAAAACGTTAAAAACATGAAACGAAATAGTTTCGCTGATCAAATTGCAGCAGCTTCCAATAGTAGCCTACGCGTGGGGAGTAGCCTACTCCTCGGAGCCCCTAAAATTCCCCAAAACTTGTTTAAAATTCGTTTTTGATCATCCGGATCTCATTCAATCCCTGTTTAAGATCCTTACGACTCCCAATAGATAAAATTAGAGTTTTCAAAGGTCAAACCTTAATATCCCCTTATTACCCTACGATTTGACGTTTTAACCAAATCGACCCGTTTGGGACTTTTTGTTACTTAACTTAAGTGTTCCATTCTTCAACAAAGTTTCTCATTCTTATTCCCCAACCATAATCAAAATCATGGTTGGTAATTAAAGGACAACACCTTGGCCTCTACAACCCCGCTGGTTGTTTATACCTCGTTTTTAGTTTTTCGTCATCTAGTTTATGGCCTCAATGAATCATAAACGGCCCGTTTGATTTGCTCTTATGAATACTATCACTTATGAGCATCAACCACTACTTTTAAATCATTTTCAACATAAATTTTCAACGTTGATAACTAAGTAAAATAAAAAACGTAACAATAAGCTACGTACCTTAAAGCTTCCCCTTCGAACGTATGTCTGCCCCGACTTGACCTCCTAAATCTTCACTCGAGTTGCCTAAAGATTACAACCCAATTGTCATTAGAACCTCATGGGTCATATCCATGTCATGTAAACATGCCAAACAATCAAGCATAGGGTTCTCATCAATGAGTTTAATTCATTATCAACAACAAATTCTCATCTAGGCATTTTGTCTTACACCTTATGAGCATAAATTTTAAGCTAGTTATATTAGCTTCATTAGCAACTTCTAACCATGGAACTTCAACTCAACAAGTACCTTCATTATAAGCATATTAGCACCTAAATTCCAGTTTATTATGTGTTGACACACAATTTGACTATCTTGATTTCATGGATTCTAATTTCTCATCAAAACCCATTTCCTCATTGCAACGCCTCCCTTTTTGGAACTTTCCTTATTTAGAAAGTTTGTTTGTATTTCTATCTAAGGAAACTTGTAATCCTTTGTATTCGTCTTTCATTTTCAATTATTGTATTTCGAGACTTGAATCATAATAAAACTCGATCTTTTTATACATTTTATTATACATAATTCACAAAAACTTGTTATACATTCAATATACGTGCAAACTTGATACAATTGTACGCAAACTCATACTTGTTTATAAATGAAAAATTCATTTACACATTCATTTATTCATACATTACACTTATGCATTGCACTTACACGTTTAAAACACTCAAAACCGACAAAACTCGCGAAGAACGACAAACTTGCATCTTCGTGCAAAAGGGCTAACTCTTTTGTGCAAAGGGCTCCCCTTCCACACGAAAGGACCCCATTCGCCCGAAATCCCAATCGTTCCAAACTCATTCGCAGCCTATAAATACGTACCTCCACCCTCATTTATCACCTTCCACAACTCCAAAATTCTCTCTAGCATACTGAACTCGAACATTTCAGTTGAACACTTTCGAGCAACAATCTAAGTGAGTCTACAACTCACAAACATTTTAATTCCTACTATTCTTCTACTTTTTACTATCTTTTCTACGTTTCTTTGATCTTAACACTTGGTTTCTCAGATTTGCCTTAGCAATCTGACAACAACACTCAAATATTGGGACCAAGCTAAAGATTAAGTTCTAACTATCAAAATTTTATAAAAAAAAACCTTCTGTTATTTAATTTGACGGAATTACAAACCCACTGAGCTCACAAGCTAAGTCTATAGCTGTGGATTAGTGTTAAGGTCGTTTTCAGCCAAGAAAGTGAATGGTTCAAACAAAACCAAACTGTTTTCACCCCGAAACAGAGCCTATCGCATGAAGGGAATCACCCTCCATGCGACTGGACCACCCACTCGCACGAAAGGTGTTATTTCCTCCCCGTTTTGACATTTTCTAAGTGTTGAATGTTAATCAGATCCACATTTTCAATATGAATGAGTCTGCGATAATAGTGTGTGAACCGTGGAAGCCTTGGCTTCCAATCTAGTTCCACCCCTCACTTGAACTTGTAAAACGAACACCCAAGCAATAAATATAACTTGACTTTTAGTGCAGAATAAAAATATTAAAACACAATAATCATTGTACTTGCCTTAGTACCGAACGGTGAGAACTGATATCCTAAATATCTCGACCCTGATTACACAAAACATATAGCAGTCGATATCTCCACAACAAAAGAAAAAAATTAATATGTTACAAATATCTCTACCGATTGAAACAACACAATAAAGCTGAAAACAGACCTCAAGCTCTGCTTCAAGCTCCTCACCTTGGTTTAAAAAAGCGGGAAATGCACAAAAGCGACGAGGTCTAAAACAGAGGCGCAAAGCGCAAAAGCGGTGAGCTTTTCGTATGCAAGGCGCAAAGTGATTATATAAATTATTTTATATATCCCACAGGTTTTTAGCATCCCTACCTTTGATTTAGTTAAAATTAAGCTTTAAATATGTTTTAAAATGAAAAAAAAAACAGAACTGTATAGCATAAAAAGCCTATTGTACAACACTCAGCTGCACAGAAACACCCCGTGTACAAAAGGCGCGCGCCTCACCTGCGCCTCAGGTCAAATTTTAGGCTAAAAAGTGCGCCTCACCTGTGCCTTTTGTACACCCTGCGCCTTATGTCACACAAAGCAATTTGGTTTGCGCCTTAGGTCGCCTTGCGCCTAGGCGCGCCTAAGGCGCGCTTTTTTAAACCAAGATCCTCACGCTCTTGACAAGTCGCAAAAGGCATAACATCTTTGAAGTTCCTATCTCCACCACTCTTTGAATCTATGGTCGCTCCAACTTGAGGTAATATCATACTCAACACTCATAAAGTCAGCCCCCTGTTTCTGCCAATCGGTTGCTGATCCCTTCTGATAACCGCCGGCTGGAATTAAAGCATTTTGAGGCTCAATTTGAGAATTCCTAACACTGGCATTTGAAGAATAGTAAAAAAGATAGAAGGAGTCTACCTCTTAGCAATAACATACAAGTATATCCTATTCTGGTTGTGATCTACTTTCTTTAGTTTCACCTCTGATGTAAAACATCCTTCTCAGCAAAATAATCTTATATAATTAAATGTAATTCATTAACGGTATTCTATAAAATGTAGGAGAAAAGACAATGAAATACCTTTAATTTCCGCCTAGATCTTCATCTCCCTAAGTGTTAGAATGATCTTGAATCCTTGAACCCTTTGATCAACATTTGGTCCCAAATTAATTTTCTTCTTGATCTACAAAAAAGACTAAACATAAGAAATAGTGAAAGGAATAAAGCACCAAATAAAACTCAACAACATATCATCTGTTTATTCTTTCATATTTCAGAGTCTAATACGATCGGATTAACTACAATTAGTAACAATAAGTATGTATAAACCTAATGTATACCGAGTAAAAATTCAGAAGCACACAATTTAAACCCTAATTCTGTAAAAAGAATTGTTGGTATCTGTTGAGTAACGTAGCATAAAGAAGTAATGACGAACATCAAAAACGAAACCCTAGGATGGGAGACAGGGTACCATACCTTACGTGTGGAATGTGAAAAGATTGAACATCCATACCTGAACCAGTTCGATTGGTGTAAATGGAGAATGATGGAACATATTGTATAGGCTTGAAGGGAACGACAAATTGAAGCGATTGAAGTTAGGGTTCTAAGACATAAAAACTCAGTTGAAACACAAATATGAATGAGAGAACATATGAACTTAACCGTAAGTAAAACAGAAGATCGGAGACAAAAGTACCAACACTGATTCGACTAACAGTTTGAAGATTCAATGTATTGATGATGGATGAAACTGTTCTTGGTTTAGACTATTACGACGTGATTGAATGAGGGATTATGAAAATTAGGGTTGTTTAGTTGCTTATATATTCGGGTAAAAAAAAAAAAAACGGGTTTGATAACCCACGTGGTATCCATAGAAAAATAACAATGATCCACCATTTTCCTGCCAAAAATTCACAATGGTTGCACCATTAGAGTATAAGTGTCCCAAATCTTATTTAATTATTATAGATATAGATAAAATTGACATAACCATTTTTGACACCAAAATGTTACCCACTCAACACTTGCATGATACATCAATGGATGGACCACTTCAACTTTTCCTAACCCTCACCTTCAACCCATCCTTCATCCTCATCGTCAACGACAACACATGCTCCGGCACCTTCTTTTCCACCACCTCCAACTCCACCTCAAACACCTCCATAATCGTCGCCGCCACCAGCTTCATTTGCGTATACGCCATTTCTTTCCCTAAACACACTCTTGCACCACCATGAAACACCGGATATTTAAACGGATTTTCCGGCCTATACACCACCGTTCCACCACCATTCTTCTCTTCCAACCACCTCTCCGGCCTAAATTCGTTGCAATCCGTCCCCCAAACACTCTCCATCCGTCCCATTGCATATGTATGATATGTAACAAACCACCCTTCCCCAACAAACGTCCCGTCTGGCCACACGTCCGGTTTCAGGCATGCTTTTGTGTCCACTGGAACCGGTGGGAACAGCCGCATTGCCTCTGATATCGCGGCATGTAGGTAATGCATCTGTCTAAGGTCGTCGAACACGTAAGACTTCTGGTCACTTTTGCTAAGGCGGAGTGTTTTCAGTTCCTCCAGTATTTTCAGTTTTACTTCTGGATGTGAAGATAATATCCAGAAGAACCATGTGAGGGCGGACGACGTCGTATCACGGCCTGCTAGTATGAAACTTGTGACTATGTCCCTCAGAAACTCTGGGGAGTACTCGGATATGTTCGTGAACCGGGATAACAGATCAGCGTTGGGTTCTTTCCCGCTTTCTGTTATTCGCGATTGTATAATGTCATCTGCGAATTTATGAACAGTAGCGATTGATTTTTGTAGCTTTGATTCGGAACCGAAATTCAACAGTTTTTTGATCTTGTAGAGTCCTGAAAACATGTTGATAGTATTGTTATACTTTGTATTTTCAATAACAAAGAAAAAATTGGACTCGGGGTACCACCTCACTCGGACCGAACCAGTAACTTTGTTATTAGGAAAATTTTGGACCAAACCGGTAACTTTGTTTTTACGTTTAACAGTTTGGTTTTACAGTTTAGAAAGAAAACATTTTCTATATTTTTTAGTAAATTTAGAAAAATATAAAAACTGTTTGTGAATATAGCATATATACATAAGTTTATATTCATAAAATAAAAAATAAACAAATAATAAATGTTGATTTTAACTTTCAAACTGTAAACAAACCATAAATCTTCAAACAACTAAACCGAATTGGGCCATACGTATTTCAGACCGGTTTAGGCGGTTCGGTTGGTTTCAAGCAGTTCATGAACATAAGCGACCACAAATGAGATTATACTAGATAAGTTTATTTGCTTACAAACCTGGTAAAATATACATAAATCTTCCGAAACTAAACGTTGCAGCTTCTTCAAAAGCTTTCAAGAACTCACTACCGGAAGTTCCATCTCCGGCGAGACAACCGGGGTCGAAATTGAAGGCCACTTTACATATATTATCAAAAGAGTACCTTTCAAGAAGATCTTGAAGATCAACAACCTTGTTCAAAGCCGCAGCCCTTTCAAGAACCGGCACGAACCGTGTTTGTAGCTCTACCGCGGCGGTTTCCATCACAAAGTTCCGGAGGGACCGCTTGTTGAACTCGTAACTGGCGGTTTTTCGCTGCGCCCGCCACGTTTCGCCATCGGAGTTGAAGATGCCACGGCCCAAGAAGTCTTCAAGGTTAGAAATAAACCGGGTTCCTTTATAATTAGAGAATACATTGTTAGGATTGAATATTAGTAATCAACTATATATACTACTGGCTTATTTCTCGTGCGACACATGGGTGTAACAAATACAATTTGTATAAACTTTAAAGGTATTTAAATTTAAATAGCCAAGATACATGAAAGTTACTAGAATTAAGGCACAAACTTTGTGAGAATATAAATGTACTAAGAAAATATACAAAGAAGTCATAAATTTGTAAATATTGTTTGGTAAACGGTGTTGCTCGTGTTCTATTTTGTAGATCATACGTAACAGATTTCGAAAAGTTTAATGATGTTATCTTCTCAGATTTTGTTGTTTTAGGTATCATATAAGCATTGTCCGGAGTACAAACTGCAAGAAATAGATTGATATATATATATATATATATATAGGGGAAGGTTTTATACAGAATACTAAATATTGCGAGAACACGCAGAACAAACAAAATGAATCACTCATTTTTTCAATTCAAAAAAACCTAAAAAGTGAATGAAAATGTTATAAATGTAAGATTTATTGTTTCTCACAGTAGAATTTAAAACAAAATATGAAAAATCTTCAGTTTTTAAATAACCTACACACATGTAGGTTATGTGTAGGCTAAATTACCTACATGTATGTAGACTATGTGTAAGGAAAAATATATGATTTTTTTGTGTATATATAATACACATATGAATGTAATAAACATAAAATTTAAGAAATATGAACCTAAAATCCAAAAATTTAGTGATTTAGAGTTGTTCTTTTTGTTCTCGCAATAATTAGTGTTCTGTAATGATTCTTATCCTATATATATATATATATATATATATATATATATATATATATATTGAAAACTTAAAGTTAAAAATACATTAATAACGTATACATGTATAAGGTAATATATACTATACCATCTGAAATATTAGATAGAAAGTTCTTTCCTCATCACCTATAAAAAATTAGTCATATGTTGTATTTTTTTTTATTTTACACGTATTGCATTATATAATAAAAATAAAGCTCGTGGATAAAAAAAAAAAAAGAAACTGACATTTTTATGTATCGGCATTGGTAGCTTTTTTAGAAGAACAACGAATTTGAGCGGTTGATCTTTTTTATATTTCTGTTTATAATGAGAATGTAAAACAATACATTGTATTATCATTCATATAACTACCTAGCAGCTCAGGTGGTTTTAAAGATTATTTATATTAATATAATACATCAATAAATGTTGTTATGACAAAGATTGATTGATACCAATTAACAAAAACAATGTTGCAACTCTTCATTTTCATTAACTTCATCAAAATACAAGAGAAATTCATATTCATTATGATATTTCTTTAATATTCATTTGTTTAATAAATAGTCAACAGGAATAATATCTATTAATACCATATAAATTCAGGACCGATATTCGTTGCCAAATGCTAATCCCTACAATATAATAACCTAATATTCATATATTCACACGCTACACCATATATTAATTTAGTAATAAGATAAATAATTGAGTTAATTGCCCGGATGGTCCCTGTGGTTTCACGTTTTTTCACGTTTAGTCCCCAACTTTTGAAAATAGCAGGTATGCTCCCTATGGTTGTTATTTTGTTACTCGGATAGTCCCCTGAGTAGATGTGAGTTAGTTTGGAAATAGCAGGTATGCTCCCTATGGTTTGTCATTTTGTTACTCGGATAGTCCCCGGAGTAAATGTCAGGGGACTATTCGAGTAACAAAATGACAAACCATAGGGAGCATACCTGCTATTTCCAAAAGGTGGGGACTAAACGTGAAAAAACATGAAACCACAGGAACCATCCGGGCAATTAACTCTAAATAATTACATTAATGATAAATAGCGCACAAGTTAGATTTATTTATTTTGGAAATACAAATTACCAATAATATATAGGATAAATAAACTATAAACTATAAATTAAATACAAATATATCATATAAAGAGGAAGTCAAATACGAATGAATTTTTTCGATAAATGCCTCTCATCAATTGTTAATTAAAGATAATATTATTTGTAAAACTAATAAATTAAATCTATTCCTTATTATTATTATTATTATTATTATTATTATTATTATTATTATTATTATTATTATTATTATTATTATTATTATTATCTATTTGTAACATAAATGGGCGTTAGTTGGTTGTACCTCATGCTTAAAATGTGTTTTGTGGATATTATTTATTTATTTATATACTATTAATTTGAAACATTTGTGTGCATGTTTTGTTGTAAGTTGTGCTTAAATACTTATACCTTAATCAAATATCGGTTGTTAGTTGTGCTTAAGTGGTTGTACCATAATCAAATAATAATGGTTTCATTACCTTACCAAATTCAATATGTTTTATATGCATGTATGGTTGTAAATTTTGCTTAAGTGGTTGTACGCTAATCAAATAATAGTTTCATTATCTTACCATACTCAATCGGTTTGATCCATTCAAAGTTGTGTTGTTTTATTTGTAAATTATTATTATTTATAATAATCTAATTAATTTAGCCAAAATCTTGTATAAATATAATTTGCAACATATTGATACAATGGTTGTTGTAATATATGCATTATGGTTTGTATAGTAGTAATGATATATATTATATATAGATTACGATGAACCTGCAAACGGGAAAAAATAGACGCGGGTTCATCGTAACGCGCGAGTCCTAGATCAACTTAGTTATTTTATTATATGTTTTACGTTTCGGTTTAATTTCTTCGCATTAACACCACAACTTCAAGTGTCGGTGGTCGTTGACAGTAGTGTGGCATTAATGCTCGCCTCCGCCGCAACGCGGGAGGTGTTTAATACTAGTTATTATTATTATTGTGATTATTATATAATATAATATTATCATATTTACTTGAAATTTTAAAAACTTAGTAGGAATCAGTAAGAAAAATACATTTTAGGTGGATAAACCCTTTAGATATCACCTTATAGAGTGACATATGTCCTTTATTTAATTTTCTTATTGTTTAGTATTTTTTTATTATACAGCATATATAAGTATAAGTATATAGATATATATAGATACATTATCATTTTAGCGACCATCAATAATAGTTCTTACGTAACTGGGTCTATTATATATGCTTATCTTACGTGGAATTCAAATGTTGAACTCTTATTTTAAATGTGATATACTAAATACATTAAATTTTACCGAAACAACCCCATAAATTTCATATAAAAGAAATCATTAATTTCATTCAAATTTATAAACTCAAGCTTCATGAGCTAATCAATTTATATATATTGACCTCTATATTACACAGGTTGAATAAATATTTATTTTTAACTATTAATTTTAAATAAAACATGCTATATTAATGTTAAAATCTATACGTCATCAAAAGTCGACACGTAATATCAAACATTTAATATGAGATAGAGACGGGAAAATCAATTTTTAGGTGACTTTCAAAGCTAATACACGGCCTTCATTATTTTTAATTTTTAGACATAGATATTTTTACTCTGCATATCTCTAAAATGTGTGTTAATATTTGTATCTTTAATACGACGTTGAAATTAGTTTAATACCTTGTTGGTACCCAGATTGCGCACATTTTTTGGTGCATAAGTTAGTGTTAATATTTGTATCTTTAATACTTAAATTGTTAGGTTAGATAATATATATTAAAAATAAAGAAGTACATTTTACACCAAAAGTAAAAGTAAAAATAAAAAATGAAAAAAATAGAGTTAGGCTCAAAAACTTAATTTTGGACGATTTTTTTTTTGTCAATCAATACATAACTAAGATCCTTGATGATTTGAGATCATAGTAATTCCTAGGATTTGGAATTTAAAATTTAGGAATAGAATATTGATTTTTATAAAAAAGCAATATTATCCTGAATTTGAAATTTAACTTTATCAATAGTCGATTTTCCATAATAACTACTATTTTAGATGGGAAAAAATAATTGAGATCTTCTTTAGAGTGACATATGTCCTCAAATGGTTTACTTTATTATATAGTATAGATATAAATTCAAAGGATATCTAATTAAAAAATATTTCTTAACTATAGTCCTCCATTGAATATTATTAATCAACTATATATAGTATACAAAGGATATCTAATTAAAAAAAAATTCTTAGCTATAGTCGTAATATAATAATAAACCCTAGCAATATATTCTCTAATACCTTTCGGGTAGTTCTCAAAGTTGGTCTTGAGCATATGTTCGATGTTTGTCGGGTTGGCGGTTATGACGCCATTGACTTTTCCGGGTCGGCTGAAGACAGCCGTGTTCGTTGGACATTGAGAGAGGACTTGGGTGCTCCAGTCGAGAAACCGGTGGCGGTTTAGGAGGAATTCGGGTAGGGTTCCGAATATTGGATAGTGTTTGAAACCCGATTGAGGGGTGGATTTGGAGTTTGTTGGATTGAAGAGGAAGAAGAATGAGTAGATGAGGAGAAAGAAAAATAAGATTAAAAGGAAAGATGTCATCTCCATGCTTACGATGGATGTTGTAGGAGAAGTGTTCGTTTTACTTTATATAAGTATATAGTTTGTCATAGATGATTCACACGTACAACCATTTGTATCTACAATTTAGCAATCTAATCAACTTAGTTGTGAAATTCAAATTGGAATACTGTTTGGTTTAGCAATCTAATCAACTTAATTAGTTGTAGAATTCAAAATGGAATAGTGTTCGGTTGGGAACCAATTAAAATTAGAACTAATCTCCTAATATTAATGTATTTTAAGATTACTTTAGCCTGCTAGAGGCTAAAGAAATGTTTAACTTTCCAATAGAGTTGGCGAACACTACAAAAATAAATTTCACGTGGTGATTTTATTCGCAGCTAATATAAATTTCACATGGCGAATATTATAAGAAAGTGTTATAGTAAACACACGGGACCATTCACATTGAAATCCCCGTCTTCATCTATATAATTTAATTAAAAAACACATATGTCCTATAATTTGTTCGTATTTTAAAATCTCCACACATTCAATTCATATCATATCTATCTCTATTCCATAATGTAATATTTTATTCTTCTTTTTATTATAACTTTTTTAATTCCACTCACAAAAAAATTATATGAAATAGATACATGAAGTGAATAGTAATTTCTATGCATCTATAAGAAGCATTCATATTGTATTTGGAAAAAGCTCTTGTATCTTTATATTTTATAGTGAAATTGAGAAAACCATTGCCTCGATAAACAATTCTTTAAAACTAAACCTTGTCTATATATAGGGGCAGGATTTAGGGAAAACGCATAAAAGTGTGAAAAAGGTGGGAACGCCCCTCATTCATTGGATCAAAACAATATCTATGGACTAGATTGGTGTGATAACGTTTTCGTAAATAACATCAACTTTATTACGTGGACACGCTTCATTAAGGGTAAAAAAGTCTTTAGACTTCTCTAGGCAAAACGCCAAACTCATGAGTAAAACGCCATTAAATTTCCGCCCTAAACTACAAAGCACACATCATCCTCATCTAAACGCCCATTAATATAAAATTCCAAACCTTTCAATCGAGGAAACACCTTCGTCTGAGAAAAGACAATGAGAAACCAATTCAGAAAAACGTCATTATAATAGAAATTTTTTCCTTATAACATTATCAATTACAACGCCATTAATTGAGTAGTAAACAAGACCTAATAAACAAATAATTGAAAACGCCATAATAGAAACGCCATAATGAAAACACCATTAGTTGATTAATTAACAAATATGATGAATTAACAATATAAATGAAGCGTGTTAATCAAAAGGCCATGAGTTGAATAATTAACAAATATGATGAATTAACAATATTAATGAAGCGTGTTAATCAAAAGGCCATGAGTTGAATAATTAACAATAGGAATAATTAACAAATATAACATGATAATGAAAACGTCATAGTTAACAAAACTGATGTTTATAAATTAACAAATAGTAAGAACTCATGTTTACAAATATTATTAAAAGATATTCAAAACTAATCAGGTGTAAATCGCCATTGATCATAAACAATAAGCATATATTAGTTCACAAACGACAATTAACATTAATAATGAAAACTCCAATTATCAATTCTTACTAATTGTTAAACAAACAATTAAAACGCCAAAATATTGGATACATGAAGAACGACATTGAAACATACAACGCATTGTGAAATATTAATTTGAAGAAAAAAACCGACAACGAAACAAGCATAAAGAACAAAACGCCATATCTGTTGTATATGTGTTGCATGATTCGCTGGAACAAATATTTTAACGTCATCAAATATTACTTTGTTGAACGAAATCCACGTTAGACGACATAGATCTTGGAAAGGAGGTAACTGCTAATAGGAATTTTTTGAAGTTTTATTTGTTGTGAATCCCAAACAAGATCCGGATCACAGTGGTTTGATTGTTATCACCCAAACACCTATTGATTAGGTGTTTGAATGTTTAAAAATAAAGAAAAATCAAAGATGAAGAAGAAGATTCTTGTTTGGATCAAAACAACAAGTGTTATTTTAGTAATCCCAAATGATAGAATCAATAGAAGCACCTGGATATCGGATTTAGCTCAGTAATCAACAAGAAAACACAACACAAGAGATTTCACCAAAACAAATTCAAGAACCTTGGCTCGGGTTTCATTGAAGATCATATATACAGTTACAGACCAGCCAGCATATTTAAAAAATACGTTGGCATCTTAAATACGCCGCCTCAGGGTTTCAACTATCAAACAATTACATTTTGACCCCCTTAACTTTCTAGAACATAATAAACTCCAATAAAACAATCCATAACCAAATAAAACAAGTACCAACGATCTCAAACGCTCTAACATTTGAAACAGATTTATAACGCGATTTATGGAGGGAAACGTGCACAATTACAAAAGTACCCCTGAAAATCGTTTAGTGCCCCTGCCACGTGTTGGGTCACGATCCGTTCTCACTGTTTTCAAACTTGCAGCCGTTTTCTCCTGATCCAGATTATATATATATATATATATGTGTGTGTGTGTGTGTGTGTATGGTAGTGTTCATGTGAGAACCATTAGAACTGGTGTGAACACAACTAAAACAAACTCAAAACAAACAATAAATCCCTCACCCCACCACCACCCAATAACCTAAACACATACCTCCCACCCCCCCCCCAAAAAAAAAACTATATCGTACCAAACCCCCCCCCCCCTAAAACCTAACTTTTTATAAAAAAGAAAATTATAATCAAAGTGTTGCGATTTTTAATGAAAATTTAGAAAAAAAATGCTGTCTGTTTTAAGCTTGTTTAAGTGGTTTTAACTGTGTTCACACTGGTTCTCACGGTTCTCACAATAAATAGTGATTCCTAAATGATCTTCGCAATATATATATATATATATATATATATATATATATATAGGGGAGCACTAAAATGAAAACCACCTCCAGTTGTAAGAACCACGAGAACCACTCTCAACCAATCAGATTATGCCAACTAAAAGGGTATTTTGGTCTTTTACCCCAAATGTCAAATCCCCCCCTCTCTCCTCAATTAATGAAACCAGAAGAAAATGTCTCTCTCCTCTTTTTTATTTCCTTTAATCTATATGTCTCTCTCTTCTCTCTTCACTTCAAATTGTAGAGCTTCATCTTCTTCATAACCCATCATCGTTCACCACCTGCAACCCACCCCCTCTCCAAACAATCTCACAACCCAGCCACCCCTCTTTCTCTTGACGATTTCTGGCCGTCAACCGGGTTCCTCATTGGCACCGGTTAACCGGTGAGACACCCCCAAACACCTCAGCCCCCCTCCTCTGTTATTAACCGGCGACCACACAGCTGCAACACCCCCCTTCTCCGCCGCGAATCGATGAACGACCAGCCACCACCACCGCCGTCCGGTGGTGGCGTGGTGACAAATCAGGAGAACAGAGAGAGAGAGAGAGAGAGAAACTGTTGCGAGAGAAAGAGATCGGAGGGCAGAGAGGGAGAAACGACGGCGGAGGCGCCGTTGTTCCGGCGGCCGTCTGCAGCGGTGGTGGCGTGGTGACAAATCAGGAGAACGAAGAGAGAGATCCGACCACCACTTTGGGCGGCGGTGCAATTTTGAGAATTTTGGAAAGCTGGTTCTGATTTCAACTACACAAAATACTGTCAATCCGAGTAAGTGACCGATATCTATATTTTGAACAAGAATGTGTGCTTTTTGTCAACAAAATCTCTGGCCGATTTATGTATTTGGAGGGAAGATAGGTGATTTTGATTGCACATACTAGACACTACTCGGATTTTGCTTTTCGAACAAGGATTAGTGATCCAGATTTCAACTGCATAATACACAAATAATATATTCACCAGTGTATTCACCATTGAATTTACTGAGTATTTGTTTGAATATTACTTATTTGCTTCATATTTAATTTGCAGGTCTAAATACCTATAAGACTACAAAAAGGGACATGAAATGGAGTTTTCAAGATTTGAAATAAAGAAAAAAGAGAATTAAAACATGGCCCCAATACATTGTGCTTAAACACGCGAGTTTCAAGCCATTCGAGTTTCTAGTTATGGTTCGACAGAGTTCAGTTACGGTTCACTCGGTTGAAAGTTCGGTTCGACAAGAAAACAGGGTGCTGACACAGTTCAGTAGCGGCTCAGGTTTCGGCTCGACGCGGTGCAACTCGGGTCAGTTGTTTTCGGGGTTTGGTTTGGGTCGAAAGCAGTCAACGGACCCGGTTCAGGTCAGCAGTAGTAAAACAAGTCAAAGACGGTCAACTGAGGACCGGTAAAGTTTAAACGTAGCGAGTTATTATTATGTTAGTTTAGATTTTATTTAGTTAACGCGCACCGAGCTCGAACCGATACTTTAGTGACTTGTTATGTTTGGCATTTTGATAGAAATTTTATATATTTGTGTTTATATTGTTGAAAGTTGTTGAGTTTTGAAAAGATAACGACAACTTGAGTTGTCGGCTTATTCCAAAAACAGAGGAAACTCTGTCCGTTTTCCGTATAAACGTAAAACGTAAATAGTTTAACATAAAACGTAAAACGTAAAAAGTTTAACGTAAAACAAAAAATGTAAAAAGTGTAACGTAAAACGTAAAAAGTTTTACCTAAAACGTAAAAAGTTTAACGTAAAACGTAAAATTTTTAACGTAAAATGTAAAACGTAAAAAGTTTAACGTAAAACGTAAACTTTTTAACGTAAACTTTTATGTAAAACTATTTAACGTAAAACTTTTTCTACGTAAATTGTAAAACGTAAAAAACCGTGTAAGAAAACGGAGCCTAAACAAGGGGCGTAAAAACACCGCGAAAAAAACGGGACGTAAAAAACGTCGTGTTAAAACGAGACGTAAAAAACGGCGCATTAAAAAAACGATGTTTGAAAAAACCGAGCGTAAAAAACGGCGTGCAAAAACGACGCGTTAAAAAACAATGCGTGAAAAAACCGGGCGTAAAAACGGCGTGCAAAGACCGGCGCGAAAAAAATTTGTTTTGGTAGAAAATTTTGAATTTAAAAATGCTTTTAATAAAAAAATTTTGTTTAAAAAATAAGAAGTAATATAATAAAACAAAAAAGTAATAAAAAAATAATAAAGAGAAAAAGACAAAAAAGAGTAATTTTACTAAACTAACCTTTTGGATTAAAATATTAAAGACATAATAAGACAAAATGTCTTTAATATTAATTTTGGTTACTTTTAATCTCATCCATCCATCTTGTTGATCCAGTTACTAGAAAGTGGTTCTCTCAGTTCTTACAACTGGATGTGGTTTTCATTTTAACGCTCCCCTATATATATGTGTGTGTATATATATATACATAGGACAATGCTAGACAGAAAACCCTCATTTAGGTAGAAATCTGGAAACCCAAATCTCCACCCATTTTTACCCAACCTCCTGACATTTTTTTTTTGAAAAAAATAACACATGTAATATACATGTTTTAGAGTGTTTTGGGCCAAAAAAAAAAAAAACAAAAAAGTGCCGAAGGGATTTTTTTAAAAAAATAAACAAATTTCAGTGCCTAAGATGTGTTAGGCAAAAAAGTCAGAAATTGCTGATTGTTTTTTAAATTATCCCTTTGGCGCTTTTTTGATTTTTTTGGCCCAAAAGTCTTAAAAACATGTATATTACATGTGTTATTTTTTTCCAAAAAAAAAAATGTCGGGAGGTTGGGTTTTCTAGGGTTTTTTATATAGATAGGATTTTCTATATAGCCCAACCCTATATATATATATATATATATATATATATATATATATATATATATATATATATAAGTGTATTATAACACTATATATAATACAATATAACACCATATAAACACCATATAACAATATGTAACACCATATAATACCATATAACACTATGTAACACTATATAACATTATATAACAAATATAACATTATACATCTATCATAGACATGCTATTAGACAAACTAAAGTTTTATATTTGTTATATAATGTTATATAGTGTTACATAGTGTTATATGGTATTATATGGTGATACATATTGTTATACGGTGTTTATATGGTGTTATATAGTATTATATATAGTGTTATAATACACTTCTCACACTTTGAGCACTTTTTACAAGATCTTCTACCTATATATATATATATATATATATATATATATATATATATATATATATCTATACTACTTTAATAAACATATGTGAAGGACAAGATGGTAATTGAACAAGGTGTTGAAAAAACACTTAATGCACAATGTACAACTGTTAAGGCACAAGAAAACACAAACCCTTTTACCCTTTACACGGATCATCTTCAACCCTCCATTTTTTTAACTTTTTCACACGGATCTACATCTGGACCGTCCATTTGACTTCACACGGATCACCAATTGCTTTCTCTCTCATTCCTCACACATCTCATAAAACAACATCAGATCTTCTCTCTCTTCTCTCTCTCTCTCTGCGATCTAGGGTTTCATGAGATCTATCACCAGATCCGTTTGAATCTATCACCAGATCCGTTTGATGAGCAGATCTAGGGTTTCACACAACCCGGCTTTGAATCTAGAGAGAGAAAGAGACGCATCTCCATCGCTTCGCTCTTGCTTGTTTATTTGCCTTGCCCTCTGATTATGATGACTGTGGCGGTTCTGATGAATCGATAGAGATGAAGATGGTGAGGTTGTGGTAGCAGGTAAGTGATTATGATTATCTGACCTTGGTGGTGTTTTCCATACTATACAGAAAACCCTAGCTGTCGCCTCCGGCGATGGCGGCTAGGGTTACTCCGATGAAGCTCCGGTAAGTACTTCTTCACTTGCATGTTTCATTGGTTGTTAGATCGGTCCGTGTAATGACTATCCTGACCATTTGTTACAGAAATTTTAGAGTGAGACGGATAGGTTTCAATTGGTGATCTCCGGTTGGATATTCTTCAAGACAGAGCATTTGTCTCTACTGCATGACGCTTAATGGCGAGACATATGAGAGCCCTAAGTACTACACGACGCTCCAGCAGGCGGAGCATTTAGCGGCTGAGGTGGCTCTGGATGCACTTGCGAATCGTGGTCTGTCGAATACATTGGCTACTCGGATATTGGTGAGATTTTCATGGTTTCTAGGGTTTTTATGTCTAAATATGTGGAAGCTGGTGTTTTAACTTTTGATTTGGTTAAGTATTTCGTGTAAGGTAGTATGTTGCTAAATTAAGTGATTTTTTAATGTAATTAGTGAATGTATAGTGTTTTCTTGATCTGTGAGTTTAATATCTAGAAAGTGGTGTTTTAGTTTTTGATTTGTTAATTAATGCTTTTGCTTAAGGTAGTGTTTGTTGCTAAAATCAATTGATATTTTAGTTTAATAAATACATAGGAAGATAACAGAAATGAAGAGAAGGAATTGTTATAAAATAGTTTAAATTTGTAAACTTCATATGGAGATTCTAATTCAGATGGAAAATTCTCAAATATTAGTTTAGGACTTACTATTTGTCGGTCTAACTTGGCCTGACCCTGTCAGTCTAACCTGGCCTAAACCATTTTAATACAGGGACATCTGCTGCCGTTTGGTATGGAACTGGAGCGATCTCATGTTTTTTTAGCCAAAACTCTGTCAAACTCAGTGATCTGGTTGTAAAGTTCGAAACTTTCTGGTTTTTTAGTGAAATGTTTTCATGGATTTCTTATTGGTTATGGGTTTTTATGCAGGATTTTTTAGAGGCAACCAGAGAGAGCATAGCATCACTTTCTTGGCAGCCAAGTTAGATTGTATGCTTGGTCTTGGACTTCCGGCGAAATCTGTTGGGAAAGTTGTACCTGTTTGGTAACTAGGTATCTTGTTTATGTTTCATACTATGCTGATTATTTGACAACATATGGTTCTTCTGACATGTACTCATTCTGGCCACAACCCTTGTTAATATGTTGTGAGGCCGATGATCGACGAGTGTCGCTAAATTAATCTGTTGTGAGGCTAATGATCAACGAATTTGACAGGTGTACATTTAACTAGCTTAACAAAATACATGAGCAGGAAGTTTAGAAAAAAATATAGCTAAGTCATCAAAATCGTTTTTTTTTTCTAATTCCGGGCTGACATAACCCGTTAACCACCTGAATAAGGCTTCATATCCAACAATAACTTTAAGTAGTACATTAGATAAGGTAAAGAGTAACTTCTTCAGGATGTTATTTGAATATTATCTGTTGTCCAATTAGTTTTAAATATATTTTGTTTAGTTCATTAGGATATAGGTAACTTGGTATTGGTAATTGAATTTTTTCATTGCCAGAATTTGGGGTTTTTGGTGCCTCCTTTGTAAATCTCTAGGTACTATCAGCCTGCCTTGGTTTCCTTCCATTATGTGAACTTGATTTATGCTGATGATTCTCTTAATTTATTACTGACAAAATATTTTTTTTTTTTTTGGTTCAGAAAAATTCACCAATTACTTATCATCCAACTCATGAATTAACTCTGGAACCCAGACCAAGGTAACTTAATCTTAATTTACCTTTTTTGTGTCTTTCACATGAACTGCATAAGTTTTTTAGGTGTTGTATAACATTTTATTTCTCTTTTGTAAATGTTCAAATAAATTAATATAATAAATATGATTGCAAAAAAATGATACTATCACAATACCATTCATCAGTTTAGGAGGCTTTATGCATATCAATACACTTCGGACAACTTTCAAATATATTTTAGCTAACCTTTTTTCAGTTTTACCTATTAGAGATAAGATATAACCTAAATTGGTTGGCTACATATGGATTTAAGTTGCTACCTCTACACTTTTCCATTTTTATAAGTAAAGTAACAATTGACTGTTGTTGTTAAATGAATGAACACATGGTTTAATACGTTCTACGGTTAGTGTGTAGAATAGGACTTTTTTTGGTTTGTATACTAAAAGTATCACCAACTACAAAACCTTTTTAATTAAATCATAATAACTTGTCATGATTCATTAGTGCTTTTACAATGACTTTGAACTTTAGTGGTTGATTTAGCATTTTGTTTTTAAGGGAAAAGGGGGATTTTGGCTTTTACTTGTATCGCCAATAAAGAAGGTATCTGGAATTTAAATATTAGTAACCATGCATCGATATTATGTGTTTTCATTCAACTGCATATTCTCAACTTAAAAGTGATTTTGTTTTACAGTAGGTGTGTGTGTGTGTGTGTGTGTGTTTATCATTTTCTTTTCTACGTGTGGCTCAAACTGTTTCTGTTTTGCAGGAATCTGTTAAAACCAAGCACCCACAACTTCACTATGAGGCCAAGTTGTACATGCTACTTCAAGGAGGAAGTGAGTTTTTGTGTGTGTGTGTGTGTGTGTAAGATGTCAGTTAATTCATATGGCAGTTATTAAATTGTCTGCATTGAATGATCAGACCACTTATTAGCCATTGACCTCTTTGCTGCACTCAGGTTTTCGATTTCTGTGTTGGCATTACTGGTGGGAGGTTGAAGGGTTGGGTTAATATTACTATTAGAAGGTTATGTGGGGGGTTTTGGGATATGGGTTTGGTCTTTTATTGCTGCTGATTTATGCTGAGAACGGGGATATTTGGATTGGGTTGGAGATATAAGGGGGAGGAGGGTAGAAATTCGTTTGGTCTTTAGGATCTTATAATGAATTTCCCCTTTGTTATTTCCTTAATTGTTATGACTGGAGTCCCTCGGATGATTTAGGTGTATGTGGGGAGTGCACATTTAGAAATTCTTGGAGTTATCTGGTGTTTTGCATCACTTTCTTATTCGTTTGGTCTTTAGGATCTTATAATGAATTTCCCCTTTGTTATTTCCTTAATTGTTATGACTGGAGTCCCTCGGATGATTTAGGTGTATGTGGGGAGTGCACACTAGCCTGGGAGTTATAAGGAAGGCGAGACTTGGGGAGATGTTTCGTTGGTCCCCTTACTTGCTCTGGATCCCCAAGTCCAAACCTATATCTCAACTGTACTGGCCAACTAACCTCTTGCTGCTTTATTTGTACACTTGGGGTATGTTGGGCATATTGGGTTGGTACTGGTTATACTGGATAAATAGCTGGCAGCTGGTGATTTACTTCAGGAATCGTACCTATGTGGATAATACGATGATGTATCTGGATCTCGATTTCCTGTTTCGTCTGGGAGCCAAGAACTATTTACATCAACGTAAATAGTTTCATCCGCGGACTCACAAGTCCGGGTTCTTTGCAGAATCAACGTTGTCGGGAAATTCAAAGGTAAGCACAAGTCAATTACTTCACTCTCCATTCACCTTTTGGACACCTGTTTCCTACGTTTAGACCACATTACCTAACACGAGTTTTATTCACGCTTGTCGACAGGTAACAGGCATTCAGAACATAGAGCAACGACTAGAAACGTCCCTTAGACGCCTTAGATTGAGAAAGGTACAGTTATTTCATCTAAAGGAGGAGTTTGGGATTGTATGTTGAAACTGCTTATCGGATTATTCGTGAGTAAATTAAACAATGTGAAGTTTATTTCAGAAAGCAAAACATTTAAAAACAGTCCCAAACGTCTTGTTAGAAATTTTTGTTTTGAGTTTACTTACCTGCATTTATGATGTGGGTTTTTATCCGCATAACCAATTGGTGAGTAAGTAATCCGGCCTACTTTTCTTAAATTTGTTTATCTGAAAAAAGGTTTTAATTTTGAAGTTAAAAGAGATTTGAATGACCCACGTCTCCTGCCAATTGCTGAAGCTAAATGTACATCAAATGCCAGCGGAGCTGCCTTTTATAGTTCAGAAGTATTGATTGCAAGTCTTTGAGACATATTATTGTTTTGAATTTGCAAAAATCTGAAACAAAAGTTATCAAATGATGATTATGGTATGGTTTTGCAGTTTTTTTCCCAATCATGCGTGTGCTACTTAAGCAATCCTCCCATTCTAATGAACTGTCCAGTCGATAGCTGATAGCTGGCCTAAGTTATCAGCCCTTCAAGAATTTTTCAAAAACTTTTCTTACAGTTCAAAGGTTAGCTAACAGTGACAGTGACACGATCCGGACAGCTCACCAACAGTTTGGCGAGGCCTGAATGTTTTGGTTATAATTTGGATACGATACTGTAACTTGGGTAAAATATTAATTTTGATTGTTTTATGGAGTTTAAGTTAATGCTAGAAAGTTAAAAGAAATGTGTAAACCTTAATCATACACTGATTGCAAACGTTACATATGTTATGTAGCTAAATCTTAATTTGATTTTTATGGAGTTAAAGTTAATGCTAGAAAGTTAATGGAAAAGAATAAACCGTAAATCATAAATTGTTTTTACAATTGCAAAAGTTACATACTTACATCTATTATGTGGTTCTCAAGTCTATTATTAAAAATAGTTATTACAACATAGACCGTTATTCCACAATCTTATAATAAAAAAAATCATATGTTAAGATTGTTAACCGAAAACAATTAGTAGTAATATCATAAGTTAAAATTGATGAAGGTTATCTTTTATCATATGAATTTTACGTATATTTACAAAATAGACTAAATCATATGATTATATGATTTTACGTATGTTTACAGAATAGACTGATAAATATGAGAAACATAATAAGTTAAATGTAAAATACTTGATACCAGTTATTTAATAATATTTTAGCTGTAACAATCTAACAAAACAAAACTAAACTTCTAAGTGTGGAATGGTGTTTGATGTTATCTATACTATAGTATAAAACATATACGGTTGTCTGTTACTGAGCATGAGTAGTGGTGTTGTCGATTTTCCCGCAAAAAATGACGACTGCCGCAATGGCTATCGACAGCTTCCCACTATGATGAAGGATTCTGGCACACCTAAACAGTGGTGGTCAGATTCAAAGTTTCAAACCGAGGGTTATATAAATTAGGTTAGAGTGCTCAGAGTGATGATCGGATTTCAGTCAAAGTCGGCCAAACGATTAGACGTACAATACAATATATCAGGAGAGCATTGATAAAGTCACATAAAATGAGTATCACGTTATAAGTGTCTGATGTCGCCGCATCGCACGAGATTCCTACTAAAACATGAAATTCATAAGTAAATAAAAATATATGTTTTCTTCGTGTAAATTTGAGCATATGGTTGTTCTTTTGTTGGCTTGACGCAGTTCGATTTGTTTACATCCTTTTAGAATTCTTTAAATCCCCATGACCGGTTTTGAAGTACCTTAACCGAAAATTAGATTTTAGTTATATTAAAATTACCTGACCACCGGACAGACACTACTAATCGCGATCACAAGAGAAGTGATAAACTACATTGAAAAACCTAACCAACGGACATGTATACAAATAGATAGTGTACAAGCCACTGAAACATATACGAATTTGTGATCTACTCAGATTACTCATTTCCATGTTTGAGTACTATGCAATGCATCAAGAGATGATCAATAAACTTACAAAAAACGAGTATCTTATTGCAAAGTTTCACCCCTAGATTTACTAACAAGTGTTGTCTATACTGTCGCATCGCGAATTTGATTTTGGTTATGGCTCAAAACCGAACCGCCCTGTACACAGCCCTAAACTCACCAACCTAAGTGAGTACCTTTCAACCGATTTCGATTTACCTAGAATATGCTTTTGTTCAATGGTAGATTGCTATAACAGTTTGATGTAGATTTTTACATAAAGCTTGACGCCGCATTTACACCTTTGTGAATGGCACCAGGTTAAGATAAGAGTATATTTGTACCAATGTATTTTGGACTACATCAATATGGTGAGGTTTCAAACAGAGTCGGACAACGAATTATATTTTCTGTATCTTTCTTCAGAGGCTTTCACGACATTCAACATCGTTTTCTAGAGATAGTTGATAATTTTAACGTCAAATTATTATTATTTAGCTGAGATGTGTCAAGCTTATGGCATAGATAGACCAGATCGCTTCTACGAATAAGGAAACTAATAGACGTACTATACAATATATCACGATAGGATTAATAAACTAATAGGAAACAAGTTTCGTATAATATATTGTCGCCGCCGCCGCATCGCGCGGGTAGAGGGCTAGTATATATATATATATATATATATATATATATATATATATATATATAGGATCAAGATCAAGGGAAAACCACTACGAGTTGTGAGAACTTAGAGAACTCTTGCGAGTTTTGCCCCTATTTTTTTCACACCCCTAGATTAAAATGTTTAGAGATACCGTCGTAAAAAAATCGAAGTGGTATTTTTCGCCCCCTTACAGCAGTTGTAAAAATCAAAGTGTTGATGACATAAGCATTACATCACTTTTTAAAGCATTTACGGCTACCGTAAATGGAAAACAAAATGTTTTGGAAAAGTTGTTTTTTTAGGAATTTTTGGAAAAAAAAATTGAAAAAACCTTTTGTAAGGCCGAGTTCTAAAAGTTCTCACAACTCGTATAAGTTTTTATTTTACCCTAACCTTATATATATACACACATAGGGATGGGATAAAATAAAAACCACCCCTAGTTGTGAAAACCGTGAGAACCACTTTTCCACCATTGATCTTTTGAGATAGATGGATGGTTGAGATTAAAAGCGATTAAAACCAATATTGAATTCTTTTTGTCTTATTACGTTTTTAATATTTTACTGTCATAAGGGTGATTTGGTCAAGTTGCTATTTTTTGTCTTATTTGTTATTAATATTTTAATACTTTACAAAATCAGATGTTTTTTATTCAAAAAAAATATTTTTGTCTTATTTGGTTATTAATATTTAACAAATAAGATTTTTTAAAAAAAAAAATAACAAATTTTTTTATAGAATTTTTACAAAGCATATTTTTTTTACGACAAACATTTTTTACGGGAAAAATTTTTTTACGACAAACATTTTTACGACAAATTTTTTTACGGGTTTAAACTTTTTTTACAACCCGGTTTTAAAACACTTTTTTTACGGTTTTAAAACATTTTTTACGGTTTTAAAACGTCTTTTTTCGGTTTTAAAACATTTTTTTTACGACCCGGGTTTAAACACATTTTTTACCGGTTTAAACTTTTTTTACGACCCTGTTTTAAAACATTTTTTAAGTGTTTAAATTTTTTATGCCATATTTTTTGACGGTTTAAACTTTTTTACAAAAAATGGATTTTTTTACAAAAAACATTTTTTTTTAGATTTTTTTGCGAAAAACAATTTTTTACGGGTTTTAACTTTTTTACAAAAAAAATTACGCCAAACAAAAAAAAATTACAAAAACTTTTTTACAAATTTTTTTTTACAAAACTTTTTACAAAAAAATTTTTTACACCAAACATCTTTTTACGCCCCGACCACGATTTCGGGTTTACGAAATTTGAGAATCTCAACAAACGAACTCACCCAAAAATCACGACTCAGTAGGTGTCTCAGATAAGTTGAACTTATCATCATCGACTTAAAAAAATATAAAAACCAACAATAAAAATCAAAACCATGTGTGGATCTTGAAAAAAAACGGGGTTTAGCTCAAAGTTTCTAATAATCATGGCCGCAGAGTGGGGTTGCAGGTTCAAAAACCTACCCTCCACCATCCTTGCCACGCCATCGTCATCAGTTGTCGAAAAACATGTTTCGAACTATCACTGCCAATAAAAAAAATGTATGGATCTCAACATAACACAACACAACACAACACAACCAAACACAAACCAACTGATGTACGGATCTCAACACAACCAAACACAAAACCAACTGATGATATATGAAATCGGCATAAAAGATCAAACAAAGTTAACCAAAACCTGACCATGTTTGACTCGAAGGTTGACCCGTTGACTCGAACTACTCCAAACGACACCCAACACTCATCAAATTAGTCTCTACCCCCACCACTCATAAACCAATAACCAATCACCACCACTATTCACTGTAGCCCGGTAGCTGGTGGGCATCTCCGTCGCCGACAGCCGCAACAACCACCACCCCAAGACCCATCAAACAAGTAAAGAAAAAAATGAGCTTCTGAATCATCAAAATGTAATATAAGAAAACACCCATAAACTCTTAAGAACCAAAAATCAAGAAAAATGGAAGCTTTTTACAAAAATCAGGAAACACATATAGTTACCGTTGCCTAGATCAGAAGCGATGGAACCCGGCCCACCACCATGGCCACCGCCACCGGAGACGGAGGCAGAAGGAGAGGAGCGCCACCTGCCCACCACCACCGGCCCAACACAAGAAAAACCTCCCTGAAACCACCCGAAAACCACCGTCGAGGGTAGGGAGAGTAGGGGGTTTGAATGATTAGGAGACACAGGCGACGACGGTGATTATAGTTGGAGATGTGGTTATAGTTGGAGATGTTGGTGGTGACCGTCACTACGACGGCAGCAATGAAGACCGGCGACCACCGCCCGTCCCCTGCCACCACCGTCAGTCCTTCATCCAACGCTCTCCACCGTCCCCATACCACCACCGTCAGTCCTTCGTCTCTCAAACCTCTCAAATTGGTTTGGATGTGTGTGTTTGGTTTGAGTTTTGCTTTGGGTTTTGTTTTGGGTGAAAAGATGAAGGCAGATGATATTAAGAGAGAGAGATGGATGGAAAAGTCTGTTATACGACTTTAAAGATAGAGAGAGATAGTAGATTTGACATGTTGAGTAAATTACCAAAATAACCTTTAGGTTTTAAAATAATAGTGTATAGGTGTCATAATCTGATTGGTGGAGAGGGGTTCTCGCGGTTCTCACAACTAGGGATGGTTTTCATTTGAACCGATCTATATATATACACACACACACACACACACACACACACACCCATTCTTATAAGGAAAAGCGCTATTTTTTTAAATTGATTTTTAACATGTTAAGTTAATTTTACAATATATATTTTTTAAATTATTTTTTAAACATTTTTTATATTTTGTAGTTTTTTATTTTTTTATTAAAAATGTTTCTACATGTATTTATAAGGAAAAGCACCGAAATATTTTTAGAAAAAAGTTGATTTTTAACATATTAAGTTGAATTTTTAAAAGTGTTCCCCTGTTCCTCACTTTTTTACTGTTCCCCAATGAACTCTCCCATATATATATATATATATATATATATATATATATATATATATATATATATATATATATATATATAGGGTGGGACAAAACATCATAATGTCAACCATAAAACACACTCAAAACCCACAAATAGAAGATTACTAAAACGCCATATTTGTGGGTTTTGTGTTGTGTTTTGGATGGTAAGGATTTGATTATCGAATGGCTAACATATTAGTGTGTTTTATGTTAATTACATGTTGTGTTTTATATTCATAGTTCTACGATGGTATGTTTGAAGTTTTCATGGAATGTTAGGGTTTGGATATTGTGTTTTAGTGATTTTCACTCTATTATTTGTGGGTTTTAAGTGTGTTTTATGGCTGAAATTGTGGTGTTATATATATATATATATGTACGGGATCAGGAGAAAACACCCTAAAGTGTGAGAATTGTGAGAACGGATCCTAGCCCAACAAGTGGCAGGGGCGCTAAATGATATGCAGGGGTATGATTGTCCTTTTGTACGTTTCCTCCTGATTTCGCGCGTTATAAATCTGTTTCAAATAAAACCCCAAAGATTTCGTATTAGCAGTTACCTCCTTTCCAAGCTTTCTCAAATCTATGGCGTCTAACATGGATTATGTTCGAAAAGTGATATTTGATGACGTTTTCATATTTTTTCTAGCAAATCATGCAACACATATACAACAGATATGGTGTTTTGTTCTTTAATGCTTGTTTCATTGTATTTTTTCCAATTAATATTTCACTATGTGTTGAATGCTTTCAATGGCGTTGTTCATGTATCCCATTTATTCGCGTTTTCATTTTCATTGGTTGTTTAACTGTGACACCCCAGGAAAACCAGTGAACGATTGAACTTACCTAGCTTCCTCAGTGAGTGCATACCAAATTTCGGGACAAAATTTCTTTTTAGTTGGGGATAATGTGACAACTCGTATTTCGAACCCGTCTTTGTAATGAATGTAACGTATGTGAACATGTGAACTTGATTGACTTATTGAATGTTATGACATTGTGATATGTTATTATGTGCATTATGTGTGTATGCTATGTTATGTGAATGTTACAAGAACCGAGCGCACAACACTACACACAACCGCACAAGCCATTTGGGCTTTACACTTGCATGCGGACCACTAGCACAAGCCCACTAAAGGCCGTGTCCTTTGTATTCGGACCAAAGGGGGGCAGCCATGATGGGCCGGCCCACTCTTGTTGTTCACATAATGCTAGGGGTAGTAACCATCCCTCACTTTGATCAAAAATCATAACACACAAGAAACCCTAGTTCCCTCATTCTCTCTCACGAACCCGACGGTAACCATTCCCCTCGAAGCTCTTGACTTGGCCGATTCCCCTCTCTTCTTCTAATCGGTTAGTTCTTATGTCTATTGATTGTATGTTGTTGATGTTATGATCTATGTGTTTTGCATGATGTTTATGTAGTGATGTTCTTGTGTATTGAGTTGCATGATGATAATCTAAAAACCGATTAGATATCATAGGCTATCATGACCAATCTGTTTGTATAATGCTTGTGATCGGATAAAAGTAATCGATTGTATGCTTATGTAATCGGATATGTTACACATTATTGTTCGGCCTTCATGTGATGTTAAGATTAAATCTTTGTAACTAAGGGAATGTTTATGAATCGGACAGAATCATGTGGTTTGATAAATTATTGTTATGCTTTGAACAAGAATTAGGGTTCATGTGAATTAGTAAATAGATTGCTTGTTTGATCGAGATTTTTGGATGTTGTGAAACTGATTTGGTGTTGATTGATTCTATAAGTTTGGAAACTATTGATGATAATTAATAATTGTAACCACCTTGCATATAATCCGGGTATGTTAAAACTAATCGCACAACACAAAGTCGATCGCACAAGAGGAGTCCATTCATACACTGACCTGGTCGCACAAGCTAGCTGGACCGCACAAGTGGTAGGGTTGTTAAACTGTTGGGCCCAATGGCCCAAAACTGTCAATCGCACAACTGATCCGAACGTACAAGCCCATCCGGATCGCACAAAGCTTTTGCATATTGTTAGAATGGGCCATGTTTTTAATGCTTGGGCTTCAGACTTTTGGGCCTGATGTGCGTGAAGTGTATATATATTTTAGATGTATATTTAAGCCCTTTTTACACTTTTAGCCAAGTTTTAAATTTATAAAACACGATATTCACTAACTCTAAACACACATATGGGCAAGTGCACCCATCGTGGACGTAGTATAGTGTTGGTAAGATACCGAGGTCGTCCAAGGACACAAGAGCTTTTAATACCGGTTTATCCTCAACGTCTAATCAAATCAAAAAGTGAGAAAAATGTTTTAAACTAAGAAAAATAAAAACTAACTAAATGCTGAAAATAAAAATAAAATAAAAACAGATAGACAAGATGAATCACTTGGATCTGACACGTGTATTAGTATAACCTTTGATTATTTTCGCACTTTTGCACTTGTTTAAGAGATTATCTTAGTTATTGTAGTAGGCCCCTCTTTTGAAGGCGACGTTACCCTCAACCCAGTAGTTTGAGTCAGCAAGGATACAATCCTAAAGGGTCGGATTATTGAAAGATAATGAATTAAGTTATTAATGCAAATTATGGTAGGCCTCGCTTTTGGCGGTGACGTTACCCTCGGCTAAGTAGTCTGAGTCAGCAGGGATACAGTCCTAAATAGCCGGGTTATAGTATTAATAGTAGTTAACTTATGAGGGGGTCAAAGAGTTTGGATCCCCGCCATCCAATACCTATGGGCATTGAAGGAGATCCTACTAAATTTGACCCAGGTCCCAAGCAGGACCTCTAAACGCTGAACAAGGGCAAGACCCTTACCAAACCGTTCCCTTAACCCCCGACCAGGTAGCCAACATACCTCCATATAGACCGTGGAGATATGAATGGTGAAAATCTTTTATTTTATATAGACAGTAAAATAATGCCAAGACACCACGGACAAACGATAAGGAAAGATCACCTTCAACATAAGTAACTAGTTATTAAAGTCATTAATACAAAACCAAATAAAAAGTGCAAAAGATTAAAAATAAAAAGTATTATACTAAACACTTGTCTTCACCAAGTGATGTAAGAGACTTAGGCAAACATGGCCTTGATTGTCAAGAACTCTTACGATCAATCTTGGATCCCGAGACGACTCACACACTCTACGATGGACAATGGATGATGGTGGTGGATGATGGTGTTATGGTGGTGGTGGGTGGTGGATGAGGTGTGAGAGAGGTGGTGTGCCAAGGGATGAGAGAGAATGAAGCCAAGCTCCTCTATTTATAGGCTGAACAGAAGGCTGGACACGGCCCCGTGTCCGCTGGACACGGCCCCGTGCCCGTCTGACATTCTCTCACTTCATTAATTGTAATTGCGAATTACAATTAATGCGCCTGCTGTACTTTCACCACGCCCCCGTGCTCGCTGGACACGGCCCCGTGGTGGGCAATGGAAGCTTCTACTGGTTTGTCTTTTCTGCTGCTTCCTGGGCACGCCCCCGTGTTCGCTGGACACGGGGCGTGTTCAGACTCTGTTTCTTCTCCTTTGCCTTGGGAGGTGCCGTTGAGGGTCCGGGCAGTCCACTTTTGTTCCTTTTCTTGTATTTTATGGTAGAATTAGTTGTCTTTTTGCTTCTTTTGTGATTTTGAGCTCATTTCATCCTGAAAATACAAAAGGAAGACAAAAACACTCTTTTTCCAACATTAGTACTTAAAAAGGGTTAGTTTTATGCCTTAATTGATGTGATTTATATGTTGCATTTTACACACATCAAATACCCCCACACTTGAACTTTTGCTTGTCCTCAAGCAAAACTCTTTAAATGTGGCTTACACTCCCAAATGGAATAGGTAGAAGAGAAGTTTTTTAGCTTGTCCTAGAGTGTCGGGAATCCAAGGTTTTTATAGGTTTCATTTTTATTCATTTACAATCCTATTCGTTATGATTTATTTTGAACGTTTCATAAGATGAATTACTTATTTGGGCATAGCATGCCTTATTAAAATTCCATTTATATACAAGTTCACATACCTCACGGGAGATCACTCAACACTCGGCCGAAGGTGTATATTTTTAGTGAATCACTCGAGAGCGGCACGGAACTCACGTCTTCCATAGGCTTGCCAAGCAATCAATCCTCCTCCTTTTTAACTTTTTACCTTTGTAAATATTAAGAGGACTTTTTGGGTGAAGGCTTGGGTTTAAAGGTGGGTGGTTGGTTAGTGGTTAGTAAAAAGGGCGAAAATCGTAACAAGCGTCGGTTTTCGTGAAGTACCTTGTTTTTAGTGACTTTTTATTTTGAAGTATTTCTCCAAACAAGCTTTTATAGCTTTTGTTTGTTTTTGACTTCATCATCATCATTCATTTTTTTCTTATATCGTCACATAAAAAGGTGAGTTTACGAAAAAGCGAACTTGTTACTTGGTGGGTAAAAAGGGTTTTGGGGGTAGTGAAATGAAAGGTTTAGGCTCAAAGGGGCTATCTAGGGGGATTTTGGGTAGGTAAAAAAAAAATGAAAATAATGGTTTTGAAAGAAAAAATGGTTAGTCCTAATGCCTCCATCATTTACTTACTTGGGTTTAAGTTGGTAAGGACCGGGAATGTATCGTCGTGGCAAGTTCTAGATTTGTAAGGACCGAGCGGCTATTCACACAAGAAACGAAAAATGAGCATTTAATCTAAATATGTGTATTTTTGTGCTCAATAAAGGCTCAAAACTCACTTTTGTGGGAATGGGTTTTTAATGTGACCAAGCATATATAATCGAATTTTTAACTAGACTTGTTATACCGTTTCATAATTTTCTTATGTTGGTTCTTTATTTTTATCACGACGCTATCGGTTGTAAACTTGTAAAAATATAACCTTTTTAGAACTTGTTATTCCCAACTTAAACTAAGACAAGTAAATAAAAAAAATGAAAAAGTTTTTGAAAAAATTTGGGGTGTTTAGCGGTTCCAATAGAGTTTTGTGTAAGGCTTGTGTTTAGGATTTTGCAAAATTTCAAGGGTTTTAGCATCCCCCCCACACTTAAATTACACATTGTCCTCAATGTGTCCAAAAATAATGTTTTTGGTTGATTAGAATGTATAAAAGTGGGTTAAAAAGCAAAGATTTAGGTTACTGGCAGTCTGGACACGGCCCCGTGCCCATTGGACACGACCCCGTGGTGAACTGCCAGTAACGATAACTTACAGAAGCTGAACACGGGGGCGTGTCTGCTGGACACGACCTCGTGTCTGGCAAAAAATTGCAGGTCAGTAGCCAAACAGCAGATCTGGGAGATGAACACGGGGGCGTGTCGGCTGGACACGTCCCCGTGTGGACAGTCTGTTAGCCTGAAAAATAGGTTTTGTCTCCCGGTTTCTCCATCATGGGGCTGCAAGTGCTAATGTTTAGCACTCTAACCCTCGCATTGCACCTGTTTAAACACTAAATACCAACCAAACAAGCACAAACCATCCTACATTACCATCGTCAAGCATCATCCAAACACAAAGTAAAAATAAAACAAAGATAAAAAGTAGTTAGAGAAAGTAAATTGTTCGACAAATGGCACGCAGGCCATGAATTGTTTGATAGATAGAAGGGCACTTAAACCTGTGGGCTCATCACCAACCAGCCCCTTGTTCCTCCAAGCTTCCTACTCCATGTCTTCATCACTACCATCACCTCCACCCCCGTGCCTCGCCATGTACTCCCGGATGCTACCGATATCATCTTGTATATCGTTAATGTTGCGTTCGATAGCTCCAACCCGGTGGTGTGTGTTGTTGGCGAGATTGTAGGTGTTCCTTGTGCACATGAGGTTTTCCTGCAAAAGATCATGTAAACTTTGAAAGTTAGGAAAACCACCTCCTTGAGAGGAGGATTGGCCCGCATCGCCTTGGGGTGGATACTGAAAATGGGGATGTGGTGCATGAAGAACTAGAGCCTCTTGCGGATTCCATGCATAGCCTTGCGTTCTCTGAAAGCTCACCGTCCCGTCCTCCGCTTCATAAAGCAAGTTCATGGATCGGCAAATGTGATAATCGACCCGTCCCGACCATGGACTCCTTTCGAAGGACCTTGGGATATTCGTGAAGTGCTTGAAAAGACGGTACACCCATCCTCCGAAGAAGATCGGTGTAGGAGCATGAGCAAGGCGGTTTAGGTGCATGTTTCGCAGTAGGAGGTACGGAACATCTAAAGGCTTCTGGTTGTGGATGCAGTGAAGGACAACCAAATCTTTCAACCCAACAACGCCACTACTGTTGTGGCATTGGTTCAGCGAGTACGATAGGAGCCTGTGGATGTATCGGTATAGTGGGTCCCTCAGTTTGGTACTTTTGGTGCTGCTCGGGTTGTAGATTCCTTCACCTATTTGAGCCCATGCGGCCTGGCGTTCAGTTGCATCCAAGTCTCGTAACCCCCCTGTATTCTCTTCATTCCCCGCTTCCTCTTCACTATATAGCCCAATGATGGCTCCAAACTGTGCCATGGAGGTTCTAAACGTGGTCCCTCCATATCGAAATTCGACCGCGTCATGATCAAACGGTTCGCGCCTCGAGTTGAAAATGAAGGTGCTGTAGAACTCCATCGTGCATTGATGTACCGACCGTAGTCGGGTGGTCAACGCGACATGCAGTGGACCCCTCACAATGTTGTTGAAGCGGTCAAGTTGGTTCACCATGGTTAGCAAATCAGTACACGCCCGCCTTGGGTACTCTTCCGGTCTTGTTTGTAGAACCTCGTACCGTGCCCTAGCGTCCAGTTCATTTGCGCTAAACCTTGTGAATTTCGACATCTGAAAAGAATACATAAAAAGTTAGTACGAAACAAGGAAAATCAGAGTGAAACTGCAAACAGTGGGCTGGACACGGCCCCGTGTTCAGTGGACACGGCCCCGTGTCCAGGCGTCTGTAACCCAAAAATTCCATTTTTCGTCCCGGTTTCAAAAACCTGAAAATTTTTAGCCCAATAGTAGCGGTTTCCCCCGAAAATGAAACCCTAAGTGTCATTTTTCCCAAAACAAACCGTTTACCCTTTCAATTTCGTGTTTTTCGGTTCAAGAACAAGGGTTTGGGGTTTTATTTGGAAATCGGACAAATCTATCAACAATACATGCCTAGTTACTTTCTACTACTCTAATCTAAACTACTACTAACAAATTTCATCAAAAATTTTGAGCTCGATCCGGATGAACATGAAGAACCCTAGATTTTTCCCCAATTTTTGATGTTTTAACTACATGCAAGTAACTAATCTAACTACTAATGAAGATAGAATCATACCTTGACGTTGTTAGATTCGGTGGTGACGTTGAAAAACTGCAGAAAATCGCCTCAAACCAGAGAGTTTTCGGCTAAACGGGGCGTGTGGAATGGTGTAACTGATAGGAAAAGAGGGTTTTATCCCGACAGTTGCCTCGACACGGCCCCGTGTCCAGCGGACACGGCCCCGTGCCGGGCAAAGTTTTTGAAAATATTTTTTATTTATTTATTTATTTATTTTTTTTTTGTGCTCGTGTGCATACCCCTTATTTCCGAAAAATGGTTAGAAGATTTACCGGTTTAAACGTACTTCGGGTATGAGTTTATTCGTTAACCGTTTGAAGTGAGATCTCCTCTTCCTCATCCTCAATGGATCCTCGGTAGAGTTTCAGCCGTTGGCCATTGACTTTAAATGGTGTCCCATTTCGAGTTTTAATTTCTACTGCACCGTGTGGAAAAACATGGGTGACGGAAAAAGGTCCTGACCACCTAGATTTTAACTTACCAGGAAATAATCGAAGTCGTGAATTAAACAATAGAACTTGGTCTCCAACCCGAAATTCATTAGATTTAATATATTTATCATGCAAATTTTTCATTCTTTCTTTATAAATTTCGGAGTTAGAATACGCACAATTCCTAAGCTCGTCTAATTCGTTTATTTGACAAAATCGATTTTTACCGGCATTTTCCAAATCTAAGTTTACGTTTTTTATTGCCCAGTAGGCTTTGTGAGCTATTTCTACTGGCAAGTGACAACTTTTTCCATAGACGAGTTTATATGGGGTTGTGCCTATAGTGGTTTTATAAGCAGTTCGAAAAGCCCATAAAGCGTCGTCTAATTTATCGGCCCATTCTTTTTTATTTATTCCTACGGTTTTTTCAAGTATTCGTTTTAAACCTCGATTAGTCACTTCGGCTTGCCCATTTGTTTGAGGATGATATGCTGTTGAGACCCGGTGATAGACCCCATACCTTGTTAATATTTTTTCCAGTTGATGATTGCAAAAATGGGTACCTCTATCACTTATCAAAGCCTTTGGTGTCCCGAAACGAGAGAACAGCTTTTTCAGAAATTTTACCACTACTCTTCCATCATTTGTTGGAAGAGCCTCGGCCTCTGCCCATTTAGACAAGTAATCGACTACCACAAGTATATATTTGTTTCCCTTCGAAGGTGGGAAAGGTCCCATGAAATCAAGTCCCCACACATCAAAGATTTCACAGACGAGAATGCCACTTTGAGGCATTTCGTTTTTGGAAGAAATATTACCTGATCTTTGGCAGGCATCACATGTCTTTACAAGGTTTTGTGCATCCTTGTAAATGGTTGGCCAGTAAAATCCTGAATCAAATACCTTTCGTGCGGTACTTGCGGCACCATGATGTCCTCCGTATGGACCTTCATGACAATGATGGAGAATTCTTCGTGCTTCATTACCATAGACACATCTTCGGATGAGCTGGTCGGCACACATTTTGAAAAGATAGGGGTCTTCGCAAAAGTAATGCTTTACATCAGCAAAGAATTTTTTTCTTTGATGATGTGGCCATCCTTTGGTGACTACACCGCTAGCTAAGAAATTAGCGTAGTCGGCATACCATGGTTCTTGTCTACTCTCCATCATTTCCAAGGATTCCGTGGGAAATTTCTCGTTGATTTGCTCGTCTCTGGTTGTCTCCAAAGCTGGGTCTTCTAAGCGTGAGAGATGATCCGCAGCAGTGTTTTCTGCTCCTCTTTTGTCCTTGATTTCAATGTCGAATTCTTGGAGGAGTAGAATCCATCTTATCAAACGGGGTTTTGCGTCTTGCTTCTTGAAGAGGTACCTGATGGCTGCATGGTCTGTATAGACTACTGTTTTAGAAAGAACAAGATAAGAACGAAATTTATCAAAAGCAAATACCACTGCTAGTAATTCTTTTTCTGTAGTTGTATAATTTTCTTGCGCATCATTAAGAGTTTTACTAGCATAATAAATTGGGTGGAAATGTTTTTCTTTTCTTTGTCCCAAGACTGCTCCAACAGCGAAGTCACTTGCATCGCACATGATTTCGAAAGGAAATTTCCAATCTGGCGCTATCATGATAGGTGCATTGACTAGCATTTCCTTGAGGGTTAGAAATGCTTGATTGCATTCCTTGTCAAAGATGAAGGGTGCATCTTTTTCAAGTAATTTTGTTAGAGGCCTTGAAATTTTTGAAAAGTCTTTGATAAACCTTCTATAAAATCCGGCATGTCCTAGGAAACTTCTGATTGCTCGCACGGAGGATGGAGGAGGTAATCGAGAAATAGTCTCTATTTTTGCTCGATCAACATCCATTCCTTCGCTTGAGATTTTGTGACCGAGTACTATTCCCTCTGTTACCATGAAATGGCATTTTTCCCAGTTAAGGGCAAGGTTAGTTTCCTCACATCGGGATAGCATTCGTTCAAGATTATCGAGGCATTGGTCATATGAGTCTCCAAAGATGGAAAAGTCATCCATGAAGACTTCCATTGTCTTTTCGATCATATCATGGAAAATGGCGACCATACAACGTTGGAATGTTGCAGGCGCATTACATAGACCGAATGGCATGCGTCGATATGCAAAAGTTCCGTAGGGACATGTGAAAGTTGTTTTCTCTTGGTCTTCTGGTGCTATCGGTATTTGAAAGTAACCTGAAAAACCATCTAAGAAACAATAAAAATTTATGACCGGATAATCTTTCTAACATTTGATCAATGAAGGGCAAAGGAAAGTGGTCTTTCCTAGTCGCTTCATTTAATCGCCTATAATCTATACAGACTCTCCATCCTGTGACGGTTCTCGTTGGTATTAATTCATTTTTCTCGTTAGTTATCACCGTCATACCTCCTTTCTTTGGGACTACTTGAACGGGACTTACCCACGGGCTATCGGAGATAGGGTAGATTAGTCCGGCGTCGAGTAGTTTGATGACTTCATTCTTAACCACTTCTTGAACATTGGGGTTCACTCTTCGTTGTGGTTGAATTACCGTCTTGTAGTCATCATTCATTAAAATTTTGTGCGTGCACATGGAAGGGCTTATTCCTTTAATATCTACAAGCTTCCAAGCGATCGCGTTTTTGTGTTTTTTAAGCAGGTTAACTAATTTCTCTTTCTCTATATTACTTAATTTAGATGAAATAATTACGGGTAAACTACCTTCTTTGCCTAGAAAAGCATATTCCAAACCCTTAGGAAGTTCTTTGAGCTCAATGGGTGGGTCTTTAGAAGACACCTTATTTTGTGGCTCATCTAGATCAAGAACCTTAAAAGTTTGTTCTATGGCTATCTCTTCCTCGACAAAGTGGTCCTCTTCGTTGGTTGTATCGGGTGGTTCAGCTTCATCTTCAATTAGGGGGTCATTGTTGCCAAAAGAATATTTCATTGAGCGCTCAAGATCTATGCTCCTTTTGAATGCCCCTAATTGGAGAGGTAGATTGTTAAATTTCCGGTTTTTCAAAGCTCTATGAGTTTGTACAAAAGGCTTTCCCAAGACTAAGGGGGCGTCATCTAGGATGACGAAGTCGGTTGGGATTACCATTTGATTTGTTTGAACCAAAACATCTTCAACTACACCGATTGATTTTATTACTTTCCGATTGGATAGAAAAATGGGTATTTGAAGTGGAGTAAAATCACTAACACTTAATTTTTCAAAAATATAGTTAGGCATTATGTTAACACAAAGATCCTTATCGATGGTGATATTGCTAATAAAGGAATTTTGAAAGAAACATGGAACCGGTGTAATGTTAATTTCAAAAGGGTCTTCTTTTATTAGCGAGGTTTGATCATTAGTTAACTTAACACTTACTAAGTCTTTGATTTTAGCACTAGTGTTTAACTCTTTTAAAAACTTGGCATGAGGGGTTATTAAACAATGATTTTCGAAAGTAGGTGACAAGAGGTTAATTTCTTCAAAATTAGACTCTTCTTGAATTTTAACATTATCGGACTCACCATTTTCGCTGTTTAACTCATGTGTCGGTTTTTCACTTTCTTGTTCTTCCATTTTTACACTTTCAACTATCTCTACGTTATTATCATTTTTTAGCTCTTCTCTTGCGCGGGATTCCTCTTCCCTTGCGCGAGATTCTTTTATGCAACGTTCAATAGTTTTAATGTGTTCTAATATCCTATTGGTCACTTCGGTGAGATTGAAAGAATTTGGATCCTCAAAGCTTGAATCCGGTTGTTCGATCCTTGGTTCCTCATAGTACTCATATGAAGTAGATGGTTCACACCATTGTTCTTCATTGTAAGTATATGATGGATAAGGGTCGAAACTTTGTTCTTCATAGTACTCATATGGGGTGGGTTGTTCACGCCATGGTTCCTCATAATAAGAGTATGAAGGTGGTGGCTCATATCTTGAGTCTTCAAAGTATGAGTATGAAGGCTCATACCTTGGTTCCTCAAAATATGAGTATGAGGGAGGAGGTTCATACCTTTGGTCTTCATAGGATGTGTATGAAGTTGATGGCTCGTACCTGGGCTCCTCATAATGGTTGTATGAATTGGATGGTTGATATGAGTTATTATATTGAACCGAGCGTGCGTTACGACAACTAGTGCAATAATTACCCCTATAATCATCCTCATCATAAGTGTAGTTGTAACCTCTTGAGTATTGATCCATAAGAATCACTCAACAGACCACAACTGAGTCTCGGGACCAGAAAACAAAAAATAAGACGGAAACAGAAGCTGGACACGGCCCCGTGTTGAGTGAACACGGCCCCGTGTTCAGGGTCTGTATCTAGGCGTTTTAATTAAAGTTACTGGTCACGTTGAGCACGGGGGCGTGTTCAGCGAGCATGGCCCCGTGTTCAGACTCTGTATCTGGGTATCTAACTAAAAATATGCAGCACGGGGGCGTGTTCAGTGAGCACGGCCCCGTGTTCAGGCTACTGTAAATGCAAAACTACACTAAAATGCAGAAAAATGCGCGCGTTTTAAAAAGGTTTTTGAAAAACTGATTAGGTCGTCGATTTTAAGCTTTCTTAAAATCCCTGTATCCCCGGCAGCGGCGCCAAAAAACTTGATGTGCGTGAAGTGTATATATATTTTAGATGTATATTTAAGCCCTTTTTACACTTTTAGCCAAGTTTTAAATTTATAAAACACGATATTCACTAACACTAAACACACATATGGGCAAGTGCACCCATCGTGGACGTAGTATAGTGTTGGTAAGATACCGAGGTCGTCCAAGGACACAAGAGCTTTTAATACCGGTTTATCCTCAACGTCTAATCAAATCAAAAAGTGAGAAAAATGTTTTAAACTAAGAAAAATAAAAACTAACTAAATGCTGAAAATAAAAATAAAATAAAAACAGATAGACAAGATGAATCACTTGGATCCGACACGTGTATTAGTATAACCTTTGATTATTTTCGCACTTTTGCACTTGTTTAAGAGATTATCTTAGTTATTGTAGTAGGCCCCTCTTTTGAAGGCGACGTTACCCTCAACCCAGTAGTTTGAGTCAGCAAGGATACAATCCTAAAGGGTCGGATTATTGAAAGATAATGAATTAAGTTATTAATGCAAATTATGGTAGGCCCCGCTTTTGGCGGTGACGTTACCCTCGGCTAAGTAGTCTGAGTCAGCAGGGATACAGTCCTAAATAGCCGGGTTATAGTATTAATAGTAGTTAACTTATGAGGGGGTCAAAGAGTTTGGATCCCCGCCATCCAATACCTATGGGCATTGAAGGAGATCCTACTAAATTTGACCCAGGTCCCAAGCAGGACCTCTAAACGCTGAACAAGGGCAAGACCCTTACCAAACCGTTCCCTTAACCCCCGACCAGGTAGCCAACATACCTCCATATAGACCGTGGAGATATGAATGGTGAAAATCTTTTATTTTATATAGACAGTAAAATAATGCCAAGACACCACGGACAAACGATAAGGAAAGATCACCTTCAACATAAGTAACTAGTTATTAAAGTCATTAATACAAAACCAAATAAAAAGTGCAAAAGATTAAAAATAAAAATTATTATACTAAACACTTGTCTTCACCAAGTGATGTAAGAGACTTAGGCAAACATGGCCTTGATTGTCAAGAACTCTTACGATCAATCTTGGATCCCGAGACGACTCACACACTCTACGATGGACAATGGATGATGGTGGTGGATGATGGTGTTATGGTGGTGGTGGGTGGTGGATGAGGTGTGAGAGAGGTGGTGTGCCAAGGGATGAGAGAGAATGAAGCCAAGCTCCTCTATTTATAGGCTGAACAGAAGGCTGGACACCGTGTGTCCGCTGGACACGGCCCCGTGCCCGTCTGACATTCTCTCACTTCATTAATTGTAATTGCGAATTACAATTAATGCGCCTGCTGTACTTTCACCACGCCCTCGTGCTCGCTGGACACGGCCCCGTGGTGGGCAATGGAAGCTTCTACTGGTTTGTCTTTTCTGCTGCTTCCTGGGCACGCCCCCGTGTTCGCTGGACACGGGGCGTGTTCAGACTCTGTTTCTTCTCCTTTGCCTTTGGAGGTGCCGTTGAGGGTCCGGGCAGTCCACTTTTGTTCCTTTTCTTGTATTTTATGGTAGAATTAGTTGTCTTTTTGCTTCTTTTGTGATTTTGAGCTCATTTCATCCTGAAAATACAAAAGGAAGACAAAAACACCCTTTTTCCAACATTAGTACTTAAAAAGGGTTAGTTTTATGCCTTAATTGATGTGATTTATATGTTGCATTTTACACACATCAGGGCCGGACAAGTCCAAAACCACATCGCACAATCCAAGCAGATCGCACAAGTCTGCTTGGATCGCACAAGTCACACATGTACGTTATTTGGGCCGAGACCTTTATGTTTGATTTGTTATATGTTGGGCCGGGTATTGTTTGGGCTAGACATTTATATCGCACAAGATGGTTGGGCTCGCACAAGCTCAATGGCCCAACCATCCGAGACGCACAAGTATGATTGTGATATGCTTTTGACTGTTAAACGTGCTATACGTGTTTGCCATGACTTATACGTACATTACTTGAACCAAACCTGACTTGTATGGTAACCCTTTTAGGACGTGGTTGACCACTGTTAGTTCAAGAACCCTCTCTTTTTGTGTATCTGCCGAGCAAACCAAGGTGAGTTCACACAGCCAAGGCATGGGATTCCCGGGTTGGGAATTGGGTTGGAATGTTTGATATGGAATGATTACTCGTACTTACGCAATCACTAGACTATAGACCATCGTCCTCAGGATAGTCAGGACACTTACGTAAAACCTGCGTAACTAGTATCTACCATTGTCTCCCGGGTCGGGAGGACACTTACGTAAATCCTGCGTAACCTAATACCCACTACTGTCTTTCGGGTCGGAAGGACACTTACGTAAATCCTGCGTAAACCCCACGCGTACCACTGTCCTCGGGGAAGGGCACTCACGTAAATCCTGTGTGACCTTGTACGTATTCCTGTTCTCGGATTAAGAAGAACACATGGTTGCCAATAGTCTAGTAAGTACCATAATGGGAAGCCCCCATTATTAAGGATAAATGTGGGAATCTCCCCACCAGTAGTATATACTTGCATGGGAAGCCCCCATTAGATGAACTTACGCATTACTGTTATGAACTTACTTTCTGTGAACTCGCTCAACTAGTTGTTGATTATCTGCTGCATGCCTTGCAGGACCTTAGGTACATTATGGAGCTTGCACAAGGAGGAGCAGGTCGTTGTGAGCAAATGGATCGTGATTACTTATGTCATTTCATACATTAATACTTATGATTGGGTTTTTACATTAATGCTTCCGCTATAATTAACTATGTTGGTTTTGATAAACACCTTTCGTATTGACGGATAACTTTTACTATATATTTACATGTTCAATATGATTGGTGGCTTGATCCTGGTCAGTCACGCTCCCAAGCGGTGATACTCCGCAGGTGGATTTTGGGGGTGTGACAGATTGGTATCAGAGCCATTGGTTATAGAGAACTCGGTTTTAATATGGGGAAAACGTTTTTATTAAAACCAGACTATAACCAGAACAGTGGTCTCAACGATCCACAACGACGCTTCGCTCCACGTGCAAGACTCGACATCCTAGGTAATAAGGTTTATGATTATTACCTGCATGCTAGAACTATATAGAACTTTGCTCGCATTACGTTTAGATACACATGACTTTATTACATGAGAATACCTACGTGCTTACGATTTTCTGTCATCGCCCTATTCGCGAACCATTCTCACTTACGCTACTTTTACTATGAAGATCATGTCTGGACGAATTAACATGACTCAAGCCCAGCTAGAGGCTCTCGTTCAAGCTCAAGTTGCTGCGGCACTCGCAGCTGCTCAAGCAGGTAGTATATCCTGTAGTCATAACTTACACTAGGATCTTTAGATCCTACACTCCTAAACTAGCCCTTGTATTTAAACTTTGCCCTATTCGTACACAATAGGTCAACACGCGCAGCAGCCTGTCTGCACTTTTAAGAACTTCATGGACTGTCGTCCAAGTACTTTCAGCGGCACAGAGGGGGCAATGGGACTCCTCCACTGGTTTGAAAAGCTCGAGTCTGTGTTCGAGATGTGTGAATGCCCTGAGGCTCGCAGGGTGAAATACGCCACTGGCACGCTAGAAGGAATAGCACAAACTTGGTGGAACGCCCAAGTTCAGATCTTAGGGTTGGCAGCTGCTAACGCCACACCCTGGAATGATTTCAAGGAACTTATCAAGCGTGAGTACTGCACAAGGGATGATATCCACAAGTTGGAGAATGAGTTTTATCACTTGAAGATGACGGGGTCAGAGATAGAAGCTTACACGAAGCGATCGAACGAACTGGCTATTTTGTGTCCTACCATGGTAGACCCTCCGATCAAACGCATCGAGTTGTACCTCAAGGGTCTAGCCTCAGAAATTCAGAGCCATGTTACATCGGCTAACCTCGACAATATCCAAGACATCCAGCGTCTTGCTCATCGCCTCACGGATCAGGCAGTGGAACAAAACAAGTTGCCCAAACGCATCAGTGCTACCACTTCAGCCGCTACTCCCACTACACCCAGTGACAACAAAAGAAAGTGGGATGGGGATTCTAGCAAAGGTTTAGCAACAGTTCAATCTCAAGCTCAGCAGCAGAAGACTGACCACTACCAGAGTCCTAGTCAGCAATCCTCTGGTGGTCATAGACAGAGAAGGTATCAAGGGTTTCACCCCAAGTGTCACAACTGCAACAGACATCACAGCGGCCAGTGCAACAAGGGTCGTTGTCAAAGATGTCTCAAGATGGGTCACGAGGCCAAAGCCTGTAGGAGCCCACGGCCTGCAAATCAGAACCAGCAACCGCAACAACCAGCTCCACAGAACCCGCAGCAGCAGCAGCAGCCACAGCGTGGAAACCGGGGATGTTTCCAGTGTGGGGCTGAAGGTCATTTCAAACGCGACTGTCCCCAAGTGAACCAGAACCAGAATCACAACAACAATAACCAGGGCAACGGGAACAACAACAACGGGGGAAACAACAACAACAATGGCAACGAGGCAAGGGGTCGAGCTTTCGTGTTAGGACGAGGAGACGCAATGAACGATCCCAATGTGGTTATGGGTAAGTATCTCCTCGACGATATTTATGTTACTGTTTTATTTGATTCGGGTGCGGATACAAGTTATATTTCTGTGAAAGCTAGTAAACTGTTAAAACGTACATCAACACCCCTAAGCACCAAACACGTCGTAGAACTAGCTAATGGTAAGAGTTTAGAAGCCACGCAAATAGTCAGGGGTTGTAGTATTGTCTTAGCCGGTCAAGCTTTCTCCATCGACCTTATTCCCATAGTCTTGGGAAGTTTCGATATCGTTATAGGGATGGATTGGTTATCCCAACACCAGGCAGAGATCTTATGCAGTGAGAAGATCATTCGTATTCCACGTTCTGGTCAAGAACCTCTCGAAGTCCAAGGCGACAAGAGTGGTGCTGTGGTTGGCATCATCTCTTTCTTGAAGGCTCAGAAGTGTCTGCGGAAGGGTCACACCGCAATCTTGGCACACGTTTCAGATGCATCAGTGAAGGAAAAGAAACTGGAGGATATTCCAGTTGTACGCGACTACCCTCAGGTGTTTCCTGAAGACTTACCTGGCTTACCGCCTCACCGTCAGGTCGAATTTCAAATCGAGCTCGCTCCAGGAGCAGCACCCATAGCTCGCGCACCATATCGTCTAGCTCCATCAGAATTGGAAGAATTGTCAAAGCAGCTACAAGAGCTCTTGGAAAAGGGCTTCATTCGTCCAAGCTCTTCGCCTTGGGGAGCTCCAGTACTTTTCGTGAAAAAGAAGGACGGTACGTTCAGAATGTGCATAGATTACCGCGAACTCAACAAGGTGACGGTGAAGAACCGTTATCCTCTTCCGCGTATAGATGATTTATTCGACCAGTTGCAAGGGTCGTGCTACTATTCGAAGATAGACCTGAGGTCAGGGTATCATCAGCTGAGAGTCCGGGATGAGGACGTCTCCAAAACCGCATTCAGAACTCGTTATGGCCACTACGAGTTTCTTGTCATGCCGTTCGGGTTAACGAACGCGCCTGCTGTATTTATGGATCTTATGAACAGGGTGTGCAAACCCTATCTTGACAAGTTCGTCATTGTCTTCATCGACGACATTCTAATCTACTCCAAGAGTCAGGAGGAGCACGAGCAGCACCTACGCCTTATTTTGGAACTCCTACGGAAGGAACAGCTGTATGCTAAGTTTTCGAAATGCGACTTCTGGCTTCGTGAAGTCCACTTCTTAGGCCACGTAGTGAACAAGGATGGGATCCATGTTGATCCATCCAAGGTAGACTCGATCAGAAACTGGCCTGCACCACGTACTCCAACGGAAATACGCCAATTCTTGGGTTTGGCGGGTTACTACAGACGGTTTATTAAGGACTTCTCAAAGATTGCTCAGCCGCTTACACTACTGACACAGAAGGGTGTCACCTACCGTTGGGGAGACCCCCAGGAAACTGCTTTTCAGCACTTAAAGGATAGACTTTGCAGTGCACCTATCCTCTCATTGCCAGAGGGCACGGATGACTTTGTGGTCTACTGTGATGCATCCATCCAGGGTCTTGGATGTGTGTTAATGCAGCGCGACAAGGTCATTGCTTACGCCTCGCGCCAACTTAAGATTCACGAACGAAACTACACGACGCACGATTTAGAGCCGGGAGCTGTTGTTTTCGCGCTTAAGATATGGCGACACTACCTGTACGGTACCAGGTGCACGATTTACACCGATCACAGGAGTCTCGAGCATATTCTTAAGCAAAAGGATTTGAACATGCGTCAACGAAGATGGGTCGAACTACTGAACGATTACGAATGCGCTATCAAGTACCATCCAGGCAAGGCCAATGTTGTGGCTGACGCCCTCAGTCGGAAAGATACTTTACCTCGGCGCGTGCGAGCGCTACAGCTTACGATTCAGTCTAGCCTTCCTACACAGATACGAGATGCTCAGGCAGAAGCATTGAAACCAGAAAACGTCAGGGCTGAAGCCCTACGCGGCTCAAGGCAATGATTAGAACAGAAGGCAGACGGCGCCTACTATGTAACGGGGCGTATTTGGGTCCCACTTTACGGCGGTCTACGCGAACTTGTAATGGATGAAGCTCACAAGTGTCGCTACTCAGTACATCCAGGGTCGGACAAGATGTACCACGACATCAGAACTACTTATTGGTGGCCTAGCATGAAGGCCCACATCGCTACTTATGTCGGCAAGTGCTTGACCTGTGCGAGAGTCAAGGTTGAATACCAGAAACCAGCGGGTCTACTTCAGCAACCCAAGATACCATAATGGAAATGGCAAGAAATTTCCATGGATTTCGTTACGGGCTTACCCAGATCCCAGCGTGGGAATGATACCATATGGGTGATCGTGGATCGACTCACCAAGTCTGCACACTTCCTAGCTATAAAGGAAACGGATAAGTTCTCCACTCTCGCATGTGACAACCCTCACTAAACCAGGTATCCGTACGACTTAATTAACTATTAATTGTTGCTTAATTACTGTGCTTAACTGAAATTGCCAACGAACTGCTACTTGATTTCCAGTACTTGTACATATCTGCATCATACCTTGATTTCCGTCACTACATTATTTACTTACTGAACCTTAGTGACAAACATGATGCACTTAAAGCACAGTAGCATTTGAACGGATAACCTATTGAACATGCTGATAAAGCCAGCATCAGGCAGACACTGCCTCTTAGGGCCTGTATGAGCCAGAAATATTTTACTACACCCATAGTGTGTGTAGGGATACAAGGGTTGTATAACTGCGTCTCTAGGAATAAGATATAATGATTGGATGTGCCTAAAACGTACTCTAAGCACAAAACACAACACTTTACTCAACATACTAGCTTCTAGCTAACTAATAAAGTGCCAAAACATGAGGAAATATTCCTGACACTTTGCAGAATAGATTGTGTCGCTAAAAATATCATTTACGACGCTTAAAAGATTACTTAAGCACTTTAACGGATTACTATCCAACCGAACAACCGGACTATACCCGGAACATAAAAATATTGCCAAAAATATTGTTAGTCTTTTTCTGAGCCAGTTAGGGTCCCTGATTACCCTAACACCCGCGATATAACGCATCATACAACTAACGGAGTTAACCCCTAAAGTTAACCTACTTAACGTAACTAAGTCCTAACTACACATTTGAAATCGAACCAAGTGACCCCCCCCCCCTTGGGCCGGTTGGTCCTCATGTAACTAGAGAGTACAACTTTTAATTATTTAATTAAGTTATGTTTAATATCTAGGGAGCACACTAACCATTGGATCAAGAACAAGATTTTTGTCTATAAATACATGACATAACACATGAGATTTCTCACACTTAATCACCCAACACACTCTTTCTCTCTTGCTCTCCCCACTCTCGGCCGAAACCCCCACCACCTACACACCCATTATTCGATCTTGATCTCTCCATTCCAAGTATATACAAGCTTCACGGGTCACGTATCGGGAGTCTTGGAGCAAACGGAAGTGGAAGGACCTCATTACTTAGCTTTTATCCACCTCATTTTCGCCTAGATTCTTCCCTAGCCCCGAGCTAGAGGTATAATGTTTAAAACTCACTCTCGAACATATCTAAGGTGGTTAATATGATTTATAACGGTTAAAATGCGGAAACCCATCTTTTGAATCTTTAAAGTTTACTAAAACTTGAATTTTGTTGGATAAAAGATCATAACTTGTGTAAAAGTTGTAGTGTTTGAATATGTTGATTATTGAGGCCCGATCTACGATGTGGTGGCTTGGATCATCGTTTAACCCGACTTTGTTAAGATCATAGATCTTGACATAAGCTTGTTTATATCGGTACAAGGGTTAAAGGGTGAAACTCTACCACATCAAAAGACATGAACTTGTGTAAAAGTAATTTTACTAGTAAAATGGTGTTTAAAACTAGCGGATCTACGTATCTGCAAGTGGTATTTTCGTTGAACCAAGGGTCGAGAAAATCATGTTTTATAAAAGTCGGATGACAAACTAATGAATATGATTTTACAAACCACAAGTGTATAAACACTTGTGAAATAAGAAGTTTCGACAAAATAACAATCTTTGAGAAAGATGACGGGAAGTTGTAAAGAATGATTTATTCTAAAAACGGGGTTTTTACAAGATTAAACTATTTTATGCAAAGATCTACCAAATATAAGGGGATCTACACAATAGTTTTCGGAAAAACTACAAGTTCATGTAATAATGCGATTTACATACTAGTCGGCAAGTTTGGTGTGTTGAAATTAGTTTGATGTGTCGGAAATTGATTGATTGATTAAAGAAGTGTTGAAATGATTTTGTAAAAGAAAATGATACGCTTAAAAGCGTGGCCACCTCCAGTTACAGGGGAAACTCTGGCGAAATTTTTCTAAAATCTAACACTTAGAATTATTTACAAGTGTTAAACTATTTTTGAGATGTTTTCAAAATATATTTCGCCATGACTTTATTTATTAAATAATCGGAGGTGGGATTTTCACAAAAACTAAACGTGATAAATATTTATTCGATAAATATATTTTTCACCACACTGTTTATGATTATTTTGTGAAAATATATAAATATTATTTTTAGAGTAAAAATAATATTTACAAACGTTGACGAACCCAAAATAATACAAACGCTTACACGACAAACATATAAGTTACAACGGTAATTATTATTACCACACGATTACTAAAACGTAACTTACGCATTATACGGAAATATTCATGAACGCGTATCTTGTCAACGTATTATTTTGGAAAGCATTAAGTGAAGAGAAAATATAATGTTTTTGAGAAAAATATTTATATTTTGGAATGAGAAGTAAAAATATATTAAGTGGGACTTAATGAGATGATACAAATACACATGTATTAAATCCCCCATCCTTGGGAAGGAAATTAAATACCAAGTATATACAAGGAACGGTTGTCTAACTGTTTCCCAAAACTTAAACTGTAAAGCTAAGGCACGGCCATCCGTCTAATAGAATTAGCACATGTAGGTCGTTGCACAGCTGCCTGACATTCGGAGTACTTGGTATAGCGACGCACTGACTGTGAGTTCATCCCCCTTTTCTCTTAACTGTTTTCAGTTTTCTAAACTGCGGGGGTGAAATACATGTTACAATGGTTATGATTACTTTATACATGGTATGGTTAGCGTAAGGAGGGTTACTTTTAGATCATGTGAATGGGTAGGCGGAAACATGAGGTCATTAATCCTCAGGGTAGGACCGAGGGGCAGGAGCGGTAGATCTATTTGGGTGTAGCGAGCCCAGTCCCAGGTCCAGCATAACGGACCTTGGGATGACTTTGTTCCCGACGCATAAATTTTCTAGGTTTGAGCCTTCCTACTTGCATTTCACACATATCAATGGCCTTGCAAACCGTTGGTGATCTCTTTTTCCTTATTTGCTACATACCAGGATTTTGATAAATACAATGGTTTATTTACTCACTTTCGCATGAACTCACTCAACATTATTGTTGATTTTTCAATTTACATGTATTTCAGGGAATTAAAGATCTGGCACGGTATGGCATGTTTTCCGCTGCATTAGTCACCGAGGTCATCCAGGGTTTGGGGAATGTGACTCTTTCCTGGGCATGTTTTTCGAATCATGTTATGTTATGTTTAGGGTTGTAATGTTTGTGGGACAAGTTTGTGGTTGATAGGGTGTTAACCCGTTAAGACAATGTTTTGATATTTTATTTATAATGGATGATCTTGCATATTTTTAATTCATATAGCTTTGTTATGATTAAGCTATGGTATTAAGAAGTCACACCAAATTAACCACGCTTCCGCAAAGCCAGGGTGTGACAGCTTGGTATCAGAGCTCTGATCATAGCGAACTAGGATTCCGTCTTGAGTCTAGACTATGATCACTAGGGCTCTCACGAAAACATTTTTTTTACTGCATACCACTTAAGTCCAGATCCAAAACCTTTTTATAAACAAATGTTGAGCGCATTTTATTTATTATTTTTAGGCTCAGTCTGGGAGGCTGAGGCTCGGTCTGGGAGGCCGAGGCTCGGTCCAATGGATCGAGGTAGTTGTCTAGTGGGACTAGGGAGTCAGTCTGGGAGGCTGGGAGAATTGACTAGTGGCACTAGGGAGTCAGTCTGGGAGGCTGGGAGAATTGACTAGTGGGACTAGGGAGTCAGTCTGAGAGACTGGGAGGCTAGTGGGACTAGGAAGAGCAGTCTGGGAGGCTGGGAAAAATGGGCTAGTGGGACTAGGAGGATTATGTGATTATTATTTGGTAACTTATGTGATTACCTGATTTACTGATTATCTGTGCATATTTGTGTTTGTGTTACAGACACATGGACTCACCAGGCACGGGTGATTCGGATACCACCGGACCTTTACCCATAGTATCTGACGACATTATATCCTCAGAGCACGAGGTGCATACCTCCGATTACACGAGCACTGATGACGATGACTTCCAGCCCTTCGCTCTGCCCGATGGCGCTGATGAGCCTATTGATGACCCTCCTGCTGAGTACTTACCCCTAGTTGTGATTCCGGCTCCTATTCCTTTAGCCGTCTATCCCGCATACGACTTGCTACTCGACGCCGAGGCTGACGGCGATATCGATTTGTTTGAGGACGAGCCTTTTGAGGATGAGATTCCGGATGCAGCCCTTCTTCCCGCTGGCGATCTTCTGATGATCGCTGACGCCCCTGCTGAGGATTCACCCGCACATTCACCGGTCCCAGACTCCTTTGAGTCTGTGGCATCTGCGCCTTCTCACGAGGTGAGCGCACAGCATTTTGCACACGACTCGGATCCTGACCAGGCATCCTCTGCTGCACCTATTCCGAGCTTTGCATTTGAGCATGACGATATAGAGGATTCTGATCCCATTTTTCCTCCGGGATTCGACCCGGATCACGACATTGAGTTTATCCCGATGGACCAGCTCATGGAGGACCCCGCTGATCCAGTTGACCCTATTGATCCTGAGTTCGACTTTGATATGGCTTTTGATGACCATGAGCCTGCCTTGGCTCCTGAGCAGGCAGCTGCTCTAGATCCTATGCCCGAGCATGACCCCGTACATGCTGGCATCCCAGTTGAGCCCGTTCTGGCTGACCCGCCCATTGATGATCATCTGGAGGGTGATCATGTTGTTGCTATCGATCCTGTTGTTGATCCACCTTTTGTTGCTGATATACCGGTCGACCATCCTGTTGCACCAGTTGACCCTGTTATTGTTCCTCCATTTGATCCCATTCCACTCGAGCCTGAGCACGCACTATTTGCTGACCACATGGATCCACCCGATGAGGATGCTCAGCACGGTTGGATACCTGCTGACGAGGATGTTCCACCTTTGCCCCCTCAGATCCCTGTTACACGATCTGTTGATTTTACTTTTCAGGTTCCTCAGTTTGTACCTCCAGCGAGGCCTGGAGAGGGTTCTTCAGCCCATCCTTTTGGGCACGTACCGATGTCTATTCCCTTCATGCCCCAGATGTCATCTGTTCCACCCTCTACTTCACCATTTCATGTGGCACCATTTGACCCCACCAGTGAGCCTTTGCTTTGGTCGACGCCATCAGCCATGCCACCTACTGATCCATACCATCCGTTTCATGTTGGACACACTATAGAGGACGTTTTGATGTCCTTCGTTCGTTAGCATGAGTCACACACGCAGCGTCTCCAGGAGATCGAGAGAGCTCAGCTGCCACCATGTTCATGCCATGGTCAGACATCCTCACCTTTTCAGCCGTTTCGATCGTTACCTTCAGATTATGCTGCCCGACTCTTGACGCTGGAGCAGCAGATTGCTTCTGTCATTCGCACTCAGCAGGCTATGGAGGAGGATTGGCTTCTGTTACGCCGCTTGCTTTACCCTCACTTTCCCCCTCCTCCCCCGCCATCCGCATAGAGCTCATCAGTGCTATATAGGTAGACGTTGGTGAGACGACAGCGATTGTGACTGCACAGCATTTTGGAGACCATCTGATGATACTGACTTTTGTTGACACTTATTTGATGTACTTGATGTATTTGACACTGACATGATATAGTTTTTGGATAGGGGTGATGTAGCCCCTAATTGATTGATGATTGTATGACACAGTGATGTACTGATACACTTACTACATTGTGGTCTCGATATATATGGCAATCGCAGTATTCTCACCATATCTGATTCACTTGATTGCTTATTTATATTTTTGTGACATGGGATGTTGGGACATGGGATGTTGTGTATATAATACTTGTGACATGGGATGTTGGGACATGGGATGTTGTGTGTATAATATTTGTGACATGGGATGTTGTGTGTATAATGATCGTAACATGGGATGTTGTGTGTGATATATTGATAACATGAGATGTTATGTGCTATTACTATTACTATATACGTACGCTTTATTATGGCCTGACCGACGTATACATCTTTAGAAGATGCCGCCAAGACGTCAACCTCAGCCAATGCCCACTACTCAGGACGAACTACAGCAAGTCATTGCTGCTGCTATTGCTCAATATGCTGCCTCTCAAGGAGGAATGAGTGGAAGCAACTCTGGCAACACGGGCAACAACAACAATCCACCGCATGGGTGCACCTACAAACAGTTCTTGGACTGCAAGCCCGTAAACTTCGATGGCACAGGTGGTGCTGTTGCTTTCGTCCGCTGGGCTGAGAAAACCGAATCCGTACTGCGCATGAGCAAATGCGCGCTGGATCAACAAGTCACTTACATCTCAGAGCTATTTTTAGATGGAGCCCTATCATGGTGGAATCTACAAGTCCAAACACTTGGCGAAGCTGCTGCTTACGCACTGACGTGGACCGAGCTGAAAGAACTCATGCGCAAGAAGTACTGTTCCCGCGCTGAAATTCAGAGATTGGAGACCGAGTTCTGGCATCTAAAAATGGAAGGTCCTAAGATAGCAGAGTATGTTCAGAGGTTCCACGACTTGTCGCATGTGGTACCTTACATGGTTACACCTGAGTTCAAGAGAATTGAACGCTTCATTTGGGGATTGGCTCCTCAAATAATCAGCATGGTGACCTCCTCCAAACCTGCAACTATCACAGAAGCCATTGATTTGAGTGTGGCTCTCACCGAAGAGGCAATTCGTTTGAACAAGTTTGATGAAACTGAGCCCAAGAAGAAGGAGACTCGTGTGGAGTCGTCAGGTGGGAATAAACGAAAGTTTTCAAATTTCAAGCAGGGCACCGGGATGGTGGTTAAGAAAGGGGAATCGAATGCGCCAGCTCAAGATACAGCTGGTGGGAGAAAGAAAAGTAAGGGGTATATGGGTGCACAACCCAAGTGCAACTCATGCCAACGACATCACTCTGGTCGTTGTGGGATAAAGGTTTGTGAAGCATGTGGGAAGGCTGGCCACCTGAAGGAGACTTGTTGGGTCACTGCTGGCCGGGGAGGCCAAGAAGGATATGGGAATAGGAACAACCGTGGTGGTGCTGGGAACCGCCCACAAGGAAACCAGGGAGGTGATGGAAACCGTGCCAATCATGCTAACCAAGCGGGCGCCATAAATCGAAATCAGGGAAACAACCAAGCTGGAAACAATGGTGGGAACGGGCAGAGGCCCGGATGTTTTAACTGCGGTGATGTTGGGCATTACAAAAGGAATTGCCCAGAATTAAACCAAGCACGCGGAAGAGTTTTCAACATAGAAGCAAGGGAAGCGCGCCAGGATCCCAATGTTGTCACTGGTACGTTCCCTGTAAACCAACGCTATGCCTCCGTTTTGTTTGATACTGGTGCCGATTACAGCTTCGTATCGCTAGAATTTAAGGATATGCTTGGTTTAGCCGCTAGTAAATTAGATATTCCATACTCGATCGAATTAGCGAATGGGAAGTTAGTATAGGCTAACGAGGTGATTCGAGGTTGCGTAATCGAATTGGGAGAGCGTGAGTTCGCTCTGGATCTACTACCAGTCCAGTTGAGAAGCTTCGACGTGGTAGTAGGGATGGATTGGTTATCGAGTAACAAGGCCGAGATAGTTTGTCACGAGAAGATTATTCGTATCCCGACCGATGATGGTGAGACCATTGTTGTTCATGGGGAGAAGCGTGAGACGCCGTTAAGGATGATTAGCTGCCTGAAAGCGAGAAAGTGTTTGCAGAAAGGATGTGTTGCTTTTCTGGCACACATTGTAGATAAAAAGGCTGCTGAGCCGAAGATCGAAGACATCCCTATCGTAAGGGAATATCCAGAAGTCTTTCCTGAAGACTTGCCTGGATTGCCGCCTCAGAGGCAAGTGGAGTTCCGCATTGACTTAGTTCCAGGCGCCGCGCCTGTGGCTAAGGCACCCTACAGACTTGCTCCGTCTGAGATGCAAGAACTGTCGACACAACTTCAAGAGTTGTTAGATAAGGGGTTTATCCGACCAAGCTTCTCGCCTTGGGGAGCTCCGGTTTTGTTTGTGAAGAAGAAGGACGGTAGTTTCCGTATGAGTATTGACTACAGAGAGTTGAACAAGCTGACGATCAAGAATAGGTATCCCCTGCCAAGAATCGATGATCTATTCGACCAGCTTCAAGGTTCAAGCTTCTATTCAAAGATCGATCTTCGATCTGGATACCATCAGCTACGGATACAGGAGGAGAGTATCCCAAAGACAGCCTTCAGAACTCGATATGGACACTACGAGTTTCTCGTTATGCCGTTTGGTTTGACAAACGCACCTGCAGTGTTCATGGATTTGATGAATCGAGTTTGCAAGCCGTACTTGGATAAGTTCGTGATTGTATTCATTGATGATATTTTGATTTACTCAAAGACGAAGGCTGAGCACGAGCAGCATCTTAGAGCCATTCTGGAGCTACTAAAGAAGGAACAGCTATACGCCAAATTCTCTAAGTGCGAGTTTTGGCTAAGGGAAGCGCAATTCCTTGGGCACGTGGTGAACGGAGATGGAATCCACGTGGATCCCACCAAGATCGAGGCGATCAAGGATTGGGAAACGCCAAAGACGCCAACCGAGATTCGGCAATTCTTGGGTTTGGCTGGCTATTATCGAAGGTTCATCGAGAACTTTTCAAAGATCGCTCAACCATTGACACTCCTCACGCAGAAGGATAAGAAGTTTGATTGGGGAATTAAACAGGAGGAAGCATTTCAGGTATTGAAGGATAAGCTTTGCAACGCGCCAATCTTAGCTCTACCAGAAGGTACTGATGATTTTGTGGTATATTGCGACGCTTCGCGTCAAGGATTGGGTTGTGTGTTGATGCAACGCCAAAAGGTTATTGCCTACGCGTCACGCCAACTGAAAGTGCACGAAAAGAATTATACCACGCACGATTTGGAGCTTGGCGCAGTGGTTTTCTCTTTGAAGATCTGGAGACACTACCTTTATGGTACGAAGTGCACAATCTTCACAGATCACAAGAGCCTCCAACATATATTCAACCAGAAGGAGTTGAACATGAGGCAAAGACGATGGGTCGAGTTGCTAACCGACTACGACTGTGAGATAAAGTATCACCCAGGGAAGGCGAATGTGGCCGCCGATGCCCAAAGTCGAAAAGAGAGGATCAAGCCCATAAGGGTTAGGGCCTTGGAAATGATTATTCAGACCGATCTTTCTTTGCGCATTCGTGCCGCGCAGAAAGAAGCTCTCAAGGAAAGAAACCTTGCAGAAGAGTATCTCCGTGGGATGGAGAAGTTGTTGGTACCAAACAAGGAAGGAACGTTGTGTTTTGAGAACAGGATTTGGGTTCCTTTGTTTGGTGGTTTAAGGAAGGTTATTTTCGATGAAGCTCACAAGTCACGGTACTCTATCCACCCTGGAGCGGATAAGATGTACCAGGATCTTAAAGATTATTATTGGTGGCCTAGGATGAAAGGCGATGTTGCAGTTTATGTGAGCAAGTGCTTAACATGTGCCAAGGTTAAGGCAGAATACCAGAAGCCTTCAGGACTTCTGCAACAACCAGAGATTCCCAAGTGGAAGTGGGAACAAATCTCTATGGATTTTATTACGAAGTTGCCAAGATCGCCAAGAGGCCATGACACTATTTGGGTAATAGTGGACCGTTTAACGAAGTCAGCACACTTCCTACCTATCCGAGAGAAGGATAATACGAGCAAACTGGCCGAAATTTACATGAGAGAGATTGTTACACGCCATGGAGTACCTCTCTCGATTATCTCTGATAGAGATGGAAGGTTCGTGTCAAGGATATGGCAATCCTTCCAGGAAGCTTTTGGCTCCAAGTTGAATCTGAGCACAGCTTTTCACCCGCAGACCGACGGTCAAAGCGAGCGGACGATTCAGACGTTAGAAGACATGCTGAGAGCATGTGTGATGGATTTGGGCGGTAGCTGGGATAAGCATTTACCCCTGGTTGAGTTTTCATACAACAACAGCTACCACACCAGTATTGGTGCCGCGCCGTTTGAAGCTTTATATGGGCGCAAGTGCAGATCGCCGCTTTGTTGGGCTGACGCAGGTGATAGACAATTGGTTGGTCCTGAAATGGTACAGGAAACCACAGATAAGATCGCACAGATACGGGACCGCATCAGTGCGGCTCGTGACAGGCAGAAAGCCTACGCGGATTGAAGCAGGAAACCTCTAGAGTTTGAGGTTGGTGAGATGGTTTTGTTGAAGGTATCACCCTGGAAGGGTGTGGCACGATTTGGGAAACGTGGAAAGTTGAACCCGAGATATATTGGACCGTTCAAGATCTTGGAGAGAATCGGGTTAGTAGCATACAAGTTGGACCTACCTGCTGAACTAAATGGTGTTCACGATACATTTCATGTATCCAATCTGAAGAAAAGTCCAACACAAGATAACATTGTCATTCCTACCGACGAAATTCACGTTGACGACACGCTCCATTTCGTTGAAGAACCTGTTGAGGTCACGGATTGGAAAGTTAACAAGACCCGCCGGAGCAGTGTCAAGCTCGTCAAAGTTCGTTGGAATGCTAGACATGGTCCTGAATTCACCTGGGAGCGTGAGGACCAAATGAAAGAGAAATACCCCCACTTATTTCCTGAGAACCCTGCTTCTACAAGCAGAATTTAAAATTTCGGGACGAAATTTTTCTAACGGGGGGAGAATGTGACAACCCTCACTAAACCAGGTATCCGTATGACTTAATTAACTATTAATTGTTGCTTAATTACTGTGCTTAACTGAAATTGCCAACGAACTGCTACTTGATTTCCAGTACTTGTACATATCTGCATCATACCTTGATTTCCGTCACTACATTATTTACTTACTGAACCTTAGTGACAAACATGATGCACTTAAAGCACAGTAGCATTTGAACGGATAACCTATTGAACATGCTGATAAAGCCAGCATCATGCAGACACTGCCTCTAAGGGCATGTATGAGCCAGAAATATTTTACTACACCCATAGTGTGTGTAGGGATACAAGGGTTGCATAACTGCGTCTCTAGGAATACGATATAATGATTGGATGTGCCTAAAACGTACTCTAAGCACAAAACACAGCACTTTACTCAACATACTAGCTTCTAGCTAACTAATAAAGTGCCAAAACATGAGGAAATATTCCTGACACTTTGCAGAATAGATTGTGTCGCTAAAAATATCATTTACGACGCTTAAAAGATTACTTAAGCACTTTAACGGATTACTATCCAACCGAACAACCGGACTATACCTGGAACATAAAAATATTGCCAAAAATATTGTTAGTCTTTTTCTGAGCCAGTTAGGGTCCCTGATTACCCTAACACCCGCGATATAACACATCATACAACTAACGGAGTTAACCCCTAAAGTTAACCTACTTAACGTAACTAAGTCCTAACTACACATTTGAAATCGAACCAAGTGACCCCCTCCCCCCTTGGGCCGGTTGGTCCTCATGTAACTAGAGATTACAACTTTTAATTATTTAATTAAGTTATGTTTAATATCTAGGGAGCACACTAACCATTGGATCAAGAACAAGATTTTTGTCTATAAATACATGACATAACACATGAGATTTCTCACACTTAATCACCCAACACACTCTTTCTCTCTTGCTCTCCCCACTCTCGGCCGAAACCCCCACCACCTACACACCCATTGTTCGATCTTGATCTCTCCATTCCAAGTATATACAAGCTTCACGGGTCACGTATCGGGAGTCTTGGAGCAAACGGAAGTGGAAGGACCTCATTACTTAGCTTTTATCCACCTCATTTTCGCCTAGATTCTTCCCTAGCCCCGAGCTAGAGGTATAATGTTTAAAACTCACTCTCGAACATATCTAAGGTGGTTAATATGATTTATAACGGTTAAAATGCGGAAACCCATCTTTTGAATCTTTAAAGTTTACTAAAACTTGAATTTTGTTGGATAAAAGATCATAACTTGTGTAAAAGTTGTAGTGTTTGAATATGTTGATTATTGAGGCCCGATCTACGATGTGGTGGCTCGGATCATCGTTTAACCCGACTTTGTTAAGATCATAGATCTTGACATAAGCTTGTTTATATCGGTACAAGGGTTAAAGGGTGAAACTCTACCACATCAAAAGACATGAACTTGTGTAAAAGTAATTTTACTAGTAAAATGGTGTTTAAAACTAGCGGATCTACGTATCTGCAAGTGGTATTTTCGTAGAACCAAGGGTCGAGAAAATCATGTTTTATAAAAGTAGGATGACAAACTAATGAATATGATTTTACAAACCACAAGTGTATAAACACTTGTGAAATAAGAAGTTTCGACAAAATAACAATCTTTGAGAAAGATGACGGGAAGTTGTAAAGAATGATTTATTCTAAAAACGGGGTTTTTACAAGATTAAACTATTTTATGCAAAGATCCACCAAATATAAGGGGATCTACACAATAGTTTTCGGAAAAACTACAAGTTCATGTAATAATGCGATTTACATACTAGTCGGCAAGTTTGGTGTGTTGAAATTAGTTTGATGTGTCGGAAATTGATTGATTGATTAAAGAAGTGTTGAAATGATTTTGTAAAAGAAAATGATACGCTTAAAAGCGTGGCCATCTCCAGTTACAGGGGAAACTCTGGCGAAATTTTTCTAAAATCTAACACTTAGAATTATTTACAAGTGTTAAACTATTTTTGAGATGTTTTCAAAATATATTTCGCCATGACTTTATTTATTAAATAATCGGAGGTGGGATTTTCACAAAAACTAAACGTGATAAATATTTATTCGATAAATATATTTTTCACCACACTGTTTATGATTATTTTGTGAAAATATATAAATATTATTTTTAGAGTAAAAATAATATTTACAAACGTTGACGAACCCAAAATAATACAAACGCTTACACGACAAACATATAAGTTACAACGGTAATTATTATTACCACACGATTACTAAAACGTAACTTACGCATTATACGGAAATATTCATGAACGCGTATCTTGTCAACGTATTATTTTGGAAAGCATTAAGTGAAGAGAAAATATAATGTTTTTGAGAAAAATATTTATATTTTGGAATGAGAAGTAAAAATATATTAAGTGGGACTTAATGAGATGATACAAATACACATGTATTAAATCCCCCATCCTTGGGAAGGAAATTAAATACCAAGTATATACAAGGAACGGTTGTCTAACTGTTTCCCAAAACTTAAACTGTAAAGCTAAGGCACGGCCATCCGTCTAATAGAATTAGCACATGTAGGTCGTTGCACAGCTGCCTGACATTCGGAGTACTTGGTATAGCGACGCACTGACTGTGAGTTCATCCCCCTTTTCTCTTAACTGTTTTCAGTTTTCTAAACTGCGGGGGTGAAATACATGTTACAATGGTTATGATTACTTTATACATGGTATGGTTAGCGTAAGGAGGGTTACTTTTAGATCATGTGAATGGGTAGGCGGAAACATGAGGTCATTAATCCTCAGGGTAGGACCGAGGGGCATGAGCGGTAGATCTATTTGGGTGTAGCGAGCCCAGTCCCAGGTCCAGCATAACGGACCTTGGGATGACTTTGTTCCCGACGCATAAATTTGCTAGGTTTGAGCCTTCCTACTTGCATTTCACACATATCAATGGCCTTGCAAACCGTTGGTGATCTCTTTTTCCTTATTTGCTACATACCAGGATTTTGATAAATACAATGGTTTATTTACTCACTTTCGCATGAACTCGCTCAACATTATTGTTGATTTTTCAACTTACATGTATTTCAGGGAATTAAAGATCTGGCACGGTATGGCATGTTTTCCGCTGCATTAGTCACCGAGGTCATCCAGGGTTTGGGGAATGTGACTCTTTCCTGGACAAGTCACAGTCCTCGAATCATGTTATGTTATGTTTAGGGTTGTAATGTTTGTGGGACAAGTTTGTGGTTGATAGGGTGTTAACCCGTTAAGACAATGTTTTGATATTTTATTTATAATGGATGATCTTGCATATTTTTAATTCATATAGCTTTGTTATGATTAAGCTATGGTATTAAGAAGTCACACCAAATTAACCACGCTTCCGCAAAGCCAGGGTGTGACATCGCAGACGTCTACCTTAAAGAAGTTGTTTCGAGGCACGGAGTGCCCACATCCATCATTTCGGATCGCGATGCACGATTCACGTCAGAACTATGGCAAGCGATGCACAAATCTTTTGGCTCACGATTAGACATGAGCACAACATATCATCCTCAGACGGATGGGCAATCTGAGCGAACGATTCAAACTCTTGAAGACATGCTTCGGGCATGTGCTATCGATTTCGGCAACGGCTGGGAAAAACATCTCCCTTTGGTGGAGTTCTCATATAATAACAGTTATCACACCAACATCCAAGCCGCTCCATTCGAGGCATTGTACGGACGTAAATGCCGGTCACCTCTCTGTTGGGCAGAGGTGGGGGATAGTCAGATTACGGGTCCAGAGATTGTAGTGGACGCCACAGAAAAGATTGCACAGATAAGATAACGCATGGCGGCAGCACGCGACCGTCAGAAAGCCTACGCGGACAAGCGTAGAAAGCCTTTGGAATTTCAGGTCGGGGACCAGGTTTTACTCAAAGTTTCACCCTGGAAGGGTGTGGTACGTTTTGGCAAACGAGGCAAACTGAATCCGCGGTACGTCGGACAATTCGAAATCATAGAAAAGATTGGCAAAGTAGCATACAAGCTAAACCTACCAGCTGAACTCGGGGCAGTTCACAATGTTTTTCACGTGTCGAATCTGAAGAAGTGCCTATCAGACGAGACCCTTATCATTCCTTTTAAGGAACTCACTATCGACGAGCGGTTGCAGTTCGTCGAAGAACCTGTAGAAATCACGGACCGGGATGTAAAGGTCCTCAAAAACAAGAGAATCCCTCTTGTTCGAGTACGTTGGAACTCCAAACGTGGCCCATAGTACACCTGGGAACGCGAAGACCAGATGACAGAAAAGTACCCCCAGTTATTCGGAACCAATGCAACCACTACTGAGGCTGATGCTATTACTGCGGAATTTCGGGACGAAATTCCAGATCAACGGGGGGAGGATGTGACACCCCAGGAAAACCAGTGAACGATTGAACTTACCTAGCTTCCTCAGTGAGTGCATACCAAATTTCGGGACGAAATTTCTTTTTAGTTGGGGATAATGTGACAACTCGTATTTCGAACCCGTCTTTGTAATGAATGTAACGTATGTGAACATGTGAACTTGATTGACTTATTGAATGTTATGACATTGTGATATGTTATTATGTGCATTATGTGTGTATGCTATGTTATGTGAATGTTACAAGAACCGAGCGCACAACACTACACACAACCGCACAAGCCATTTGGGCTTTACACTTGATGCGGACCACTAGCACAAGCCCACTAAAGGCCGTGTCCTTTGTATTCGGACCAAAGGGGGGCAGCCATGATGGGCCGGCCCACTCTTGTTGTTCACATAATGCTAGGGGTAGTAACCATCCCTCACTTTGATCAAAAATCATAACACACAAGAAACCCTAGTTCCCTCATTCTCTCTAATGAACCCGACGGCAACCATTCCCCTCGAAGCTCTTGACTTGGCCGATTCCCCTCTCTTCTTCTAATCGGTTAGTTCTTATGTCTATTGATTGTATGTTGTTGATGTTATGATCTATGTGTTTTGCATGATGTTTATGTAGTGATGTTCTTGTGTATTGAGTTGCATGATGATAATCTAAAAACCGATTAGATATCATAGGCTATCATGACCAATCTGTTTGTATGATGCTTGTGATCGGATAAAAGTAATCGATTGTATGCTTATGTAATCGGATATGTTACACATTATTGTTCGGCCTTCATGTGATGTTAAGATTAAATCTTTGTAACTAAGGGAATGTTTATGAATCGGACAGAATCATGTGGTTTGATAAATTATTGTTATGCTTTGAACAAGAATTAGGGTTCATGTGAATTAGTAAATAGATTGCTTGTTTGATCGAGATTTTTGGATGTTGTGAAACTGATTTGGTGTTGATTGATTCTATAAGTTTGGAAACTATTGATGATAATTGATAATTGTAACCACCTTGCATATAATCCGGGTATGTTAAAACTAATCGCACAACACAAAGTCGATCGAACAAGAGGAGTCCATTCATACACTGACCTGGTCGCACAAGCTAGCTGGACCGCACAAGTGGTAGGGTTGTTAAACTGTTGGGCCCAATGGCCCAAAACTGTCAATCGCACAACTGATCCGAACGTACAAGCCCATCCGGATCGCACAAAGCTTTTGCATATTGTTAGAATGGGCCATGTTTTTAATGCTTGGGCTTCAGACTTTTGGGCCGGACAAGTCCAAAACCACATCGCACAATCCAAGCAGATCGCACAAGTCTGCTTGGATCGCACAAGTCACACATGTACGTTATTTGGGCCGAGACCTTTATGTTTGATTTGTTATATGTTGGGCCGGGTATTGTTTGGGCTAGACATTTATATCGCACAAGATGGTTGGGCTCGCACAAGCTCAATGGCCCAACCATCCGAGACGCACAAGTATGATTGTGATATGCTTTTGACTGTTAAACGTGCTATACGTGTTTGCCATGACTTATACGTACATTACTTGAACCAAACCTGACTTGTATGGTAACCCTGTTAGGACGTGGTTGACCACTGTTAGTTCAAGAACCCTCTCTTTTTGTGTATCTGCCGAGCAAACCAAGGTGAGTTCACACAGCCAAGGCATGGGATTCCCGGGTTGGGAATTGGGTTGGAATGTTTGATATGGAATGATTACTCGTACTTACGCAATCACTAGACTATAGACCATCGTCCTCAGGATAGTCAGGACACTTACGTAAAACCTGCGTAACTAGTATCTACCATTGTCTCCCGGGTCGGGAGGACACTTACGTAAATCCTGCGTAACCTAATACCCACTACTGTCTTCTGGGTCGGAAGGACACTTACGTAAATCCTGCGTAAACCCCACGCGTACCACTGTCCTCGGGGAAGGGCACTCACGTAAATCCTGCGTGACCTTGTACGTATTCCTGTTCTCGGATTAAGAAGAACACATGGTTGCCAATAGTCTAGTAAGTACCATAATGGGAAGCCCCCATTATTAAGGATAAATGTGGGAATCTCCCCACCAGTAGTATATACTTGCATGGGAAGCCCCCATTAGATGAACTTACGCATTACTGTTATGAACTTACTTTCTGTGAACTCGCTCAACTAGTTGTTGATTATCTGCTGCATGTCTTGCAGGACCTTAGGTACATTATGGAGCTTGCACAAGGAGGAGCAGGTCGTTGTGGGCAAATGGATCGTGATTACTTATGTCATTTCATACATTAATACTTATGATTGGGTTTTTACATTAATGCTTCCGCTATACTTAACTATGTTGGTTTTGATAAACACCTTTCGTATTGACGGATAACTTTTACTATATATTTACATGTTCAATATGATTGGTGGCTTGATCCTGGTCAGTCACGCTCCCAAGCGGTGATACTCCGCAGGTGGATTTTGGGGGTGTGACATTAACAATTAGTAAGAATTGATAATTGGAGTTTTCATTATTAATTTTAATTGTAAATTGGGATCTAAAATATTTCTTATGTTTTACGATCATTGGCGTTTTACACCTGATTAGTTTTGAATATTATTGAGTAGTATTTGTAAACATCAGTTATTACTATTTGTTAATTTGTAAACATCAGTTTTGTTAATTTTGTTAACTATGGCGTTTTCATTATCATGTTATATGTGTTAATTATTCATGTTGTTAATTATTTTTAATTATTCATCTCATGGCGTTTTGATTATCACGTTGCATTAATATTGTTAATTCATCATATTTGTTAATCAATCAAGTAATGGTGTTTGTATTATGGCGTTCCATTGTGGCGTTTTCAATTATATGTTTATTTATGTCTTGTTTATTATTCAAGTAATGGTGTTTTCATTTATAATGTTATAAGGAGACAATTTCTATTTTTAATGGCATTTTTCTGAAATTGTTTCTTATAGTCTTTTCTCAGACGAAGGTGTTTCTTTGAATGAAAGGTTTTGCCCCAAAAATGGTTTACCATTTATCATTCCTGATGTTAGTGAAGAGATAAAGCCCAAAATGGACATGATATTCATAAGCCTCGATGATTGTTATTCAATGTATGTTACGTATGCTAAGGCTTGTGGTTTTTCAGTCAGGAAAGGGACTGGAAAGATAAACGCCAAAGGTGAAAGACATATTAAGTATTACTTGTGTACGAGAGTTGGGTTATATAAGGACAAGAAGGTTGATACGTTGGACCCCAGTCAAAAGGAACGGATTATGCGATCCAACTTTTCAAAGAGGACTGATTGTGGTGCACTGTTATGCGTAATTTTTGAGGCTGGATCATGGAAGGTCTATAAGTTTGTTAAGGAGCACAACCATGATCTTGTTGAACTTCCTGATAAGCATTTTGTTCCAACTGAATGGCACCTCACTCAGCTCCAGAAGCATGTTATACACATGTCTAAGTTGAATTTGGGTCCAGTTAAGGCGTTTAATGTTATGAAGACTTTTTTTGGTGGTTTTGAAGACGTGGGTGCAAGTAAACTTGAATTTAAGAACTACAAGAGGCAAATTAACTTGCTTATAGGGGAATACGATGCTGAGATGGTTGTGAGATATTTGGATGAAAAAAAAACAGTCACAACCTAATTTCTCGTACGATTATTTCACAGATGAAGAGAATCGTTTGAAGGGACTTTTTTGGTGTGATGATCAAGCCAAACGTAATTACCACGTGTTTGGTGATGTGATTTCATTTGACGCCACGTATCGTTCCAACGAGTAATATTTTATAATTCAATTTTTTTTGTTCTTTTGGCGTTTTCACTAGTTACATGCATTGGCGTTTTTGAGATACTTGCATTGACGTTTTATTATCATTTCACTTTCTCATTGGCGTTTTCATATGCAAATACGCTATGGTGTTTGTACCGTTCACTGGTATAGACAATCACCACTGCAATGTTACATTTGGTGCTACATTATTGGCGTCAGAAACTGCTGATACGTATATTTGGTTGTTGAGAGTTTTTCTAAAAGTTGTTGGTTTTCAACCAAAAGTTGTTGTCACTAACCAAGATCCAGCAATGAATTAGGCTATTTCTCTTGTATTTGTTGACACGAGGCATCGGTTATGCATGTGGCGTGTGATGCATAAACTTTCTCTGAAGGTTGATTTTCTTATTTTTATGTTTGGCGTTTTAAGATATACGACATTTTAAAATATATGGCGTTTTGTACCTCGTTACTGTTTTTCATGTAAGTTTGTTTGTGTCTAATATATACGTTTTTTGCATGGCATTTTCGTGTTATACATAGGTTGGTGTTAGGCTATGCAATTCCACTAATTTCAAAGAACGTATTTATGGTGTTGTGTGGACGGATATTCTTGCACCAGAAGTATTTGAATCAGGATGGGAAGAGTTTATTAGAGAGTTCAATTTAGCAGATAATGACTGGCTCCCTGATATTTTCGAACTCAGGGAATCTTGGATCCCTGCATACTATAGAATGGAGGAGTTATCGGGCCTTATGCGAACGACATCGAGGTCAGAGAGTGAGAACCATTTTTTTGGTCAAGTGTGCAATTCAAAAGCTACTCTTGTTGAGTTCATGACTCATTACGAAACTGCAATAGAAGCACAGCGTCACATGCACCGGAAAAATGATCACGAATCTCGATACAAACGCCCACAGTTGAAAAGTAATTACCAAGTGTTGGAGGGCCAAGCTGCTGACATATACACGGAAAATATTTTTTGTGATGTTCAAGCTGAGCTAATCGGAATAGCGGATTGCATAAATCAGCGTTACGAAGATCAGCCCGATGGGCTTGTTAAGTTTTACATAAATGATTTCCAGCAGCCTTGTACATCCTTATTCGAGGAAAACAGTGGCGTTTTTGTTTTTTTTTTATTTGGCATTTTTTGTATATGGCTTTTATCATATTCTTTTATAACATTTAATTTGTTTTTTATGCAGTTGTTGTGTTTGTTTATTTGATTGTTTTTTATATACAAACATTCTTTGCCTGGCGTTATATAGATATTGTTTTTGGCGTTTTTCAGGTAATGTACCATAAGTCTGATTGCACCTGCAGTTTCTCATGCAGGTGTTTTGAGCAGTTTGGTTTGTTATGTAGACATATTTTTTTATGTTTTAAGAATTTTAGATATTAGGGAATTTCCAAAACAATACATTTTGAATAGATGGCGTAAAGAGGCTTCCCCAAATTGCTCTTCTGAATACTCAAGGAGTCGTGAATATATGACCGAGCTTGATCCCGAGTGCAAAGTACGATGCGAGAAATTATTTTTTCAACGGAGTATACTTTGAACGGAATATCTGGTAATAAGGAGGAGCTATCCTTATACAAGGATCATTTTCAATCTTATATGAAGAAGGTTCAAGATATGGAGATTCTTGCTCCTCCCGCTAGTACTAGGGATAGATTTGTGGAGATAACCGGTCAATATAAAAACGAGAAGATTCCTATAAGAGTCCCTGTTTCTGGATCTCGGAAGCACCTGAAATCTAAACACGAGGTAGCAATCGAAAAAACCGAAATCAAAATCGAAACCTGGGGCCAAAGAAAGACAGTTTTAGAATTATAAAGGCTACAGACACTATGCATCGACATGCAAAAAGGCCGTAATTAAAATAAAATTGACACGGTCTTCGAGAGCAAGCAAAGAGTAGTTTGGTGTTTTTTTATTTTTTATTTTTACAGAACACACACACATTGGAATTTGGTGTTTTATATCTCTTATATAGCATTTTTTTAAATTTTTTTTCCCATCTTTTTTTTGCTTCTTGTGCATAACATGTGACTTGGAAGTTACATAACAAACAATATAAGATAGGACACACAAACTAAACGCCAAAAAAAGAACACTTTTTACAAAATAAAAGTACCTTAAACCTCTAATTTGGTAATGTTAAACTCAATAATGTTTTGCTGAATGAGATGGACAACGTTGTTAATCCTCAGTTAAGAAAGATGTCCAACAATGTTGTCCACTGCATTCAGTGAAATTTTATTGAGAACAAAACTGAATCTCCCAGAAACGACGTTTGCAATTTTTGGTGTTTGTATGTTTTGGCGTTTATATTGAGGATAAACTCAATAAGATTTTGTTCAACGAGATGGACAATATCCCCACTTAAGGATTTTGCCCATCACATTGAGTGAAACTTTATCGAGAACAAAACTGTATCTCAAAGAAACGTCGTTTGGAATCTTTACTATTTGAATGTTTTGGCATTTCTAAGTTGAATGGTATTTAGTAAAATATGGCGTTTTGGGTTTGGTGTGTTCAATGGAAGGTCTGAGATGTTGTTTATATAGGATTTTTGGCGCGTATTTTAGGCGGGTTTTTATTATAATAAATGCTAGTAATGAAGTTCCGTTATTTCAGTTATTGTTTGCTCAGCTTTATCGTTTAAAAACAAAGTTTGGTGTTTTATATCTAATGGCGTTTAGACTAGGATGTTGTGTGCTTTGTAGTTTAAGGCGGGAACTTAATATGGAATTTAATGGCATTTTATTCATGAGTTTGGCGTTTTGTGTGGAGAAGTCTAAAGAACCTTTTACCCTTAATGAAGCACGTCCACGTAATAAATTTGATGTTATTTACGAAAACACCACCGCATCAATCTACTCCATAGATTCTTTTGATCTCACGATCCGTAAGCGTTCTCACTTTTCTCACACTTTTCACCGTTTTCCCTATAGGGTCAGGATTTAGGGAAAACGGTGAAAAGTGTGAGAAAAGTGAGAACGCTTATGGATCGTTAGATCAAAAGAATCTATGGAGTAGATTGACACGGTGGCGTTTGTAACAACTGTCACGAAAATCAATAATTAGGATAATAATTAGGCAATAAGAAAACCCTAATTGAAACACCCAAGTGATTCCGCATAAACCCTAAAATTTTCATAACAATCGGAATCAGGATCAGGGCCCCTAAAACTCAGGGGGGGGGGGGGGGGTAAACCCTAGTTGGTAATATCTTAACAGTTTTACGTGGGAGCTAAGTTTTCAGTCGAAACCAACTCACCCAAGCTACCTGTAAACGAACACACCCTATGCTAGACTAGGGTCTCTCGCGCCACGCGACACACGCAAGGAAATCCTTCGCGTGGCGCGAGGGAGTGCATTTTTCAGATATAAATAGGGGATGTTGGCACTTGAAATTCTGTGATAACTCGACGTCCAAATTCCGTTTATACACGGAGATATCGTCTGAATACTACACAACCACACACTAAACTCGAATTGTTGCCGCAATCAGGGTAATAACTCGATCGCTATTACGATTCAACGTCCGATCGATTATAACTATCCAACGATTGTCCGAGTGCTGCTCAAATTGAGCTTGTACTTTGTTATTCATTGTGATTTCGACTTGAATGTTTGAGTGCTGTTCGAATTCGGACTATGCTCTATCATTCGTTGTGAATCCATTGAATTGTTAAGTATTGCACTTGATAATAGTTGTGAGGGTTTAATCTCGTGAATTGACGTAACTGCTGAATTAGTTACTAATCCCGTTTGTGTGTGCATTGTTATTTAAATTAGGTTAGAAGGCTAATCAGTAAAGCTTATACTCTGCTCGTAAATCTGCAATGTGAGTCATTCTCTTTTTATCAACTGTTTTACAAAACTCCAAAAGTTATTTTCAAAGTTATAATTACAGGGATTAAGTCTTTGTAATCACCAAATTACAGCCGGTATGTGGGGTTTTGTATACATTACTTGTTTCCCGTCACACTTGGACAAACGGGTGGCCAAGGGGTGATCTGACCACAGTCACAGACACCATTGGACAAATGGGCTAGCCAATGGATGGTCGAGTGACAAATACTGTGGGTAGTTGGTTTGATATCAGAAACATTGTAATTCCCCTTAATACTGTAGATTATAACAAACGTGTCGTTTTCAGTAAAATGAATGATTCACTCAGTATTTCCCCGCTGACAAAACCTTTTTCAAACATGTTTCAGGTGATATGGTATGAGCAAAGAAAAGTGCCGTGGAGCACTCCCAACTTAGAAAAATGGCTCAATGTAAATAAATAAATGAACATGTTTTGAAAATAAAGATTTCCCTGAGAAATCTCAGTATTGTAAATTTTGGTAATTTATCCCTAAGTTATGAAATGAGCAGTTTAAATTATTAAAAAGATCCTGTTTTAAAAAGACTTCCGCTGTCGCCTAAATTAACTACCACGGGATTCCTGTCCTGCGGCTCCTGAAACGGGTCAAACCGGGTCGGGGGCCGTGACAGGAAAAGGTGGTATCGGAGCTACTGTTTTAAGCTTACTGATTAAGCTCATTGTTCTAATTAATTTAAGTTTATCGAAAGTTTTATTTGTTATTCTGTGAATATATGCTTATTAACTGACTAATTGTTAAAATTACAGTATGGGTAAACAAAAGATTTCTGCTATCTATCGCAAATTAGATAGTACACCTAAAGAACAGGGAACCTCTTCCTCCAAACCTCCCACCAAATTAGAAGAGGGAATCTTTGTCCGTAAGGCCAATTATGAAAACCCACTTACACCGGAGAAAAGGAATTCAATCCTTAGAAAAGGTCAAGAGAAAAAGAAACCCTGAACCAAGAGAGTGAGGTTTAACCCAGAAATTCAGGAATTTAATAATAATCCACCAGGGGAAAATAACTTAGATGAAAAATGGGCAAATCTGTATCTGTTCGCTACTGTAGCAGAAAATGCAAATCTTTAAGCTTTAAACCTAGAAATATTTACTTCCCAGTAAATAAATAAATAGATCTGAGTGTGTTCTGTTTGCTGTATGTTGTACAAATTGGTATGCAATAAAAATGTTTATCTATTAAGCTTTATTCCAAAGTTTTAACTTAGCATTTTGTGCATTTTGCATATATGTCGTACAGCATGAATGAGATGTCGGAAGCATTTCAGAATCTCAACCTCTATCCTGTGCCGATTGAAGTCTCCCACAACTTCACTGGTTACATTGCTGACATAGAGGAACCTCTGGAATTCCAAGCTCCACCGCTGGAAAAAGCCAAACCTAAAAAGAAGAGAAGAAATGTAGGGTGGCGAAAAGTGCGCAGAAGGAAACCTAGGAGACTCCCTAAAATAGAAAATCCTGTGAGTGTGAGCAAGGGAAAAGAAATAGAAACCGGAGAAAATTCCAAGCCAGCAGAAATAGGGATAGACCTAAAGCAAACGGGAATAGAGATCGGAGAAAGCTCTAAACAGTCTGAGGAAATCACATTCCAGGACGAAATAGACCGCCTACTGGATAATTGTGATGTTCTAGAGCCTATCAACAATAATCTCTTCTCTTATCCTGCTACAGCCCAATTCCCAATAAACCTAGGACCAGCTATTCCAGAACCACTAGTTCACACCCGACCATTAGGCCAAATGGAGGAATGGTGGACCAATGACTGGCAATTCCAAAATATAGTTAATAGTCCCTATAGTTTTCCACCACAGTTTGATCCAGAACCTGTCCCTAATCTGCCAATGAGCTATGAAAATTTAGCTGAGTTACGTCAGTTTGGTGAAGAACTGATAGGCACCGGGAATAGGATCCGGGAAATGGGGGAGCAGATTTCTTGGAAGTACGACGAGAGGGAACGTCGTTACTGAAACTGCCAGTGGACCAAAAGATAGGAAGGGTTGGAAAAGTTTGTTTGTATTATAACTAATATAGTAAAACTGATTCTGTAAAATGGGCAATAAAACACTGTAAGATAAAAAGTGTGTATTGAAGCAGGTATAATATATGAAAGAAAACAGAAGTCGAGACATCGACAATTTTGACTATGCTTGCATGTTATGCTGATCTATGTGTTTTTCTGTATGTATCTGTAATTTTGATATTAATAATTAGACACTAATAATTTCTAATTAGCAGATGGAAAACGCTAATAGTGAACCAGTTAATGAAGTAAATCAGTCTGAGCAAAATCAGGAAGATCAATATATAACTAGACAAGATATTGAACACTTTATTGCTCAAGGGATAGCCAATGCTATTCCAGAAATCGTGGCTGCTGTTCAGAAACCTGCCGAACCACAATTAATTCCTAGTAAACGTATTCCGGAAGATAACGGCAGTAACAGCATAAATGGAGGCGGCAATCATGACGACCATGATCCGCAACAGGCCCCACTCCCTAAAAGAATGAAAGCTGCAACGCCTGGTTGCACTTACAAAGAATTTCTTGCCTGTAAACCCACAGAATTTGCAGGTAATGAAGGGGCAACGGCAACACTGCGTTAGTTAGAGAAAACCGAGGCAGTAATTGCAATAAGTAAATGTGATGAAGAAGATCAAGTGATGTATGCATCAAACTTGTTCAAAGAAGGGGCGTTAGAATGGTGGAACACGGTGCTACAAGCAAAAGGAAGAAGGGTGGCTTATGCAATGAATTGGGAAGAATTTAAGAGTCTTGTCGAAAGAAAATTTTGTCCCGAATACGAGAAGGAACAAATGGCAAATAAGTTCCTGAGTCATCGTATGTTAGGTGTAGACTGTCGAGGATATACTTCGACATTCTTCGAATATGCGAGAGTGGTACCTTCCCTGGCTTCGCCAGAACCGGTACTTATGCCCCGTTATATTTGGGGATTAATTGGAGAAATCCGTAACATCGTTAAAGCTGCGAGACCACGCACGGTTGACGATGCTGTGGAATTAGCTAATACCTTCACCGATGAACTAGTCCGCACCAGAGAAGAAGATCGTAAGAAGGAATTGGCTCAGAAGATTACCCAAGGATTCCGCGTAGGTAATAATAGCAATAAATTCAAGAAAAGAGGAACCGGGCAATACTCGTCACCTCCTTTCTGTAGAAATTGCAAAAAGAAACACTATGGACAGTGCAATATATTTTGCAACTTCTGCAAGGCGAAAGGACATCGGGAAGAAGACTGCAGAAGGAAAACAAAAGTTTGTTATAACTGCAGAGAAACAGGACATTTCCAGTCTGAATGTCCTAAGTTAGCTAAACCAGCAGACAGTAGAGCTAACACGACTGAAGGAACTACTAAGAAAAATGCACGAGCATTCCAGCTAACCACTCAAGAAGCCGAACTCATTCCAGACGTGATAGCGGGTACGTTCTTAGTGCATAACGTCTATGCAAAAGTATTATTTGATTCTGGTGCAAACCAAAGTTTCATTAATACTGCATTCTGTCAAGCTCTTAACTTACCTCTAAATACCCTTAGGCAGATCTTTTCTGTTGAAACGGCAGATGGAAATTCTGTCAACATAGATAAGGTTTTGCAAGAAGTAAAAATAGAATTGTTAGGTCATAAGTTTTCTGCAAACCTGTTACCTATGAATTTAGCCGGATTTGATGTAGTGTTAGGAATGGATTGGTTAATAGCCAACCATGCCCGAATCCTGTGTGATAAGAATTCCGTAGAAATCCGTAACCCCACAGAAGAAATAATTCTAGTTACAGGAGATAGATCTCGGAAGCCACTGAAATTCATTTCAGTAATGAAATTGGCTAGTTATTCAAGGAAACAAGAAATGGTGTATATGATTTCTGTAATCATTAACACTAAAAGTAAGGAACTCCAGGACATCCCTATAGTTTCAGGATACCCAGATGTTTTTCCAGAAGAATTACCTGGTTTACCACCTGATAGGGAAGTAGAGTTTAGAATTCATTTAATTCCAGGTACTGCACCAATAGTTAAGACACCTTATCGATTAGCACCTACTGAAATGCTAGAATTGAAAAAGCAATTAGATGAATTACTAAGCAAAGGATTCATACAACCTAGTTCATCCCCTTGGGGTGCACCAGTGTCGTTTGTGAAAAAGAAAGATGGATCAATGAGAATGTGTATCGATTATAGGGAATTGAATAAAGTTACAATTAAGAACCGATACCCATTACCTAGGATTGATGATCTTTTTGATCAATTGCAAGGAGCTAGGTATTTCTCTAAAATAGATTTAAGATCTAGATATCACCAGTTGAAAGTGCAAGAAGAGGACATACCTAAAACCGCTTTCAGAACAGGTATGGTCATTATGAGTTTACAGTCATGCCCTTTGGATTAACAAATGCTCCAGCTGCATTTATGGACATGATGAATAGAATCTGTAAACCATACTTGGATAAATTTGTAATCGTGTTCATTGACGATATACTCATTTATTCCAAAAGTCAGGAGGAACATTGTGAGCACTTGCATACACTCTTAACTTTGTTAAGAAAGGAAAAGCTTTATGCCAAATTCTCAAAGTGCGAATTCTAGCTACAAGAAGTGCAATTTTTAGGTCATATGGTGAATCACGAAGGAATTCACGTAGATCCTGCTAAAATAGAAGCAATCACGAATTGGAAAGCTCCACGAACGGCTATGGAAGTTAGAAGTTTTCTAGGCTTAGCTGGATATTATAGACGATTTATTAAAGATTTTTCTAGGATAGTTGTACCTTTAACTAAGCTAACCTGTAAAGCCATTAAGTTTGAATGGGGATCTAGACAAGAGGAAGCTTTTAGGATTCTAAAGCACAAATTGACAAATTCTCCAATTTTAGCTTTACCCGAAGGAACCGAGGATTTTGAAGTATACTTACTGTGATGCTTCAAAATTAGGATATGGATGTGTGTTGATGCAACGCAAAAAGGTAATTGCGTATGCCTCTAGGCAAATGAAAAAGCACGATTAAAATTATACAACTCATGATCTAGAGTTGGGAGCCATAATTTTTGCCCTTAAGATTTGGAGACATTATCTGTATGGAAGTAAGTTTACTATCTATACAGACCATAAGAGTTTAAAGTATATATTTGGGCAAAAAGAGTTAAATATGAGGCAAAGAAGGTGGATGGAAATCTTAAGTGATTACGACTGTGATATTCAGTATCACGAAGGAAAGGCGAATGTAGTTGCCGACGCCTTAAGTCGTAAATATCATGAAAAGCAAAAGCGAGTCCGTGCTCTTAGGTTAAATCTACAATTAGATTTAATGGAACAAATAAAGGAAGTTTAAGGAACGGCAATCAAGGACGATGCCGAAGGAATGAAAGGTTACCTAAAGGAATTAGAACAAGGAAAAGATGGAATTTGGAGATTCCACAAGAAACGAATTTGGGTACCTAGGCAAGGAGAATTAAGAAATAAGATTTTAGAAGAATCTCATAAATCTAGGTATACTGTACATCCAGGAAATAATAAGATGTACCAAGATTTAAGAAATAATTTTTGGTGGATAGGAATGAAAAAGGATATAGCCGAATACGTATCTAAGTGTCTAACCTGTTCACAAGTTAAAGCTGAACATCAGAAACCTTCAGGACTACTACAACAGTTAGAAATGCCTGTATGGAAATGGGAACTCATAACAATGGATTTTGTTACTAAGTTACCCAAAACCAGAAAAGGTAATGATGCTATTTGGGTAATTGTGGATCGATTAACCAAATCAGCTCATTTTCTACCAATGAAGGAAACCTTTAGCATGGAAAGGTTAGCCAAGTTGTATGTAGATGAAGTAGTATCCTTACATGGAGTCCCACTCTCCATTGTATCGGATAGAGATAGTCGTTTTACTTCCCGTTTCTGGACAAGTTTCCAAGAAGCAATGGGAACTCGACTTAATTTAAGTACCGCATATCATCCTCAAACAGACGGACAAAGTGAAAGGACGATACAAACCCTGGAAGACATGCTCCGAGCATGTGTAATTGACTTTGGTGGTAATTGGGATAGCCATTTACCATTAATTGAATTCTCCTATAACAATAGTTATCATTCGAGCATCGAAGCTGCTCCATTCGAAGCACTGTATGGACGCAAGTGCAGAACTCCCGTTTGTTGGGTAGAGATAGGAGAAAGTCAGTTATCAGGACCAGAGATTGTGCAAGAAACTACTGACAAAATATCGCAAATCAAGGAAAGACTGAAGACTGCTAGAGATCGTCAGAAGAGTTATGCAGACAATCGCCGTAAGCCATTAGAATTCCAAGTCGGAGACAAAGTACTATTGAAAGTATCTCCTTGGAAAGGAATAGTACGATTTAGTAAAAAGGGAAAACTGAGTCCCAGATATGTTGGACCATTCCCAGTAATCCAACGAATAGGACCAGTAGCTTATCGTTTACAACTACCAGAAGAATTAGTTGGAGTACATGATGTGTTTCATGTATCCAATCTCAAGAAATGTCTATCAGACGAATCCCTGGTAGTACCTCTTCAAGATATAGAGGTAAATGAAAAGCTGAAATTCGTAGAGAAACCCCTATAAATAGAAGATCGGAAGATTAAGTTTCTCAAACATAAACGACTGGTGTTGGTCAAAGTCAAATGGGAATCCAACAGAGGACCAGAATATACTTGGGAACTGGAATCAGAAATGAAGCGAAAGTATCCTCATTTATTCCAATTAATCTCGAGGACGAGATTTTTCGTAAGGTGGGGAGGATGTAACAACTGTCACGAAAATCAATAATTAGGATAATAATTAGGCAATAAGAAAACCCTAATTGAAACACCCAAGTGATTCCGCATAAACCCTAAAATTTTCATAACAATCGGAATCAGGATCAGGGACCCTAAAACTCAGGGGGGGGGGGGTAAACCCTAGTTGGTAATATCTTAACAGTTTTACGTGGGAGCTAAGTTTTCAGTCGAAACCAACTCACCCAAGCTACCTGTACACGAACACACCCTATGCTAGACTAGGGTCTCTCGCGCCACACGACACACGCAAGGAAATCCTTCGCGTGGCGCGAGGGAGTGCATTTTTCAGATATAAATAGGGGATGTTGGCACTTGAAATTCTGTGATAACTCGACGTCCAAATTCCGTTTATACACGAAGATATCGTCTGAATACTACACAACCACACACTAAACTCGAATTGCTGCCGCAATCAGGGTAATAACTCGATCGCTATTACGATTCAACGTCCGATCGATTATAACTATCCAACGATTGTCCGAGTGCTGCTCAAATTGAGCTTGTACTTTGTTATTCATTGTGATTTCGACTTGAATGTTTGAGTGTTGTTCGAATTCGGATTATGCTCTGTCATTCGTTGTGAATCCATTGAATTGTTAAGTATTGCACTTGATAATAGTTGTGAGGGTTTAATCTCGTGAATTGACGTAACTGCTGAATTAGTTACTAATCCCGTTTGTGTGTGCATTGTTATTTAAATTAGGTTAGAAGGCTAATCAGTAAAGCTTATACTCTGCTCGTAAATCTACAATGTGAGTCATTCTCTTTTTATCAACTGGTTTACAAAACTCCAAAAGTTATTTTCAAAGTTATAATTACAGGGATTAAGTCTTTGTAATCACCAAATTACAGCCGGTATGTGGGGTTTTGTATACATTACTTGTTTCCCGTCACACTTGGACAAACGGGTGGCCAAGGGGTGATCTGACCACAGTCACAGACACCATTGGACAAATGGGCTAGCCAATGGATGGTCGAGTGACAAATACTGTGGGTAGTTGGTTTGATATCAGAAACATTGTAATTCCCCTTAATACTGTAGATTATAACAAACATGTCGTTTTCAGTAAAATGAATGATTCACTCAGTATTTCCCCGCTGACAAAACCTTTTTCAAACATGTTTCAGGTGATATGGTATGAGAAAAGAAAAGTGCCGTGGAGCACTCCCAGCTTAGAAAAGTGGCTCAATATAAATAAATAAATGAACATGTTTTGAAAATAAAGATTTCCCTGATAAATCACAGTATTGTAAATTTTGGGAATTTATCCCTAAGTTATGAAATGAGCAGTTTAAATTATTAAAAAGATCCTGTTTTAAAAAGACTTCCGATGTCGCCTAAATTAACTACCACGGGATTCCTGTCCCGCGGCTCCTGAAACGGGTCAAACCGGGTCGGGGGCCGTGACAGCGTTTTCGTAAATAACATCAAATTTATTACGTGGACGCGCTTCATTAAGGGTAAAATGGTCTTTAGACTTCTCTACCAAAAACGCCAAACTCATGAATAAAATGCCATTAGGGGCCAAAATACATCCTATATAAACAAAAACATCTCATGCATTTGACACCTGCATATCACCAAAAACGATAGGCTGAGGTTTAGGGTGGTGTGCATGGGGAAAATCCAAGTTTGACAACCCCTCAAAACTGTGAGGACCAAAATAGAGAAGAAAAAACTCCTATGGTAGGTAGGGCAAAAAAGGGCATTGGTAAGGCAGCCCCCAAGAAAATAAGGAAGAAACCATCTAAACCTACTTGTCTATGGGTGATACAAGTCAACCGGCCCACAACTGAAGATCACTGGTGCGTTAAACCATTGAAACATGCACATCAATGTATGCACACAAGGGAGGTTGGTTTGTACACCATGAGTTTCACTGCTAAAGAGGTGGAACCACTCCTACAGGGAAATCCGGACATTCAAATGAGGATAATTCAAGATTTACTTGAGAAGAAACACCAGGTTAAAGTGTCACTTCCTAAATTGTGGCAGGCTAAGAAGATTGCTATGTAAAAGTTGAATAGGGACTATGGGGATGAATATGGGCAACTTAGGGAGTGTTGTGAGGAACTTGTTAGAGCCAACCCTGGGACCACTATCAAGATTGATGTTCAACCTGAATCTAATCCCAGTAGTCCCACAAGACAATTAAGGAGAATATATGTTTTCTTTGGTTCTTTGAAGGAGGGTTTCAATCTCATTGGGAGGGAGCTCATTGGTTTGGATGGTGCCTTTATGAAAGGTCCATACCCGGGTCAGATCCTTTTTGCAGTTGGAGTGGATGGAAACAATGGCATTTACCCACTTCCTTTGCCATTGTTGAAGCTGAAACTACCAACACATGGTCATAGTTTTTGAGGATACTTGGAGATGATCTGGATTTACCAACAAGATGTAATTTCACTTTTATCAGTGTTAGACAAAATGTATAAAACCATTATGTTAATTCACTTAATCTTTCCAGTTCCTTTATAATCTCAATTCTTATATTATTCTATAAAATTGTAGGGTTTGTTGCCTGCTATTGCCAGGTGTTACTAACTGCCGAACATAGGTATTGCGTGAATCATATTCACAAGAACATGAAGAAGACGCGGTGTGGAGATGTGTACAAGAACCTGCTATGGAGATACGCAAGCGCAACTAGCATGCCCTTTTTTGATAGAGCAATGGATGATGTTAAGGCCCTAAACAGGAAGTTGTATGATTGGCTGAAGAGATCCTTGCAACAGCATGGTCAAGAGCCCACTTTTCAGGAAGGTGTAAGTAGGTGTTTAACAAGCAATTGGTCGGAGCAAGAGACAGGCCAATCATCACATGCTTGGAATACATCAGGGAACATTTGACCAAACGTATAGTCAATGTGAAGAAGATCATAGCCAAAAGTGACGGCCCATTAACTTCTGCTGCTACCTCAATGTTTGAGACTATCAAGGATGAGGCTTCACAATACAACGTATTGATGACAGGTTCTTCCAAGTACCGGGTAAGTATTGCAAAGTTAAATAATTTTCTTCATTTACACTATTATTGATGCCTAGATACTTTTACTCTTTTCTATGTAGGTTATGGGTCCAAAAAACAAGACGGTGGTTGATGTACATATGAGAACATGTTCATGTAGGAAATGGGATCTGACAGGAATGCTCTGTGTCACAAACCCTGACCCCACCCTGGACGGGAGCCGTGCGTAGATATAAGTGGTAACGATGTTTATTAAAATTATCACAGCGGAAAATTCACTAGGATCGGGTGTTAGGAAAACTATCAGAGTTTTCAAAACACCTAAAGTTTTATTTCATAAGTTATAGGATAAAACTCATATTTACATAAAGGATTTTCACAGGGGTAAGCCCTTGATTACAAAACACGTTTTATTCAGGTTTACATAGCCACTTATTTAAGCTTGAGTGCCTCATAGCACTTTTTCTTCTCTACATAGTAAATCACCTGAAACGCGTTTTAAAAACATTTGATTAATAAAAAATACTGGTGAGTTAATTCAGTTTGTATAATGTCACACCCCAATCGATGGCGGAAACATCAGAGTGAGACGCAAACGAGATTACCCATTGCATCATAACACTAAAAGCGACAATAATTTAAATAAACTGCTTTCATTTCATTGATACAAATTGTCACATTACATCATACGAAATCAAATACAACATTGGTTCAAATACAACAAAACAAGTTACAATACAACATAGTTCAAAATTGATACAACAACATAATCTAATGATTTCTAAGTGTGTATCTAAAACATCCTCGCTACGCCCATTTTAGTATAATCTTCATCCAGTAATATGTTTAAAATACATGGTTCAATACAAAAGTATTGGCGAGGATACAAGTTTAATGCGTAGCATAAGTATAAAAGATTTAAACAAATCTACATGGCAAACTAAGTTATCAAGATTAACGTAAAAACTAGCATGTGAATATTCAAGTCAACCCAAGGTTTAACGCAATGTTTAAAGACTTAAGATGACCTCACGAACACGGGCAGTGCGTTACTCCTATAGCGCTATACATGTTAAGGGTAGGCTCGTACGAAGTCAATGACAAGTTCATCACAAAAAGAATAACCCCAGATTAACAAATCAAGTATAACGTATGCATGCATGTATTGGATAGTTTGTGCATTTGAATAAAGTCTAAGTGTAACTGTGTAGGTTTAATAGTAAACATATTGCACCCAAAGTGTAAAACGGAAAAAGGGTGTTCGAGTATACTCACAATTTTGCAAAAGTCTTCCAATCATCCGAGAGTGACGAGTTGCATTAGAATGGGGATTCGAAGGCATAAGGTCGTTCGGGGTTTGTGGAGTAGTTGAATTTGGAATTAAAGTACGTAAGTATAAAGTATGAAAGTATGATTAAAATGGAAAATATATCATGTCCAGGCACTTGTCACGACACCGAGTTTCTGTGATTTTACAGGTCCTGGTTTACCCGACAGAATCAGTAACAAGGAACATGGAAGCAGAATAATGGAAGAACCGTAACACAAACTACTTGGGAGAAGGAACAGTTGGCAAGCCATGCTTTTCGCGCGAGTGTGACCACCCTTTCGCGTGAGAGGGACTGTTGGCAAACCGTCCTCCTTTTGAACGTTTTAACTATCAGTTAGTTATGTTAGTGCGTCTAGTTTGGTTATTTAGTTATAGTTTAGTATAATATTAGTCTAGAATGTTCATAGGGTTCATAGAAGTCGTGCATGGAGGTGTACACCTCGTTATTGTTCACCAAAGTATAAAACAGCTAACTTAGTTAACTGGCCGGTTGGTCATGAATACGAAATTGGAAATAACAGAATGTAAATAATAGCTAAACAACCTAACAAGGACAACCACATGTGCCAATATGGCATTGAAAGAATAAACTAATTGTCGGAGGCTGGACGAGGTTAACTTGTTCTAGGTCCAGGAGATTGTTTGGGTGTTTGTCTTACGAGTTTAAGTGATGTGGTGGAACTAGGTTAGAAGACAAGGCTCCCACAGATCACATACTGATATTCCAGAGTCGTCTATATTGAAAATAGGGAAATAGGGATCTGGATAATCATTCAACACTTAGAAACGTCAGAACGTAGTGAAACAGTCTCATTCGGGCGACAGGAGTCACCTTTCGCGCGAAAGGGTTGCCCCTTTCGTTACTCCTTCTCGGAGGACTAGTACAATTTTGAGACGAAATTAGTTTGGTTTTGGTTGAACTGTTCATCTTCTCGGCTGGAATCGGCTCTAACATGAATCCACAGTTATGAGCTTAGCTTGTGAGTTCAGGGAGTCTCTGATTCGGCCAAGTTTAACATTAAAAAAGTTTGTTTTGCAAAAGATTGTAAGATTACTTCACTTTAATCAGCTTGGTCCTCACTATGGAGAGTTCTAATCAGATTGCCAAGGTATATCTGTTTAACCAGGTGAAAAGTTGTGAAGAATCTTGTAAAAACTTAGAAAAATGGAAGAAGAGTAGAAGAAATCAGGTGTTAGTGAGTTGCAAACTCACTAGAAAACTGCTGGAACAAGCTTAAAGAATTTCCCAAGTTTAGGTTTTTGAGAGAGAATTCGACGTTGTGAAGGTTGGAAATGAAGGATACTACAAAAAAATGAGTATTAGGGACTGAAAAATTAGTTCCTAATGGTTATCAGGGACTGATTTGCTAGTCCCCAGCCAGTCGCGGATACCTAGTACTAGATAATGCTTTTGGTAACTGTAAATCAGTCCCGATTGTATGAAAACAATAGAGACTTGCGATCAGTCTTTGATACACAAAAATTCAGTCATCAATTTGTCCTCTTGTACCACATCATTTCAGTCCTTGATACATTTCTTTAATGACTGCAAATTAGTCTCGGATACTATGGATACTATGATATTCAGTCTCTATTGTATTACTTTAGGGACTGAAAATCAATCTTTTAAACATGGTTATAGTTCTTAATACGTTTTGTTAGGTTCGAGATTCCGTATCATATTAGTCTCTAATAAGATGTTTTAAAAGATTGAAAATTAGTCCCAATTACCACGTAATTTCAGTCCTTAATATGCTTCTTTTAAGTACTAAAAATTATTCTCACATACTGTGTTATTTCAATACTTAATATGTTCTTTTAAAGACTGATAATTAGTTTGAAATAACATTTATTTTTAGCCTCCAATGTGTTTATTCAATCATTAACTAAGGGTGTGAATTTGTTACACGATATGAATTTAAAATGAAATTTGAAGATTTAGAATTAGTCTCATTTGAGTTAGTTTCAGGTTGAACCTGCGAACCTGTTTAGCTAAACGGTTCGGGTTCGTGTCAACTCGGGCGGGTTGACCCGTTTAACCCATTTGTATTATATTTTAATTTTTATAATATGTTTTATATCAAAAATTACATAGGTAATGTATTTTATGCCATAGCTTAAATTAAAAGACAAATTAACATAAGATTTTTTAATTAAAATGTAACTGTTTTATATGCATATGTTTTTTTTAGTAAAATTTTAAAATTAATATTTACATGTGTGTTTTTGTTTTATATACATGTGTATCCAGTTCAACCCGCTTATATTCGGGTCGTGTCTTGGTTCATATATATGATACGATTTTCGGGTTTGGGTTCGTATAAAACTTTCGGGTCTGGTTGGACATGTCAACTCGCAACTACAATAAAATGAGTATTAGGGACTGAAAAATCAGTATCTGATACATCAAAATTAGTTCCTAATGGTTATCAGGGACTGATTTGCTAGTCCCCAGCCAGTCGCGGATACCTAGTACTAGATAATGCTTTTGGTAACTGTAAATCAGTCCCGATTGTATGAAAACAATAGCGACTAGCGATCAGTCTTTGATACACAAAAATTCAGTCATCAATTTGTCCTCTGGTACCACATCATTTCAGTCCTTGATACATTTCTTTAGTGACTGCAAATTAGTCTCGGATACTATGATATTCAGTCTCTATTGTATTACTTTAGGGACTGAAAATCAGTCTTTTAAACATGGTTATAGTTCTTAATACGTTTTGTTAGGTTCGAGATTCCGTATCATATTAGTCTCTAATAAGATGTTTTAAAAAATTGAAAATTAGTCCCAATTACCACGCAATTTCAGTCCTTAATATGCTTCTTTAAGGTACTAAAAATTATTCTCACATACTGTGTTATTTCAATACTGAATATGTTCTTTTAAAGACTGATAATTAGTTTAAAATAATTAGTTTAAAATAACATTTATTTTTAGCCTCCAATGTGTTTATTCAAGCATTAACTAAGGGTGTGAATTTGTTACACGTTATGAATTTAAAATGAAATTTGAAGATTTGTTGAGTTTGTTTCTGGTTGAACCCGCGAACCTGTTTAGCTAAACGGTTCGGGTTCGTGTCAACTCGGGCGGGTTGACCTGTTTAACCCATTTGTATTATATTTTAATTTTTATAATATGTTTTATATCATAAATTACATAGGTAATGTATTTTATGCCATAGCTTAAATTAAAAGACAAATTAACATAAGATTTTTTAATTAAAATGTAACTGTTTTATATGCATATGTTTTTTTGTAGTAAAATTTTAGAATTAATATTTACATGTGTGTTTTTGTTTTATATACATGTGTGTCCGGTTCAACCCACTTATATTCGGGTCGTGTCATGGTTCATATATATGATACGATTTTCGGGTTTGGGTTCGTATAAAACTTACGGGTCTGGTTGGACATGTCAACTCGCTGACACCGTTGCTTGTGGACCGAAACAACTATGTCCGATTTCCTTTGCTTGTGAAGTCATCTAGTCTTTCTGGTCTTTAGGCTCTCAAAACCTCTACAGCAGATAGTGAGTTTTTATTTCTGATAATTGTTTTGTGAAGTCATCTAGTCTTTCTGCTCTTTAGCCAAGTACAACGTTCTTTCGTTTTTCTGTGTTTGGAAAACTTGTTTAAATGAAGAATCAATTACTCTAACTAGTTATCCATTGACTTTTAACGAATCGAATTAACCCAATTAACAATCGATCACCATATTGACCATCATTGACTCTAGTTAACCATTAGTGAGCCTAATTAATCATCAAGAACCCTAACTAACCATCATTGGCACTAAATGAACTTCAGAGACCATATTTGACCTTTAATTGACTATAGCTGTTCACAAATGATCATTAATGACTCTAATTGACGATCATTGACCCTTATTGACCAAAAAAGCTTTATTTTTGGCCTTTGTTGACAATCCATTTCCCTAATTCACCACTATTAACCCTAGTTAACCTTTAATGATCCTAATGGACCACTAATGGACCCTAATAAAGCCTTTACCACCATATTTGACTATCAAGGGTCATAGTTGACCCTACATGATCATCAGTCCCTAATATATTTTCTCAAAATGGTAGAGTAAGTGTTAGTTATTGGATATTGAATGTATTTTTAGTCTCGAATACTTTACTTTATATGATAGCATTTGCACCAAATAATTGGTGAATAAAAATTAGTCCTTGACCCTTTCTTATACACATGGCGTTCAAAACTGAATATCAGTCCCTAATGTATACGTTTTGAGAGTAATAAAGACTATTTTTCAGTATCTAATTTGTTCCTTATTTATTAGAGACTGAATATCAGTCACCAATACAACAACACCATTTTTCATTGTTGAGGGGACGTATTTGGAACTGAAATTCAGTAACCAACAAGTCTCCTTCCAAACACTTTTATTCGGCCAACATATTTGTAACTGATATTTAGTGTCAGAGAAGGTGTCACAATGTTAGCGACTGATTATCAGTCCCAAATAAAAGTCACATAAAAATCAGTCCCTAATATCATCAATGACTGATTAATCAGGTCCCTGATACTATGTATTCGATACTGATTCATCAGTCCTTGATAATCTAGTCCCTAATGATCACCTTTTTTGTAGTGGAAGTGGATTGGTATGTATAGACTGAAAACAAGTTTGGGACGACTGGGTTTTGGGCGAATGGGGAATTTGGGACGAGAGGGTCCTCTCGTGCGAGAGGGACCTATCCCTTTTGTTCGCGATTCATTTTTGCGTAATTAAACGTATTTTGGTCGGTTTTAATTGTTTTAAATTTGTAAGCGTAAAGCATGATTGAAGTGTATAAAATAATGAATGAATTTGTATGTATAATAAGAATAAGGTTGCGTAAAAATGTATTTAAACAATTGATTGAACTAGTAACAAGTATGCATAAAATATGAATTTCGTTATGATCAAGGTTTCAAATTGCGGAATTGAGAGTGGATTATGAATATGATTTGAAGGCAAGTTTCTAAAGATAGGAATACAAGTAATCTTTCTAATTGAGGAAAGTTCCAAAAAGCAAGGCGTTACATATGGAAACACATTGTTATAATTACAACATTAAGGGATTTTACATTTGTTTATATCTTTAAATTAGTCAATCAGTATTCGTCACCTATCCAACTAGGTGGCTGTGGTCATATTACTATTGGCTAACTCTTTGTCCAATGGCAACGCTGGACTAGTAGTGTATACAAAACCCCACATACTGGTAGTAATTTCAGAATACAAAAGCTTAATCACTGTAAGTGTAACTGAAAAACATTTAGGGTTTTGAAAGCATTTGATAAAAGAGAATGACTCACATTGCAGATTTAGGGTTTCAGTAATAGCCTTCTGGTCTAAGTCTTGTGGTTCCTAATTAAGCATATGGTGCAACACGTATTAGTGTATTAACCCAATTTAACTTTAATGATAATCACTAGATCAAAACCACAACGTATATGACAAAGTATAGCCGTATACAGGCAACACTTATACATCCGTTGCTTTAGTTTCAGATCGATCGGACAGGGAATCGTACCAGTGATTCAAGTTAGCACGCTGATTACGGGGCAAAGTTTTAGAGCTTCGGGTATAATAGCAGTATAATGAGTGAGAAAGAAAAGAGTTTGAACGAGTCTGCATGTCCAAAATCACGTCCCTTTTATAGCTGATCTTTGACCTCGTCACGTCGCGCAACCGGATTCAAGCTACACCTTCGCATAGCACGAAGAGGTTAGTTAGGCTAGGGCATAGGTGGCATGAGTCACCACGTAGGCATGTCACGTGGTTGCCACGTGGTGCCATGTGTCAGCTGGCGGTCAAAGGAGGGTCGCGTAACGTGACCGTATTACCATATAACCGTCGCCTAGCGTGACATGACCTAGAACCGGGTTTCTCGTTTTTTCGTGTTGGTTTCCATCGTATACTTTTGGAGTCGCGGTTAAGATTTGTTATGGCCCTTTCGAGGGTTATTATACTCTGCAAGCCTGTACTCGTTACCATTTGGAACATGGCTGAGAATGGTTTGAGTCCAGGAGTTCCAGAGACTTAGATTGATCCTGTGTATTGGCAAGACAATTGGAAGAAAGTATACATGCACACCATTAATCCAGGACCTTAAATGTGGCCTCCTTCGAGGTGCCCAACCAAAGTGACTCCTCCTAAACATCATAAGAAGGTTGGAAGGCCTAAGAAGAAACGAAAGAGGTCTCAATTGGAAGTTGAAGCCAGCTTAAAAAGGGGGGGGGGGGAGCTTACAAGAAAAGGATGCACCACAAAATGCAGCAAATGCAATGATCTTATCGACAACAGTCGCAGTTGCAAGGGTCAAGGTGGTATATAGTCTGCTTAGATGTCAACTATGTTGTTGTTGCTTTGTGTTTAAACAATTTTGATGTGTTGTTTGTTACTTTATTGTGGTTGTGTTTGAACTATTAGGATGCTTGTCGTCGAACAATTACTTAGATGGTTAAGTAGCCAAATTTTGGGACAACTGCTATTGTATGGAAGGTTATATACATAACATAAGTTCGCTAACAAAACCTTACATTTCTTACTAAACATAACATAAGTTCGACTACAACAACATAATACACTGATCTTACCACATCACAGAGTAAACTACCAACTAAACACAGACTTATTCAGAAACAAAATTCAACATAGTGGTGGGGCCTATTTCCTATGACAATCTTCTCTCGAAGGTAGGTTTGAATCATTCTCTTCAAGAGAATATGGGTTGTGTCAAACACATGACCAATCCTGTTTTCCTGATTCGTAGTCATAATCCTCATCTGGGTTGGGGTTGAAACCAAGTCCTTCCACAAGTTCCTCGCCTTTTTAAGTGGCTTTGCTTCACTTTCTTTGTGTTTGCATTCAACATCAATCTATTTGACCGGTTCATGACTCGCTTCAACACGGGAAGATGAATCTTCTTCATTCACATGATTTAAGCTTTGCTTCCATACCACCTCTGTTTCCCTAGAATCTCGGTTTGACCGATCCACATAATTACCTTTAGCAACATCCAGTAAGTAAGTATGATTCAACCTCTGTATCCACACAAGCTACCTGGTCTTTCTTATCTATTACCCTGTTTTGGTGTTAGGAGAAAGGAAGTAAACGTTTCTTACCTCGCTTTTCCATTTTCACTACCGCTAGCTGTTGAAATCACAACATAACATAAAGAGTTGTATTTGTAGAACCAAATTCAAAAAGTTACCGTTTCATTGATATAACCAGCCGTTGGGAAACATAGATAGTTACAGTGCTAAGTCAGAGTAACAGTAAATGGCACAAATACATCACCAAATCACTACATAGATTAGAAACAACAACCATGAAAAACATAACACAAACTTGAGTCTTTGAACTTCAACCCCTTTCTCAGCAATTTCCTTTGCCTTCAATCTCATCAATTCTGCATTCTCCCTATTTGTGCTCAACATGGATGGTATAAGCCTCTCATATCTGGGACATGAAATTGGAGGCTTAATCGACCGAAGCAACCCATACCAGCAGTCTGCAAATTTTTCAACTCAACATATGACATTGTTTATTTAAGCATCGGGTCGAAATGATGAAGGAGAAACTAAGCAACACTTACACAACAAAGAAATCTTATCCCTGGATTAGCTTCGGTCCAAGATGTTCTAATTTAAGTAGCGGCACCACATGAGCATACTGCATTGGAACGACCAATCGTATTGCTAGTCCACGAGGAAGCGACTGCCATTTTAGGGGAACTTGAGGATGATGGTGGGTTTTCTTAGTTGTAGAGCTTATAAAAGAAAACCCAACTTTTTTGACTTGTTGTTTTAGTCCCTAAGGGGCATTAAGGTCATTTAACATAAATGCCAATGTTAAACTAACAGACGTTTGTCCCAGGGACTTGATTGCTAGTAATTGACAACCACAGGGACCAGACTGTTGATTTTTTTCAAAATGAGAGTTGAACATGTGATTGGGTGTAAACACTAGGGACTGAAACTATACTTTACTCCTATTTAAAAATAAATGAAACTAGTTACTATGAATATTGGCTTTTGTGATGCTAGTTATATTATATTGATCTCAAATCCTAGCATTACCATGTGTTTTATACTCATGTTGTACATGCATTTCTTTTCCACTTCTTCCAATTTACATATGTTCTAAAAGCTTGCATGTTCATATTTTGCCCCAGTATTGATTGCGTGAACTTATATCATATGTTTAACCGGATGCATAAACGTCTTGTTTACATGCGATTATTACTAAACTTTGTATTAATATGAGGATTAACCATTCAGAACTCAACGCATCATCATTTTAATTAAGGAACAATAGATTAAGCATCCATAAGAGAAACAAACATCAGTTAATAATAATTACACATGAATGTCTAATTGATGGATTTGAAATATTATCCCTTTTCTCTTCTAACTATGTGCAGTCAACCTTACTTATAGTAAAATACTAAGTCTTTAATACAATTTCTTTGTACAATTAATTATACTTATATAAAGAAAACATTGAATTCACTGAATTTAGGGATTGCAAACAATGCTAGAGCCTAACTAGTGCTCGGTAGAGAATGTAAGACCTGACTAAATAATGCATAAAATTTATGTTCAAAAGAGATTCCATTAAGCAAGTAACTACGATTTGATACAAAGTACATGTGCTTAAGTTTATAAACATAAACTACTAAAACGCAGAAGCAAATGGGGATTTAAAGTGTGTTTGGTTCTTGATTTAGCTTGATCATCATCCGGAGCTTTAACTTAGACTTTACCTATCAAAATATTTTCATTCAAACGATTAATAATCACTTAAACTGAACAAAACGTTAAAAACATGAAACGAAATAGTTTCGTTGATCAAATTGTAGCAGCTTCCAAGAGTAGCCTACGCCTGGGGAGTAGCCTACTCCTCAGAGCCGCTAAAATTCCCCAAAACTTGTTTAAAATTCGGTTTTGATCATCCGGATCTCATTCAAACCCCGTTTATGATCCTTACGACTCCTAATAGATAAAATTAGAGTTTTCAAAGGTCAAACCTTAGTATCCCCTTATTACCCTACGATTTGACCTTTTAACCAAATCGACCCGTTTGGGACTTTCTGTTACTTAACTTAAGTGTTCCATTCTTCAACAAATTTTCTCATTCATATTCCCCAACCATAATCAAAATCATGGTTGGTAATTAAAGTACAACACCTTGGCCTCTACAACCCCGCGGGTTGTTTATACCTCGGTTTTACTTTTCCGTCATCTAGTTTATGGCCTCAATGAATAATAAACGACCCTTTTGATTTGCTCTTATGAATACCATCACTTATGAGCATCAACCACTACTTTTAAATCATTTTCAACATAAATTTTCAACATTGATAACTAAGTAAAATAAAAAACGTAACAATAAGCTACGTACCTTAAAGCTTCCCCTTCAAACGTATGTCCGCCCCGGCTTGACCTCCTAAATCTTCACTCGAGTTGCCTAAAGATTACAACCCAATTGTCATTAGAACCTCATGGGTCATATCCATGGCATGTAAACATGCCAAACAATCAATCATAGGGTTCTCATCAATGAGTTTCATTCATTATCAACAACAAATTCTCATCTAGGCATTTTGTCTTACACCTTATGGGCATAAATTTTAAGCTAGTTATATTAGCTTGATTAGCAACTTCTAACCATGTAACTTCAACTCAACAAGTACCTTCATTATAAGCATATTAGCACCTAAATTCCAGTTTATTATGTGTTGACACACAATTTGACTATCTTGATTTCATGGATTCTAATTTCTCATCAAAACCCACTTCCTCGTTGTAACGCCTCCCTTTTTGGAGTTTTCCTTATTTAGAAAGTTTGTTTGTATTTCTATCTATGGAAACTTGTAATCCTTTGTATTCGTCTTTCATTTTCAATTATTGTATTCCGAGACTTGAATCATAAAAAACTCGATCTTTTTATACATTTTGTTATACATAATTCATAAATACTTGTTATACATTTATTATACATGCAAACTTGATACAATTATACGCAAACTCATACCTGTTTATAAATGAAAAATTCATTTATACATTCATTTATTCATACATTATCTTTATGCGTTGCACTTACACGTTTAAAACACTCAAAATCGACAAAACTCGAGAAGACCGACAAACTTGCATCTTCGTGCAAAAGGGCTAACCCTTTCGTGCGAAGGGCTCCCCTTCCACACGAAATGACCCTATTCGCCCGAAATCCCAATCGTTCCAAACTCATTCCCAGCCTATAAATACGTACCTCCACCCTTATTTATCACCTTCCACAACTCCAAAATTCTTTCTAGCATACTGAACTCGAACATTTCAGCTGAACACTTTCCAGCAACAATCTAAGTGAGTCTAGAACTCACAAACACTTTAATTCCTACTATTCTTCCACTTTTTACTATCTTTTCTACGTTTCTTTGATCTTAACACTTGGTTTCTCAGATTTGCTATGGCAATCTGACAACAATACTCAAATATTGGGGACCAAGCTAAAGATTAAGTTCTAACTTTCAAACTTTTATAAAAAAAAACCTTCTGTTATTTAACTTGACGGAATTACAAACCCACTGAGCTCACAAGCTAAGTCTATAGCTGTGGATTTGTGTTAAGGTCGTTTTAGCCAAGAAGGTGAATGGTTCAAACAAAACCAAAACTGTTTTCACCCCAAAACAGAGCCTCTCGCACGAAGGGACTCACCCTCCATGCGACTGGACCACCCACTCGCACGAAAGGTGTTGTTTCCTCCCCGTTTCGACTTTTTCTAAGTGTTGAATGTTAATCAGATCCACATTTTCAATATGAACGAGTCTGAGATAACAGTGTGTGAGACGTGGAAGCCTTGACTTCCAATCTGGTTCCACCCCTCACTTGAACTTGTAAAATGAACACCCAAACAATAAATATAACTTGACTTTTAGTGCAGAATAAAAATATTAAAACACAATAATCATTGTACTTGCCTTAGTACGAAACGGTGAGAACTGATATCCTAAATATCTCGACCCTGATTACACAAAACATATAGCAGTCGATATCTCCACAACAAAACAAAAAAAAATTAATATGTTACAAATATCTCTACCGATTGAAACAACACAAAAAAGCTGAAAACGGACCTCAAGCACTGCTTCAAGCTCCTCACCTTGGTTTAAAAAAGCGGGAAACGTACAAAAGCGACGAGGTCTAAAACAGAGGCGCAAAGCGCAAAAGCGGTGAGCTTTTCGTACGCAAGGCGCAAAGTGATTATATAAATTATTTTATATATCCCATAGGTTTTTAGCATCCCCTACCTTTGATTTAGCTAAAATTAAGCTTTAAATATGTTTTAAAATGAAAAAAAAACAGAACTGTATAGCATAAAAAGCCTATTCTACAACACTCAGCTGCACAGAAACACCCCGTGTAAAAAAGGCGCGCGCCTCACCTGCGCCTCAGTTCAAATTTTAGGCTAAAAAGCGCGCTTCACCTGCGCCTTTTGTACACCCTGCGCCTTATATCACACAAAGCGATTTGGGTTGCGCCTTAGGTCGCCTTGCGCCTAGGTGCGCCTAAGGCGCGTTTTTTTAAACCAAAATCCTCACGCTCATGACAAGTTGCAAAGGGCATCACATCTTTGAAGTTCCTATCTCCACCACTCTTTGAATCTATGGTCGCTCCAACTTGAGGTAAGATCATACTCAACACTCATAAAGTCAGCCTCTTGTTTCTGCCAATCGGTTGCTGATCCCTTCTGATAACCGCCGGCTGGAATTAAAGCATTTTGAGGCTCAATTTTAGAATTCCCAACACTAACATTTAAAGAATAGTAAAAAAGATAAAAGGAGTCTACCTCTTAGCAATAACATACAAGGATATCCTATTCTGGTTGTGATCTACTTTCTTTAGTTTCACCTCTAATGTAAAACATCCTTCTCAGCAAAATAATCTTGTATAATTAAATGTAATTGATTAACGGTATTCTATAAAATGTAGGAAAAAAGACAATGAAATACCTTTAATTTCCGCCTAGATCTTCATCTCCCTAAGTGTTAGAATGATCTTGAAACCTCGAACCCTCTCATCAACATTTGGTCCCAAATTAATTTTCTTCCTGATCTACAAAAAAAGACCAAACATAAGAAATACCGAAAGGAATAAAAGCACCAAATAAAACTCAACAACATATCATCTGTATCATAGTCTATACGATCGGATCAACTACAATTAGTAACAATTAAGTATGTATAAACCTAATGTATACCGAGTAAAAATTCAGAAGCACGCAATTTAAACCCTAATTCTGTAAAAAGAATTGTTGGTATCTGTTGAGTAACGTAGCATAAAGAAGTAATGACGAACATCAAAAACGAAACCCTAGGATGGGAGACAGGGTACCATACCTTACTTGTGGAATGTGAAAAGATTGAACATCCATACCTGAACCAATTCGATTGGTGTAAACGGAGAATGATGGAACATATTTTATAGGCTTGAAGGGAATGACATATTGAAGCGATTGAAGTTAGGGTTCTAAGACATCAAAACTCCGTTGAAACACAAATATGAATGAGAGAACAGATGAACTTAACCGTAAAACAGAAGATCGGAGACAAAAGTCTCAACACTGATTCCCAGTTTGAAGATTCAATGTATTGATGAGAAGGATTGATGATGAATGAAAGTGTTCTTGGTTTAGACTATTACGACGTGATTGAATGAGGGATTATGAAAATTAGGGTTGTTTAGTTGCTTATATATTCGGGTCAAAAAAACGGGTTTGGTAACCCACGCAGTATCCATAGAAAAATAACAATGATCCACCATTTTCTCGACAAAAATCCACAATGGTTGCACCAGAGGAGGACAAGTGTCCCAAATCTTATTTATTTATTATATATAGATAATAATTGACATAACCATTTTTGACACCAAATGTCACCCACTCAACACTTACATGATACATCAATGGACCACTTCATCTTTTCCTAACCCTCACCTTCAACCCATCCTTCATCCTCATCGTCAACGACAACACATGCTCCGGCACCTTCTTCTCCACCACCTCCAACTCCACCTCAAACACCTCCATAATCGTTGCCGCCACCAGCTTCATTTGCGTATACGCCATTTCTTTCCCTAAACACACTCTTGCTCCACCATGAAACACCGGATATTTAAATGGATTTTCCGGCCTATACACCACCGTTCCACCACCATTCTCCTCTTCCAACCACCTCTCCGGCCTAAACTCGTTGCAATCCATCCCCCAAACACTCTCCATCCGTCCCATTGCATATGTATGATATGTAACAAACCACCCTTCCCCAACAAACGTCCCGTCTGGTCACACGTCAGGTTTTAGGCATGCTTTTGTGTCAACTGGAACCGGTGGGAACAGCCGCATTGCCTCTGATATCGCAGCGTGTAGGTAATGCATCTGTCGCAGGTCGTCAAACTCGTAAGAGTTCTGATCACTTTTGCTAAGGCGGAGTGTTTTAAGTTCCTCCAGTATTTTCAGTTTTACTTCTGGATGTGAAGATAATATCCAGAAGAACCATGTGAGGGCGGACGAGGTCGAATCGCGGCCTGCTAGTATGAAACTTGTGACTATGTCCCTCAGAAACTCTGGGGAGTACTCGGATATGTTCATGAACCGGGATAACAGATCTTCCTTGGGTTCTTTTGTGCTTTCTGTTATTCGCGATTGTATAATGTCGTCCGCAAATTTATGAACAGTAGCGATCGATTTTTGTAGCTTTGATTCCGAACCGACATTCAACAGTTTTTTGATCTTGTAGAGTCCTGAAAACATGTTTTGTTATACTTTGTATTTTCAGTAACAAAGAAAAAATTGGACTCGGGGTGCCACCTCACTATTTCACGGTTATGTTCAGTCAGCTTTGATGAAAATTTTGGACCGAACAGGTAACTTTGTTTTTACGTTTAACAGTTTGGTTTTGCAGTTTAGAAAGAAAACATTTCTATATTTTTTTAGTAAATTTAGAAAAATATAAAACATAAGTTTATATTCATAAAATAAAAAAATAAACAAATAATAAATGTTGGTTTTAAGTTTCAAACCGTAAACCGAACCATAAACCTTCAAACTAATTAAACCGAATTGGGCCATACATATTTCAGACCGGTTTAGGCGGTTCGGTTGGTTTCAAGCAGTTCATGAACACAAGCGACCACAGTGAGATTATACTAGATAAGTTTATTTGCTTACAAACCTGGTAAAATATACATAAATCTTCCGAAACTAAGCATTGCAGCTTCTTCAAAAGCTTTCATGAACTCACTACCGAAAGTTCCATCTCCGGCGAGACAACCGGGGTCGAAATTGAAGGCCACTTTACATATATTGTCAAAAGAGTACCTTTCAAGAAGATCTTGAAGATCAACAACCTTGTTTAAAGCCGCAGCCCTTTCAAGAACCGGCACAAACCGTGTATGTAGCTCTACGGCCGCGGTTTCTGTAGGAACCGTTCGCATAAATTAAATAAAATAAACCAATTTTATTACTGATTACAATACAAAGAAAGCAGAAAATTAAACAATACTATTACAACTGAAAAAACCAAAATACAAGAAAGGTGTAGAAGCAGAGTTTGACTGAGGCACGTGTTCAACACGCTTCCCTTAAAACAAATTCCGAGTCTCCCAAGAGTACTCGTTTTGTTTCCCAGGGTACAACAGCCGGAGCAGCGTACTGCCGGAGAAAGCCTACAACCCGAAGGCTACCTTGAACAATGCTGGAGAAGATCTTAATTATTGTAGAGAGAAAGTTGTTTGCTGTTGTTGTTTCTGGTGTCCTTCTGAAGTGGGTATGGAGCTGTATTTATACAGCTCCTAGGTTGAAACAGTCAAAATGAATTAAATGAGAGGTTTAAATTGCATTAAACGTCTTCAATGCAATTTAATACGTCATTTAATTCTCAGTCAAAGCCTATTAACTCGTCAGTTACGAAGCTGGACTGAAACTGCCCTGTCATTCAATGCTGGAAGCTTCTGCGCGCGCGCGCGCCCATGCGCGGTGCGCCATGCGGCCTCTTGGCTCACTGCCGTGCGGCGTGCGGCCTCTTGGCTCACTGCCATGCGGCGTGCGGCCTCTTGGCTCACTGCCGTGCGCCGTGCGGCGGTGCAGCTCAAGTCCGTCCATGCGGCGGTGCGGCGTGCGCCACGTCACCTGTGAGTCTATACGTGCGCGCCACACAGTCGCGCCGTATTGGCTCACTCTGGTGCGCCGCACACGGCACAGTAGGACCCATGCACCATGCTCCCAACCGCGCGCCTCGTGTACCCGCGCGCGCATGCGCATGACTGCCACGTCATGCGCCGCATCACCTACCACTTGGTCCTTGCAACCCTTGTGCTTCACCACGCGCGCGCGGTCAAAAATACAAAGGCGGCTCTCAAGCGGCTCGCGGCGATGCGAGCGTGCGAAGTGCAAAGTGCGCCATCAAAGCGCCACATTGCGCCTCATCGCCCACGCCACGCGCGCGCGCGCGAGCGTGTGCGAGTGCGAGTGCGAGTTAGGGTGCTCCGCACCCTTCGCGAGGACACTAGTGTGTGCTTCCATGAAACAATAAGGATGGAGAGTTCCACCTTAAATACCCATTTAAGTTCCATCTCTCCTCCTATGTGGGACAAGGTGCTACTTTCCCTTTAGTTTCAACATTGATTGTTCCAAACACCTAACTTTGAGCATCGATATCTCATTCATCTTAGCTCGGTTTTGGACGTGGTTTAGTTCGTTGCGAAGCTCTTCCAACATAGAACACAAACCCACAAATAAATACATAAAACCCGCTCATTTTATTATATTTATTTCTAGTCCAAAATAGGAAAAAATCATTTTCCTATATTTGTGAAAAATGCTATTTTCACTTATTTTCCAACAATCCCCCACATGAAAAATGCTATTTTCATCAAATTTCCAACAATCCCCCACATGTATGGAAATGGATCTTTTCCTTACACTTTTCAACGATAAACTTCGACAGTTGAGTATTGCAAGATAGGTAGGTTGAAGCCTTTGAACCTTCTTTTGTGAAGCGCACTTAGCTTACTAGCGGTGTGTAGACGCGATGTCCTTGAACATACCCCCCTTTGTGTAAACGACAATACACTTCACACAATACTCTCCCTGGTTTGGCCAACTCCTCATTGTCGTGTCCTATTATGGTCCTGGAACACTGGCCTGGTTCTGCGAGAGCTCTAGGATTTGCGCACCCCACAAATCCATTTGAAGCGACCCCACTTCTCTCTAACATAGGTGATTCCCATGAATCATTAAAAGCATCATGGTTATTTGATTTCCCGAAATCATTAACCTTAATATGCTTAACCTCACTTCATGTCACTGATTGGAATGGACTAGGAAGTATATGTAACTCCCTTTTATTTAGTTTGGGGTACTCCCCCACAGTGACTCCGTTTTGGTAATATGATTAAGTTGTCCTATTGAACTTAGATCTTGGGATCTCCAGTCAACTAAGTTAGGTTTCCCTCATATTCCCATTAACCACGGGCTTTAGTCCCATTCCTCTTGACGACGTTTCTACTAACTCTCTGCTTAAGCCTTTTGTAAACGGGTCCGCAATGTTATCCGCTGATCTCACATAATCAATTGTGATAACACCCGTTGAGAGTAGTTGTCGTATCGTGTTATGTCTACGTCGCATATGCCTTGATCTGCCATTGTACATCAAGCTTTGAGCTCTACCAATCGCTGATTGGCTATCACAATGTACACATATGGCTGGCAAAGGCTTTGGCCATCTTGGAATATCTTCCACGAATTGACGTAGCCATTCCGCCTCCTCGCCTGACTTATCCAAGGCGATAAATTCAGATTCCATTGTGGATCTCGCTATGACCGTTTGCTTAGAAGACTTCCAAGCAATAGCAGCTCCTCCAAGTGTAAACACGTAACCACTTGTTGATTTGGAATCTTTATTATCCGATATCCAGTTTGCATCAGTGTATCCTTCGATCACTGCTGGTTGTCGGGTATAATGCAATCCATAGTCTCTTGTGTATCGTATGTATCTAAGCACCCTCGTGATAGCCTTCCAATGATCCGCGCACGGATTGCTGGTGTATCTACTTAGCCTACTCACCGCGTAAGCCAAGTCGGGTCTAGTACATGTCATTAGATACATTAGACTGCCTATAATTCTTGAATACTCTAACTGAGCAACTCCATCTCCTTTATTCTTCTTGAGATGTTGGGAGGTATCAACTGGAGTTCGAGCGACACTCGTATCTCCCGAGTTGAATTTTTCAAGAATTTTATCCACATAGTGAGATTGACTTAACACAAGACCTTCTTGGGTTCTTATGATCTTTACTCCAAGAATCACATCCGCTAACCCCATGTCTTTCATGTCAAATCTCGCTTTCAACATGCTTTTAGTAGCTTTGATAATTTTATCATTACTCCCAATGATAAGCATATCGTCTACATAAAGGCATAAGATGACATAACCTTCATTTGTGTCTTTGAAATAAACACATTTGTCGCACTCATTTATTTTGAAACCATTGTCAATCATGACATGATCAAACTTTTGGTGCCATTGTTTTGGTGCTTGCTTCAAGCCATACAAAGACTTGACGAGTTTACATACTTTACCCTCTTGACCTGGGGCGGAGAAACCTTCAGGTTGCTCCATGTAAATTTCTTCTTCTAAATCGCCATTTAGAAATGCGGTTTTAACGTCCATTTGGTGAACTTCCAAATTTCTTAAAGCCGCTATAGCAAGAACCAATCTAATCGAGGTTATGCGCGTCACAGGCGAGTAGGTATCAAAGTAATCTAGACCTTCCTTTTGTCTAAATCCTTTAATCACCAACCTAGCCTTGTACTTATCAATACTTCCATCAGTTTTCATCTTCCTTTTGAATATCCAACGATATCCAAGTGGTTTGCAACCAGGTGGAAGATCTACTAACTCCCAAGTATGATTTTGCAATATAGAATCTATTTCATTTCTTATTGCTTCTTTCCATTGAGGTCCTTCTGAAGAGGAAACCGCTTCGCGATATGTATTGGGCTCGCCCTCAACCATATAGCTAACGAAGTCTGGACCGAAGGATTTTTCAACCCTTGGCCTTTTACTTCGCCTACGATCGGTTTCTTCAACCTCAGGTTGTTCATGTGTCTTATCATGAACCACCTCATCAACTGGTGTAGATGAACTTTCACCTACTTCAAAATTGGGTGTTGATGACGTTGCATGTGTTTGTCTTCTCAAAGGAAACACATTTTCAAAGTAAGACACAACGTTAGAATTCACCTCCATAATAGTGTTTACGTGTACATCAGGATTCTTGGACTCATGTACAAGAAAGCGATGTGCACTACTTTGATGTGCATACCCAATAAATATGCAATCAACAGTTTTGGGTCCTATCCTAAGAGCCTTAGGAGGTGGTACAGTCACCTTTGCTAGGCACCCCCACACTTTCAAGTATTTGTATGAAGGTTTCTTCCTTTTCCATAACTCATATGGAGTTTCGTCTCTCTTTTTGAGTGGTATCCTGTTCAAAAGATAATTAGCCGAGAGAATGGCTTCCCCCCACAGTTCGTGGCTCACCCCAGAACTTATCAACATGGCGTTCATCATTTCTTTCAATGTGCGGTTCTTTCGTTCCGCCACGCCATTTGATTGTGGAGAGTAAGGAGGTGTACACTCATGTACAATGCCACTTTTTGCGCATAACTCCGCAAAAGGTGCAACATATTCGCCTCCTCGATCGCTTCGCAAAGCTTTTATCTTCTTTTGAAGTTGATTCTCAACTTCATTTTTATACAAGATAAATTTACTTATTGCTTCATCTTTACTTTTTAGTAAATATACATAGCAATATTTAGTACTATCGTCAATAAACGTGATGAAATACTTATTTCCACCTGTTGTGGGTACCGCTTTTAAATCACAAATATCAGTGTGAATTAAATCAAGGGGTTCGGTTATTCGTTCAACCGATTTTGATGATGTTCTTGTAAGTTTGGATTCAACGCATGTTTCACATTTATAGTGTGAATCAATATGGAATGTTGGTATACAATTTAAATTGATTAAACGGCGTATTGAATTAAAATTTACGTGACCTAATCTACCATGCCATTTATTCGATTCAGAAAACTCAAGCATATAAGTAGAAGTAGTAGCAATTTTATTCATGTTCTTGACAGCCATTACATTCAATTTGAACATTCCATTTTGGGCATAACCCTTGCCTACATACGTTCCTCGTTTAGTTAGTACAAATTGATCGCTCTCAAAAACTAAACGAAATCCAAACTTGTTAAGCAACCATCCCGAGACTAGATTCTTTCGCAAGTCTGGGACATACAACACGTTGCTTAGAGTGAGCTCCTTCCCCGAAGTCCACTTCAAGATCACCGTTCCTTCACCCATGATGTCAGCGGTGGCTGCATTTCCCATATACAGCTTCTCTTCTCCCGAAAGCGCCTTGAAGGTGGTAAAGAGACTTTTGTCTGCACAAACGTGACGGGTCGCGCCCGTATCAACCCACCAACCTTTTGGAGTGTTGGTCACAGTATTGACCTCATCCATCATTGCGCTTTTGTCGGAAATCATTGCCACCAAAGGCATTCCGTCTTCATCCACCATGTGCGCACGCTCACGCTTTGGTTTCTTGCATTGGTTAGCCCGATGCCCCGGCTCGTCACAGTTGTAACAAGTCCCTTGGAACGTTTGAGGTTTCTTTTTCACAACCCCTTTCTTCGGTCCAAGGTTGCTAGCCTTTGCTTTCCCTTTTCCTTTGTCCTTTTTCCCCTTGCTCTTCGCGCCCTTTGAGGATTGCCCATGCTCAACCAGATTTGCGCTAGCACTAGGCTGCACAAGGCTGTTTTTTAGGGCGATCCTATTCTCCTCTTCTATACGAAGACGAAGAACAAGGTCCTCCACCGACATTTCCTTCCGCTTGTGTTTAAGATAATTCTTAAAATCCAACCAAGCAGGAGGTAATTTCTCAATCATGGCTGCCACTTGAAATGTCTCGCTAAGTATCATTCCCTCGGCATGGATGTCATTTAGTATAATTTGCAACTCTTGGACTTGATTCATAACCGGCTTGTTATCAACCATTTTGAAGTCCAAGAAACGGGCGACAACAAATTTCTTTGTTCCCGCATCCTCCGTTTTGTACTTTTTCTCCAAGGACTCCCATAATTCTTTGGAAGTCTTGATATTATAGTACACATTATACAAAGCATCCGAGAGACCGTTGAGTACATAGCCTCGACATATGAAATCCGAATGCTTCCACGCATCTACCGCGCTCAGAGCCTGAGCGTCGGTCTCCCCTTCCGCAGGTTGGGGAGCGGTTTCCGTCAAGAACCTCGCAAGGTTCATGGTGGTCAAGTAGAAGAACATCTTCTGTTGCCACCGCTTGAAGTGTAGACCCGAGAACTTCTCAGGTCTTTCAGCATGATTTGCCACTGTGGACGCTCCCACAGTGTTGGCAGGGGTTCCAACTACAACATTCGTATTGTTGTTGTTTGAGGTCGACATTCTGAAAAAATTAAAATTAAAATTTTTAGTCAAAAAATTCTGATTTACGCACAAACCAGAAGGAAACTACTAAATTTTAATTTTACCACAATTTACTGTTTTGGCTTCTAAGTCCAACTTTGAAGACCAAAAAACAGAAATTTTATAAATTTTAGAACTTACTGATTGGCTTCTAAGTCCAACTTTGAAGACCAAATCAGAAAGTTTTAGCAAATTTAGGACAAGTTTAAATGTAACCAAAAATAGTTTTCAACCAAAGTCGCTCCTTTGAAGATGAAAACTAAAAAAAATCTGTTTTTAAAACACAAACTGAGTGAAATCAAAACTGGTTTGAATCACAAACAGAAAGGTTTTGATTACACGAACGGTTTTAAAAATTTGTTTTAAGATTGTAGGAACCGTTCGCATAAATTAAATAAAATAAACCAATTTTATTACTGATTACAATACAAAGAAAGCAGAAAATTAAACAATACTATTACAACTGAAAAAACCAAAATACAAGAAAGGTGTAGAAGCAGAGTTTGACTGAGGCACGTGTTCAACACGCTTCCCTTAAAACAAATTCCGAGTCTCCCAAGAGTACTCGTTTTGTTTCCCAGGGTACAACAGCCGGAGCAGCGTACTGCCGGAGAAAGCCTACAACCCGAAGGCTACCTTGAACAATGCTGGAGAAGATCTTAATTATTGTAGAGAGAAAGTTGTTTGCTGTTGTTGTTTCTGGTGTCCTTCTGAAGTGGGTATGGAGCTGTATTTATACAGCTCCTAGGTTGAAACAGTCAAAATGAATTAAATGAGAGGTTTAAATTGCATTAAACGTCTTCAATGCAATTTAATACGTCATTTAATTCTCAGTCAAAGCCTATTAACTCGTCAGTTACGAAGCTGGACTGAAACTGCCCTGTCATTCAATGCTGGAAGCTTCTGCGCGCGCGCGCGCCCATGCGCGGTGCGCCATGCGGCGTGCGGCCTCTTGGCTCACTGCCGTGCGGCGTGCGGCCTCTTGGCTCACTGCCATGCGGCGTGCGGCCTCTTGGCTCACTGCCGTGCGCCGTGCGGCGGTGCAGCTCAAGTCCGTCCATGCGGCGGTGCGGCGTGCGCCACGTCACCTGTGAGTCTATACGTGCGCGCCACACAGTCGCGCCGTATTGGCTCACTCTGGTGCGCCGCACACGGCACAGTAGGACCCATGCACCATGCTCCCAACCGCGCGCCTCGTGTACCCGCGCGCGCATGCGCATGACTGCCACGTCATGCGCCGCATCACCTACCACTTGGTCCTTGCAACCCTTGTGCTTCACCACGCGCGCGCGGTCAAAAATACAAAGGCGGCTCTCAAGCGGCTCGCGGCGATGCGAGCGTGCGAAGTGCAAAGTGCGCCATCAAAGCGCCACATTGCGCCTCATCGCCCACGCCACGCGCGCGCGCGCGAGCGTGTGCGAGTGCGAGTGCGAGTTAGGGTGCTCCGCACCCTTCGCGAGGACACTAGTGTGTGCTTCCATGAAACAATAAGGATGGAGAGTTCCACCTTAAATACCCATTTAAGTTCCATCTCTCCTCCTATGTGGGACAAGGTGCTACTTTCCCTTTAGTTTCAACATTGATTGTTCCAAACACCTAACTTTGAGCATCGATATCTCATTCATCTTAGCTCGGTTTTGGACGTGGTTTAGTTCGTTGCGAAGCTCTTCCAACATAGAACACAAACCCACAAATAAATACATAAAACCCGCTCATTTTATTATATTTATTTCTAGTCCAAAATAGGAAAAAATCATTTTCCTATATTTGTGAAAAATGCTATTTTCACTTATTTTCCAACAGTTTCCATCACAAAGTTCCGGAGGGACCGCTTGTTGAACTCGTAACTGGCGGTTTTACGCTGCGCCCGCCACGTTTCGCCATCGGAGTTGAAGATGCCACGGCCCAAGAAGTCTTCAAGGTTAGAAATAAACCGGGTTCCTTTATAATTAGAGAATACATTGTTAGGGTTGAATATTAGCAATCAACTATATATAGTAAGTACTAGATTATTTATCGTGTTACACATGGGTGTAACAAATATAATTTGTATAAACTTTAAAGGTATGTAAATTTAAATAGCCAAGATACATGAATAAATTTAAATAGCCAAGATACATGAAAGTTATTAGAATTAAGGCACAAACTTTGAGAATATAAATGTACAAAAAAAATTATACAAAGAAGTCATAAATTTGTAAATATTGTTTGGTAAATGCTGTTGCTCGTGTTCTATTTTGTAGATCATACGTAATAGATTTCGAAAAGTTTGATAATGTTATCTTCTTAGATTTTGTTGTTTTAGGTATCATATAAGCATTGTCCGGAGTACAAACTGTAAGAAATAAATTTATATATATATATATATATATATATATATATATATATATATATATGGCCAGAATCATTTCAGAACCGTAAATATTTACAGAACTCGCAGAACTTCTAATAAACAATCTTTTTATTTATATATTTTTATGTTTAGCATAATTTTATCATTTATTATGTGTATTTTTACGATTACATACATGTTAAGAGTAATTTTATCATTTTTTATATGTAATTTTATAATTACACATATGTAAACTAGTTTTTTTTACATATATGTAATTAGTTATGACACATATATATAATTTTGGCAATTAAACATATGTAAACTACTTTTAACATGTATGTAATCAAAGAAATACATATAATAGATGATAAAAAAAATCCTAAATACAAAAATTTATATATAAAATGATTGTTTATTAGGAGTTCTGAAAGTTCTATATATATTTATGGTTTTGAAATGATCCTGACCCTATATATATAGGGAGGGGCTCATGCGAGAACTCCATTTATTGCGAGAACCGCGAGAACCAATGTGAACACAACCTAAAATAGCTAAAAAAACCTAACCCCCCCCCCCCCAAAAAAAACCTAAACCCCCCTCCCCCACCCCCCAAAAACCTAAACCCTCCCCCCCACCCTCCCCCCCCCCAACCCCCCAAGCTAAAATGCTAAAAACTAAACCCCCAAAAAACCTAAAAAAATCCAAAAAAATCAAAAAAAAAAATCTAATTTTTTTTAATATTTTTTTATGCTCAAATCGCTACTTTTAGTGGCCAAATTTTTTTTTTTTAAATTTTATTTTTTTTGGCTTCGAAAAGTAGCGATTTTTATATAAAAAATATAAAAAAAAATTGTGTGATTTTTAGCTATTTTTAGGCATTTTTGGTTGTGTTCACATTGGTTTCGCGGTTCTCGCAATAAAAGGTGGTTCTCGCATGATCTTCTCCCTATATATATATATTGAAAAATTAAGGTTAAAAACACATTAATAACGTATACATGTATAAGGTAATATATACTATACCATCTCAAATGCTAGATAGAAAGTTCTTTCCTCATCACCTATAAAAAATTAGTCATATGTTGTATTTTTTTATTTTACACGTATTGCATTATATAATAAAAATAAAGATCGTTAATAATTAAAAAAAAAAAAAGAAACTGACATTTTTATGTATCGGCGTTGGTAGCTTTTTTAGAAGAACAATGAATTTGAGCGGTTGATCTTTTTTACATTTCCTTTTATAATGAGAATGTAAAACAATACATTGTATTATTATTCATATAACTACCTAGCAGCTCAGATGGTTTCAAAGATTATTCATAATAATATAATACATCGATAAATGTTGTTATGACGAAGATTGATGGATGCTAATTACCAAAAACAGTTTTGCAACTCTTCATTTTCATTAAGTTCATCAAAATACAAGAGAAACTCATACTCATTATGATATTTCTTTAATATTCATTTGTTTAATAAATAGTCAACAGGAATAATATCTATTAATACTATAGAAATTCAATACCGATATTGGTTGCCAAATGCTAATCCCTACAATGTAATAACCTAATATTCATATATTCACACACTACACCATATATTAATTTAATAATAAGATAAATAATTACATGAATGGTAAATAGAACACAAGTTAGAGTTATTTATTTTGGAAATACAAATTACCCTTAGTATTATATATAGGATAAATAAACTATAAATCAAATACAAATATCTATATATATTCTAAAGTTTAGTTATATGTTCTATTTTAAAACCAAAATTTATGGTTGTTTTAAATGCATCATCCTATAAAAATCCTATTAATTGCATTTAATTTATATTAAATAAATAAGAGATAAGATAAAAAATAAAATAAAATAATTATATATCAATAATCATTAAAATTAATATCATCAATAACACATTATACTAAATAATATATTATAGATAAAGGTAGATTAGTTTAAAGTTAACTTTGATCTTAATTTGTTTTAATAATTGGTTTAAAGATAATTATTCCAAACTTATGATTATTATATAAAATGATCTTTGACAAGGTAACCATAAATTTAAATTTCGAAGTAACTAATATATTAAAAGTAGCTCAAATATAATTCGTAGTAAAAACACAACAATATATTTTCAAAGAAAACATATAATAAAAAAATAGGTAAAGAGATCCAAATGATATCAAATATTAAGAACTTATCCATGATATTAGTATCAGAATTCTAAAGTTTAGTTATCTATATATATTCTAAAGTTTAGTTATATGTTCTATTTTAAAACCAAAATTTATGGTTGTTTTAAAGACATCAGCCTATAAAAATCCTATTAATTGCATTTAATTTATATTAAATAAATAAGAGATAAGATAAAAAATAAAATAAAATAATTATATATCAAATTCTAAAGTTTAGTTATATGTTCTATTTTAAAACCAAAATTTATGGTTGTTTTAAATGCATCATCCTATAAAAATCCTATTAATTGCATTTAATTTATATAAAATAAATAAGAGATAAGATAAAAAATAAAATAAAATAATTATATATCAATAATCATTAAAATTAATATCATCAATAACACATTATACTAAATAATATATTATAGATAAAGGTAGATTAGTTTAAAGTTAACTTTGATCTTAATTTGTTTTAATAATTGGTTTAAAGATAATTATTCCAAACTTATGATTATTCTATAAAATGATCTTTGACAAGGTAACCATAAATTTAAATTTCGAAGTAACTAATATATTAAAGAGTTAATTACATAGTTAGTCCCTGTGGTTTGCACAAAATAACATACTTAGGTACTAATAGTTTAAAATCACATTCTAGGGTATTAACTTTTCATTTTGTAACGTCTGGAGGTATTAACGTTATTTGTAGGTTTAAAATCACATTCTATTAGTACCTAAGTATGTTATTTTGTGCAAACCATAGGGACTAACTATGTTAATACCGTAGAAGTTAATACCTCCAAACGTTACAAAATGAAAAGTTAATACCCTAGAAGGTGATTTTAAACTATTAGTACCTAAGTATGTTATTTTGTGTAAACCACAGGGACTAACTATAAAATTAACTCTATATTAAAAGTAGCTCAAATATAATTCGTAATAAAAACACAACAATATATTTTCAAAGAAAACATATACTAAAAAAATAGGTAAAGGGATCCAAGTGATATCAAATATTAAGAACTTATCCATGATATTAGTATCAGAATTCTAAAGTTTAGTTATCTATATATATTCTAAAGTTTAGTTATATGTTCTATTTTAAAACCAAAATTTATGGTTGTTTTAAATACATCATCCTATAAAAATCCTATTAATTGCATTTAATTTATATTAAATAAATAAGAGATAAGATAAAAAATAAAATAAAATAATTATATATCAATAATCATTAAAATTAATATCATCAATAAATAATATATTATAGATAAAGGTAGATTAGTTTAAAGTTAACTTTGATCTTAATTTGTTTTAATAATTGGTTTAAAGATAATTATTCCAAACTTATGATTATTCTATAAAATGATCTTTGACAAGGTAACCATAAATTTAAATTTCGAAGTAACTAATATATTAAAAGTAGCTCAAATATAATTCGTAATAAAAACGTTAACAATATATTTTCAAAGAAAACATATAATAAAAAAAATAGGTAAAGGGATCCAAATGATATCAAATATTAAGAACTTATCCATGATATTAGTATCAGAATTTAATAGATTAAGATAAAATTTAAACGAAAGATCATAAGTATCATAAAAATATCATTAAATTAAAGTTAAAAAGTAAAGAAAAGAATTATTATTATAATATTAAAATAATAAAAATATATAAAAAACTATATATATTATTAAAATATTAAAATTACTATTTGTACCGATACCAAACAAGACCGTACCGGTATTTTCGATACCAGTACCGGTTGACACCAAGCTTATCCCACCCCGTGATACTAAAAAATCATTAAATTAAAGTTAAACAGTAAAAAAAGGAATTATTATTATAATATTAAAATAATAAAAGTATTAAAATAACTATATATATATATATATTCTAATATATTATTAACAAGATTTTGGCTAAATTAATTAGATTATTATAAATAATAATAATAATTTACAAATAAAACAACACAATTTGCAACAAAGCAATGCATGAAACACCATATTAACATATAGTACAGTACATTAATGCTAGAACCTAATCTATACTATATTATAAAGCATTTCATAAGGATACCAACCAAATTTAAGTAATTACAATCTTTTATACTTATGGTACAACAACTTAATGATGTTAGTAAGGGGTGAAATGGTCTTTCTACATTAATATTAAAAAATAAAAAAAATAATTATCTATATCTATATCTATCTATCTATACTATATTATAAAGCATTTCATAAGGATACCAACCAAATTTAAGTAATTACAATCTTTTATACTTATGGTACAACAACTTAATGATGTTAGTAAGGGGTGAAATGGTCTTTCTACATTAATATTAAAAAATAAAAAAATAATTAAATGAGAATATAATCACAATTAATTATAATAATACAATAATAAGTTCGGTTCTTAAATGCAATTAATAAACGAAACCTATTGGGATAAACCGCAAAAGCACTCCAAAGGTCCAATTTCAATCAATATGTAATAAATTTGACCGATTAAGGAATTTCCTATCATTGCTATAAATTCACCATTTCACTCAACATCAACTCCTTTGTCTACTATTGTGCGAGTTAGAGTCGAAAAGAAAGAGATAAGAAAGAGATAAGTTGATATGAAATTTATTTATCTTGGTGGAAAGGTGTGTTCTTTTATACCCATTTCAACATTTATTCGAAAAAACTTTGGTTTGTTTCTTAAAATATTCAAATGGGATAACAGTTTTCTTTTACATAATCTATGAGTTTATATTGATGTTTTATTATGTTTTTGGTGATTTAGTGGTTTTTTTTTCAAATTATGATTTTATATTACATATAAAGTATACACACAGGTTATTGGATACAAAAAGACAGACACTTCATATTTCATCAAGGTACCCTTGCATGACTATAGTATTTGGAACCATTTACCAATGTATTGTTTAATTGTTCATAAATTTATAGTCTTTTTCCTTTTTGCAGCTTCATGTATATGGAGGTGTAAAAGGGTGGGTACGAGAAAAGTTATTCATTTGGAGATAGACATTTATTTGGCCTATTGGTATTTCCTTTTTTAATTTCTACTTTACTATTTTTTTAAACATATGATGCTTTTGTGTGATTTAATTGATACTATATATAGGCAATATAGATGCAGAGGAAATATTTGAGGAGGTATTGTTTGACAGGATTGGGCAGCAAACTTTAAGGGCTCGGATGTTTTCAACCCGCGCAAAAGATTTAAATTGATTGCGTTTATCTATATTATCGTATAAAGCATTTCACAAGGGTTCCAACCAAATTTAAATAATTGCAACATATTATGCTTATAGTACAACAACTCAATGAAGTTAGTAAAGGGAATTAGTCTTTCTACATGAGTATAAATTGATAAATACAATTAAATTGATAACTTTATAAATTAAGTATTGTTAAATACTTGATAAAGAATTAAATCATTTGACTTAGTTGAACATCATCACCTTCCTCATATTTACATTGCTTTTCCATTTCAAGTTCTCCGTAACCGATTACTTGATTGAATTTTATAATTAAGTCATTATTATTTAGTTTAGTAATTGCTAAACATCATACAAATAAGGTTACAACCTTTTTTGCAATTTAATCAGATAGTTGATGAACATCATATGAAATAAAAATAAAAATAAATAATAATAATAATAATTAAATATAAAAAAACTTAATCAACGTTATTATGAATTTAATTATAACTATAAATGGTTTTAAAACTTAAAAGATGCTAACCAATTAGAAACGAAAATTACTAAAAGGTAATTTCATGGGGTATTATTATCTATAATACCTAATAATTGCAACAATAATGATTAAATAATGAACTTAATTACAGATGGTTTAAAACTCAAAAGAATGCTATTTGCATCTTACCTCAAGTCTCATGGAATAAGGTTCAAATGATAACCATTGCATAATTAGGAACCACTTTTTAGCCCTTGGATCGTATTTTGATGGTTGAGACCTTTAAGTGCAATATCTATATCTCTAAGATGAAGATAATGTATGGTAATGAAGATTTGGAGCAGCAAGAGGTAAAAACAGCCCGAATTTTTCCTTTTATAAATTCGATTCGATTCGTGAGTGTTAGTGTGTGTGTTTATATTGATTAGGGTTTCATCAAATGCAATGTGAGGGTTTCCAATCGGTGTTTATACAAATAATATAGAACCCAATTTTTATGTATGTGTATGTAGTGTGTAGTATGGGGTCTTGCTTACCTCATTCAAGGAATAACAATGAAAGACAGGGGTCATTGATTTCGAAAAACTCCGCCCCTTTGTTCGCCTTCTTCCTGATTTTAAGTTACGGTGAGTCAATTTCCTTTTTTCTGATTCTAATCGATTAAGAACTATACGTGATTAACCAACGAATTGTGGTAGATTTTATGTTTCTATTGCAGTAGTTGGATTGAATTGACTGTTGCAATTTAATAATCGTCAGTTATAGTTCGTTTTTTGAATATAGAGAAACACTGACTTATTTAAGGTGCTTGATTTGGGTGAATAGTAGCAATATAAACTGCTATTGTAATTTGGTGTGATATTCAATTCAATATCAGCAACCTAATCAAATTGTTCCCTAAATATAGAGTAAATGTGTTCACCAGCAAGGTAATAATATGTACTAATTTTCAATTATAAGAGACTTCTAATAAGGAAATATAGCTATTAGGTTATGTCAAGGTAAGGATAGTTTATAAAGAATATGTTGCAGAATAAAGTTAATACAACATTTTAGTAATAAATAATAAACTGCTTTCTTATCTATAAAAGGGAACAAAACCTGCAATTTGACTTTTAGATGTCAAAACTGAATTTATATGTATATGTGTATGTAGTATAATATATATATTTAACATCTATTTTACACCATCTAAAACAATGAAAAAGAAAAAATAAAAATAAAAAAATTTGAAAACTGTGACGTCTTTTGAAGAGGGTTGAGAAACCACACGTCCATAGAATTGAAGTTTTGTGAGACCACATGTGGTGGGGCACAAACCTCTCTCAAAGCGTCTTAAAAACGCGGGGGAACACTGTACCCTCGGGCGTTTTGGGCCTTTTTTTGACTGGTAGTGCTACCACAAAGCGCCGAACGAGGAGTGGACTTTGGTCAAAATAACCATGGTCAAACGGCTAACTTTAAAAAAAACCGGTTTTTGTTTTAAAAATCTATACTATATTCGCACTTTCGTACCGTGTCACGCACTATCTATATCAGTCGTCGTTCCAGGAAAAAACAATAACTATTATGCATGTCGTGCATCGCACGGGTGTTCCCCCTAGTATCATATAAAGAGGAAGTCGAATATGGATGAATTTTTTCGATAAATGTCTCTCAGCAATTGTTAATTAAAGATAATATTATTTGTAAAATTAATAAATTAAATCTATTCCTTATTATTATTATTATAATTATTATTATTATTATTATTATTATTATTATTATTATATTATATAATATAATATATGATATTAAAATATTATCATATTTATTTGAAACTTAAAAAATTAAATAGGAATCAATGAGAAAAATACATTTTAGGTGGATAAACCCTTTAAATATCACCTTATAGAGTGACATGTGTCCTTTATTTATTTTTCTTATTGTTTAGTATTTTTTATTATATAGTATATATAAGTATAAGTATAAGTATATAGATATATATAGATACGTTATCATTGTAGTGACCATCAATAATAATTCTTACGTAACTGAGTCTATTATATATGTTTGATCTTACGTGGAATTCAAGTATTGAACTCTTATTTTAAATGTGATATACTAAATATATGAAATTTTATTGAAACAACCCCATAAATTTCATATAAAAGAAATCATTAATTTCATTCATGGTTTATAAACTCAAGCTTTATGAGCTAATCAATTTATATAAATGGACCTTTGTATTACGCATGTTGAATAAATATTTATTTTTAAATATTAATTTTAAATAAAACATGTTATATAGCTGTTAAAATCTATAGTTCATCAAAAGTCGACACGTAATATCAAACATTTAATATGAGATAGAGACGGGAAAATCAATTTTTAGGTGACTTTCAAAGCTAATACACGGCTTTCATTATTTTTAATTTTTAGACATAGATATTTTTATTCTGCATATCTCTAAAATGTGTGTAACTTTGATTTGAATGACCACGTTGAAATTAGTTTAATGACTTGTTGGTACCCAGATTATACACATTTTTGGGTGCATAAGTTAGTGTTAATATTTGTCTCTTTAGACTTAAATTGTTATGTAAGATAATATATACTAAAAATAAAGTAGTACATTTTACACCAAAAGTAAAAGTAAAAATAAAAATTAAAAAAAAAATAGATTTGGGCTAAAAAACTTAATTTCGAACGATTTTTTTTTTTTTTTTGTCAATCAATACATAACTAAAATCCTTGAGGATTTGAGATCACAGTCATCCCTAGGATTTGGAATTTAAAATTTAGAAACAGATTAATGATTTTTATAAAAAAGCAATATTATCCTAAATTTGAAATTTAACTTTTTCAGTAATCGATTTTCCATCATAACTAACTATTTTAGGCGGAAAAAATAACTAAGATCTTCTTTAGAGTGACATGTGTCTTCAAATGGTTTACTTTATTATATAATACAGATATATTTCTTAACTATAGTCCTCCATTGAATATTATTAATCAACCATATATAGTATACAAAGGATATCTAATTAAAAAATTATTCTTAACTATAGTCGTAATATAATAAGAAACCCTAGCAATATATTCTCTAATACCTTTCGGATAGTTCTCAAAGTTGGTCTTGAGCATATGCTCGACGTTTATCGGGTTGGCGGTTACGACGTCATTGACTTTTCCGGGTCGGCTGAAGACAGCCGTGTTCGTTGGACATTGAGAGAGGACTTGGGTGCTCCAGTCGAGAAACCGGTAGCGGTTTAAGAGGAATTCGGGTAGGGTTCCGAATATTGGATAGTGTTTGAAACCAGAATGAGGGGTGGATTTGGAATTTGTTGGGTTGAAGAGGAAGAAGACTGAGTAGATGAGGAGAAATAAAAAGAAGATTAAAAGGAAAGATGTCATCTCCATGCTTACGACGGATGTTGTAGGAGAACTGTTTGTTTTACTTTATATAAGTATATAGTACGTTATAGATAATTCACACGTACAACCATTTGTATCTACAATTTAGCAATCTAATCAACTTAGTTGTGGAATTCAAATTGGAACAGTGTTTGGTTTAGCAATCTAATCAACTTAATTAGTTGTAGAATTCAAAATGGAATAGTGTTTGGTTGGGAACCAATTAAAATTTGAATTAATCTCCTCATATTAATGTATTTTAAGATTACTTTAGCCTGCTAGGGGTTAAAGAAATGTTTAACATTCCAATAGAGTTGGCGAACACTACAAAAATAAATTTCACGTGGTGATTTTATTCGCAGCTAATATAAATTTCACATGGCGAACATTATAAGAAATTCTTATAGTAAACACACGGGACCATTCACATTGGAATCCCCGTCTTCATCTATATAATTTAATTAAAAGACACATGTGTCCTGTAATTTATTCATCTTTTAAAATCTCCACACATCCAATTCACATTATATCTATCTCTATTCAATAATGTAATATTTTATTCTTCTTTTTATTATAACTTTTTTTATTCCACTCAAAAAAAATTATATGAAATAGATATATGAATGTGAATAGTAATTTCTATACATATATAAGAAGCATTCACATTGTATTTGGAAAAATCTCTTGTATCTTTATATTTTATAGTGAAATTGAGAAAACCATTGCCTCAATAAATAATTCTTTAAAACTAAATCAGGATTTAGGGAAAATGCTTAAAAGTATGAAAATGGTGAGAACGCCCCTCATCCGTTAGAACAAAACAATCTATGGACTAGATTGGTGCGATAGCATTTTCGTAAGTAACATCAACTTTATTACGTGGACGCGCTTCATTAAGGGTAAAAAGGTCTTTAGACTTCTCTAGGCAAAACGCCAAACTCATGAGTAAAACGCCATTAAATTCCCGCCTTAAACTACAAAGCACACATCATCCTCATCTAAACGCCATTAATATAAAACGCCAAGCCTTTCATTCGAGGAAACACCTTCGTTTGAGAAAAGACAATGAGAAACAAATTCAGAAAAACGTCATTAAAATAGAGATTGTCTCCTTATAACATTATCGATTAAAACGCCATTAATTGAATAATAAGCAAGACCTAATAAACATATAATTGAAAATGCCATAATTGAAACGCCATAATGAAAAGACCATTAGTTGATTAATTAACAAATATGATGAATTTACAATATTAATGAAACGTGTTAATCAAAAGGCCATGAGTTGAATAACTAACAATAATTAACAATATGAGTAATTAACAAATATAACATGATAATCAAAGCGTCATAGTTAACAAAACTGATGTTTATAAATTAACAAATAGTAAGAACTGATGTTTACAAATATTACTCAATAATATTCAAAACTAATCAGGTATAAAACGCCAATGATGGTAAACAATAAGCATATATTAGATCACAAACGACAATTAACATTAATAATGAAAACTGCAATTATCAGTTCTTACTAATTGTTAAACAAACAATGAAAACGCCAAAATATTGGATACATGAAGAATGCCATTGAAACATACAATGCATTGTGAAATATTAATTTGAAAAAAAAAACGATAATGAAACAAGCATAAAGAACAAAACGCCATATTTGTTGTATATGTGTTGCATGATTCGCTGGAACAAATATGAAAACGTCATCAAATATTACTTTGTCAAACGGAATCCACGTTAGACGCCATAGATCTCGAAAAGCTTGGAAAGGAGGTAACTACTAATAGGAATTTTTGGAGTTTTATTTGTCGTGAATCCCAAACAAGATCCAGAACACAGTGGTTTCATTGTTATCACCCAAACACCTATTAATTAGGTGTTTGAATGTTTAAAATTTAAGAAAAATCAAAGATGAAGATGAAGATGAAGATGAAGATTCTTGTTTGGATCAAAACAACAAGTTTTATTTTAGTAATCCCAAATGATATAATCAATAGAAGCACCTGGATATCGGATTTAGCTCAGTAATGAAGAAGAAAACACAACACAAGAGATTTCACCAAAACTAGTTCAAGAACCTTGGCTAGGGTTTCATTGAACATCATATATATAGTTACAGACCAGCCAACGTATTTAATAAATACGTTGGCATCTTAAATACGCCGCCTCAAGGTTTCAACTATCAAACAATTACATTTTGACCCCTGAACTTTCTAGAACATAAGAAACTCCAACAAAACAATCCATAACCAAATAAAACAAGTACCAACGATCTCAAACGCTCTAACATTTGAAACAGATTTATAACGCGGTTTATGGAGGGAAACGTGCACAATGACAATCGTACGCCTGCAAATCATTTAGCGTCGCCTGGCATGTGTTGGGTCACGATCCGTTCTCACCGTTTTCACACTTCCAGCCGTTTTCTCCTTATCCAATTTGTATGTATGTATATATATATATATATATATATATATATATATATATATATATATATATATATATATATATGATAGGGTTCATGTGAGAACCACTGGAACTAGTGTGAACACAACTAAAATAAACCCAAAACAAACGATAAATCCCTCACCCCACCACCACCCAAAAACCTAAACACATACCTCCCAACCCCCAAAAAATCTATATCCCACCAAAAACCCCCCCTAAAAACCTAAATTTTTATAAAAAAAGAAAATTATAATCAAAGTGTTGCGATTCTTAATGGAAATTTTAAAAAAATGTGTGTGTTTTAAGCTTGTTTAAGTGGTTTTAGCTGCGTTCACACTGGTTCTTACGGTTCTCACAATAAATAGTGATTCCTAAATGATCTTCACTATATATATATATATATAGGATAGGAGTTGGCCAGAAAGTCCAAATTTCCTAAAAAGTGTAAAAAGTCATAAAACACCATAATGCCAACCATAAAACACACCAAAAACCCACAAATAATATGATGAAGATTACTAAAACATCATGTATGTGGGTTTTGTGTTGTGTTTTAGATGTTAAGGCTCTCATTGTGGAATGACAAATATTATTGTGTTTTATGTTGTTTAGCATTGTGTGTTTTATATTCATAGTTCTACGATGGTGTTTTTGAAGTTTTTATGGACTATTAGAGTTTGAATATGGTGTTTTAGTAATATTCATTCTATTATTTGTGAGTTTTAGGTGTGTTTTATGCCTGAAATTATTGTGTTTTATGACTTTTTACACTTTTTAGGAAAAACACACTTTCCGTAGAATCCCCACTCTCTCTCTCTCTCTCTCTCTCTATATATATATATATATACAGTAGAAACTCGATAAATTAATACTCGATTTTTTAATAAACTCTCTAAGATAATATTTTTTGCCGGTCCCGACTCGGGGATAGGGTGCTAAATTAATAATTCGCTGAAATTATAAGATAATAGATTTTTGATAATTTCTTTAGACCCCATATAAAATATATATAATAATAATTCCTTATATATAGCATATTACATGAATGATTTATGAAGGTTCCTTATATATGTCGCTTGACTCACCTGCAAACCATAGTTACTATGAACCCATTCTAGCAATTGCTTTTGAGTGAGACTTGGATTATCCTTGTTGTGCTTGCATAATGCTCTTCGAATCTCGTCTGTCATTGTTGTTTTTTTCACAACTTTAAGATGGGAAGCCATGTTGTGTGTATGATTTGTTTGTGTTAACCTATTTTGATCTTCTATTTATATAGAAAATATTTTTAATGTCCATAAAGTGATACATTGAACACAAGAAGCATAATAAGGTGGGAGATTGAACGTTTCTTTCAAATTGGGCCGTTCATTTGATATACATGCATTGTATACAATAATTAAGTGGAAGCTTGAAAGGTGTTTGTAAACTAAGTTTTCTACTATAAATTAATAAAATATTAATTAATAAATTTTGGTGGTCCCAAGTGTATTATTTTATAGAGTTTCTATTGTGTGTATATATATATATATATAGGATCAAGATCAAGGGAAAACCACTCCGAGTTGTGAGAACTTAGAGAACTCGGCCTTCCCGTGCGAGTTTCTCCCCTATTTTTTTCACACTCCTAGATTAAAATGTTTAGAAATACTGTCGTAAAAAAATCCAAGTGGTGTTTTTCGCCCCCTTACAGCAGTTGTAAAAATCGAAGTGTTGATGACATAAGCATTACATCACTTTTTACAGCATTTACACCTGCCGTAAATGAAAAAAAATATGTTTTGGAAAAGTTGATTTTTTTTTAGGATTTTTAGGAAAAAAAATTGAAAAAACCCTTCGTAAGGTCGAGTTCTATAAGTTCTCACAACTCGTATAAGTTTTCATTTTACCCTAAAATGAGAACCACCTCGAGTTGTAAGAACCATGAGAATTACACCGTACGGGGCGAGGTGGACCAAAATTTTTTTTGATAAACGTAGATGCGTGTATTATAAACACATTTGTAAAAAAAATTCAAAAAAAATGTCGTGTGTGTAGTTTTGAGCACCACAAGTTTGTGTTTACGGGTACCGGAAATCTTACCGGAAAATTTACGGTACCCATAAACACAAACTTGTGGTGCTCAAAACTACACACACGACATTTTTTTTTAATTTTGTTTTTACAAATGTGTTTATAATACACGCATCTACGTTTATGAAAAAAAATTTGGTCCACCTCGCCCCGGATCAAAAAGTTCTCGCGGTTCCTACAACTCGAGGTGGTTCTCATTTTAGCGTGATTATATATATATATATATATATATATATATATATATATATATATATATATAGAGAGAGAGAGAGAGAGAGAGAGGAAGGTTAACGTACATTACGGCTTAACGTACATCACGTACGACAGGTAATTACGCACGTTCATTTTAAAATCACGCACGTTATAACTCAAAATCCAAAATCACGCATGTTGACACACAATAATCACGCATATAGAAAACATTAATCATGCATGTTATAGAACAAATCACACACGTTGTCGTACGTGAACTACGTTAAGACGTAATGTACGATATACTTTTTCTATATATATATATATATGCTAGTCGTTTACCCGCGCGATGCGGCGGGAAACATATAACTTAGGTTGGTGAGTTTAGGCCTATACGAGGATGTAATTTCCGTTGTGGCGTTCGACGACGACGGTGGCAGTGTAGCAGAGCGTGAGGGTCGGTTGCGGCCTTCTTCAACGGCGGAGAAACAGCGGTGTGCGGCAATTGGCGGTTTTGTGATGGCGTTTGGTGGTTATTATGCGACGGCCGGTTACCGGCTTCAGAAAAAAACAAAGAAAATTGTGTGAGGCCTTCGGCAGTGGCGAAGCTTGACGTTTTTTATGGGGGGGGTGGGGGTGGGGGGGTGAAAATGTATATACCCAAAGCATTCTAATACGAATACCCTATCATCTAATTGATAAAAAAAAACAAAAAATTAATTTAAATGCCCAAACACCCAAAACCCTTTTGATACTCGCAACAGCTTGATGATGCGTTTGATTAGATAAGATCGCGCCACTCATTTCTTTACAGAGAACTATCTTGTTCAAAAAAAAAAAAAAAACAAATGGATTAAACATTAATCATTAAAGTGTACACCAGCACCATTTGGCTACACCTAATCAAAATACATAGACTTATTAAGATATTAGAATTATGTATCGGGTATATCCGAGTATAATTGGTTCCAGTTCCGGATATTAATCGGGTATAATCGGTTCCGATTCTAGTTCCAGGTATTGACATAAAAATGTATACTCTATCTACTCTACGGCCTACGGGTAGGATCGGTTCCGGTTATTAAAAAAGCGGTTCCGGGTTTTTTTACCGGGTCTGGTTCCAGGTACAATATTTTTGTACACCTCTATCTTGGAGATCAATTCAAACATACTAATTAAAATTAAATTAAAACTATCATACATTAACCAAATGTTCAACATGAAGCTTACGTTGATTTTCCACATACTTTTTAATTAACTTTTACACAAACATTTGATTCCCAATCCACATCACAAACAACCAACTAATGACGATGCTGTTCGCATTCCACTGGCACCGATGGAAGCCGACTGGTGTCACTGCAGTAGTCATAAATCATAGGGTTTGCTTGCACCCAAATCAACTGGTGGCTTTGATGCACATTTAACTCGGACAACACTGGTTGATCCCACCAACCACCGCTGTTGGCTCATCGCTTTGCATTATCGGAATCTGCAGTTGTCACGGGACACTCGCACCCCTTGTGTGGCCCAGTTATCCGCGTTCCAAACCGAGCTGTAAGCACCCATTGCTTGGTAAGTGTAGCGTAAGATAACACTCGAGTAATATTGTGCTTCAAGATTTGTACACAAAGTGTGTTTGTGTTTGTGTTTGTGTGTGTGTTTTGGATAAGAAACTTACACAACTTGACGTTGGTTCCATAGAATAGAGTAAGTACGGAAGTTCTTTGTTGCGTCAAACCACAGGTTCACCCTCTGTTCCCTATTACCCTGCATATACCAAACAAACTTGCGATTAGTTTATGCACAGCTATTCATAATCATTTTATCATTAAATAAGGATACCTGAACAAATGTCTCGCTCGACCAATAGTTTCCCTTGACGCATTTGCAGGCAAGTGGCTCAGCTTAAAACACAAATTTATAGTATTAACATGTAAATCGTTACAACTTTTAAGAACAATATGACCCAAACCCTGACGCGAACTTAAATTCTAAAAAAATAGACCAGAACGGTTGTGCACAGCTTAGACATGTTAATCGACAATCACCTTAAACAGACCATTTTCAAAACAGGTACAAAAGGTAATCAAATTTATATGTAATTCAGTTGCACCCCATGTGATTAGCTTCCCAGTTCATTAGTTGCTTTGACCAAGATCATTAAACAGACCATTAGCTTCACGTAGCTTTGACCAAGATCATTAGTTGCACCCCATGTGATTAGCTTCCCAGTGTCTGATTAGCTTCACTAAAAAAACACAAATGTATATAATAAATTACATTTAAATTAAGAAATCTTATTTTAATTTCTTATTTTAAGTTATAATTATGACATATAATACACACCCAATTTAATTTATGATATAAAAAATATAGTAAAAAATATAATATAATACAAATGGATTAAACGGGTCAACCACCAACCCGACCGAGTTGACCCAAACCTGACCCTTTTAGCTAAACGGGTTCACGGCTTCAACTCGAAACTGACCTGACCCCGTTTAGACTAAACCCAAACCCAGCGTCACCATTAGCCGTTGACGGTCTAAGGGAAGCAGGTAGGCAGTCCAAAAGGCGATCGGGTTCCACTGGTTTACTAAAACATAAGCAAACACACAACTTATTAACCAAAAAAGTACGAATGTTTAACCGAAAGATATTGGAATCAGACATGCAAGCGTGTAATAGCTGCCTGAACTCTTCCTCGAGCATTAACGAAGCCTTTTGAAGCAAAGTTGTAGAATGAGTAATCACTCTAATGCTGCTCTTAAGGTTTTTATTAGTGCTGAAAAACCGAGCAATTTTTTCAGTTAATTTAGTTAATTTACTGCTTCTAAATAACTCTCCAAATCTTCATGAGGACCCCTCATAATTTCAGATTCAGCTAAACGGGTCAAGTTCGGGTCAACCCGATCGGGTTGGCGGGTTGACCCGTTTAACCCATTTTTATAATATTATATTTTTTTACAATATATTTTATGTTATAAATTAAATTTGGTGTGTATTTTATGTTATACTTTTAACTTAAAAATAGAAATCGACATTATGATTTTATGATTTTAATGTAATTTTAGATTTGCTCCAGCAGTTGCCAGCAATTCACTTCCACCATAAGCGTGATATGTCATCGCCATTATTGGACCCTGATGACCACCCTGCATAACTCAACAAAAAAATAAATAAATGTTAAAAGCAACAAAATGGGCTCATTTAGATACCAGCAAATAAAAATATAAACTTCATTACCTTCCAAGAATGCAAGCATTTAAGTGAAGAAAGATCCCACATACTAATTTGATGGCTGTGACTGGCGCTCATAAATAGCCATCGCGTCCTCAACACTGCATCCTTCATCAAGCTTCTTTAAAGCTAAATTAAGAGCCTGCAGTAACAATGGTTACAGAAAATAAAGAGGCATGGTAAAAAAAAAATAATTACTATACCTCCACAGAACCTTCAACCCTGACTAAGATAATGGATTTGTCAACCCGTGATAAAGGTGCGTGTGTCGATGGAACTTTTCCTTGATGGTACTTCTTTACCTCATCCAGCGTAACGGAGGACGCAGTTTCTTTCATTAATGCAATAATGCCATTATTCTGCAAGGTATGATTGTTGGGTGTTAACGGTCTGGGTCCTAAACTGGCCAGCGCGTTTACTAAATGGGTCATGTGCAGATTGAGTCGTGAATACACAGGTCGACTCGCTAGCCCGTTTACACATACAATTTAAAAGATGAGTAAAATGTCGGTTTCGTCCCTGAGGTTTTGTCAGTTTTGCGACTTTCGTCCAAAAGGTTTGTTTTTATGCATCTGGATCCTAAATGTTTGAAATCTTGCCACTTTCATCCGGCTCGTTAACTCTATCCATTTGACCCGCTCAGTGAACGGTTTAAGACTAAAAATCTCCTCTAGTGATTGATTTATGCTTAATTTGTAGAAAGGAAACTTTTAGCATCTTAGTTAGTTTCTAGAGTAAGATTTTTTTTATTATAAGCTGCAATAATTTGTTTCATACCCACATACTAAAAATTTTAAATACCATAGAGACTTGCTTTATAGCCCACATGTAAAAGGTTACCAATTTGTCAGTGTTGTTGAGCCAAATATGAAAAGAGACTTTCTTTGTTTTTTAGTGACCAAATATGAATTACAAAACACGTTTCTATTACTTGCATATTGATCATACAATTGATTTTGCATTGGCTTTAGCTGGAGTTTGTGATCTATTGGAAAACAAAAATCTTGTATTTCTTCGGACATCAATAGGAAAAGGGTACGCTCAACACCAAAACTCTAGGCTGATTACACTTTTTTTAATTGTAGTAAATGGTGAATGCCAAACCATATTTGTTGAAAGTATATGTTTAGAAATCGATTTCTTAAACTTGTACCTTTTAATAACACGGGCATAATAGTTGCCAACTGGCTGTACCAGAACTGGCAATTTGGTATATAGTCCCATTGAAATATACATGTTTTTCCACTCACTGTCATGACAAAAACTAAATATAATTTACATGCTTAGTAATTAATAAGGAAAATAAGAGAATACAAATATACAGAAGCATAAATTACCATGGATAGAAGTTTCGGTTATCATGATTTGCAGGAAGGAAGAGTCTCACGAAAGCCGAACCTTCAAAAGCCGAGTTACTTCAAAAGCCGAGGTGTTTATGTAGTCCATCTGTAATAAAAAGTAACCATCAAAACAAACGATGACCCTTGGAGCAACGGGTAATTTTACACCTTTGTGATAGGTAGGGCTGTAAACGAACCGAACGAGGATCCACTTCCTTCAACAGTAAATCAATATCAGCTTCAACAGTAAATCAATATCATGCAAAAAGAACCGCATTGATACATCTATAGATACACAAGTGAAGGCGCACCTCCAAACTCTTGACGAATATTGACTGAAATATATAGTGTATCCTTGCTCCTCCAGATAACTCAGATGTTGACATCTCTTCGTTCTTCCCCTCAATCATTGAAGAGAATGTTGTTTAAAAGAACCAACATGAGATCCAGAATCCAAAACATATACAAGTATGTATTGATAAAAATAATAGATAAACTAAAAATGTGAAAAAATGCATCACCTTCTGAATACTTTGAAAGTATGTTTAGAAGAAGGGCTCCCATGCCAGCCTACAGATCATTAAGAAGCACATGTCAGAAGGCAATATATTCATTCCAGATGAACAGAATTGTAAAGATAAAATCCACACACATCAAAATTGTAACTTTTTACTTTAAAAACAGATACAGCAAATGAGTCCAACAGTTGACTTTTTAAGCTTCAAATGAGTTAAGCTTTGACTTCAAAATCGACACAAACTGGTATGTTTTATATAGAAATCTGTACATGGACACAAATCAGACAAAAAAAAGTTCTAATCTCAACAGAGTAACATAATCAGCATAATCATTTAATGAAGTCTATAAAAGTAAACATGCAAAAGATTTCAAGAATTTCATAATCTCAACAGAGTAACATAAACTTGAAACTGGATCGATTTGTGTGTTTACCTTCATCTGAAACATGATTCCAGAGAGATTCATGGACAGACATCACCTGATTCCGGCCATTCTCCAGCAATTCTGTGGATCCCTTGTTCAAATCTGTGGATCCCTTGGTGCCTTCGACATCTGAAAAGCATATAGAAACTACCGTCAAACATCATAACTTGCCAGATATATTCATTAAACGGTATCAGTTCTTACCAAGTTGCTAGATAAAGCTTGTGATAGATCTCATGAAACCCTAGATCTGCTCATCAAACGGATCTGGTGATAGATTCAAACGGATCTGGTGATAGATCTCATGAAACCCTAGATCGCCGAGAGAAAGAGAGAAGAGAGAGAGAAGATCTGATGTTGTTTTGTGAGATGTGTGAGGAATGAGAGAGAAAGCAATTGGTGATCCGTGTGAAGTCAAATGGACGGTCCAGATGTAGATCCGTGTGAAAAAGTTAAAAAAATGGACGGCAGATGTAGATCCGTGTAAAGGGTAAATGGTTTTGTGTTTTCTTGTGCCTTAACACTTGTACATTGTGCATTAAGTGTTTTTTCAACACCTTGTTGAATTACCATCTTGTCCTTCATATATGTTTATTAAAGTAGTATAGATATATATATATATATACACACACACACACACACACACATATATGGATGGGTTAAAATGAAAACCACCCCTAGATGTGAAAACCGTAAGAACCACTTTTCCACCATTGATCTTTTGAGATGAATGGTTGAGATTAAAAGTGATTAAAACCAATATTGAATTCTTTTTGTCTTATTATGTTTTTAATATTTTACTATTATAAGGGCAATATGGTCAATTTGCTATTCTTTTGTCTTATTTGTTATTAATATTTTAATACTTTACAAATTCACATTTTTTTATTTATAAAAAGTGTTTTTGTCTTATTTGGTTATTAATATTTAACGAATCAGATTTTTTTACAAAAACAACAATTTTTTTATAGATTTTTTACAAAGCAAATTTTTTTACTACAAACATTTTTTCTCGGCAAATTTTGAAGGCAAAATTTTTTTTACGACAAACATTTTTTTACCAGACAAATATTTTTATAGGTTTAAACTTTTTTTACAACCCGGTTTTAATACACTTTTTTACGGTTTTAAAACATTTTTTTACAACCCAGTTTTAAACACATTTTTTACCGGTTTAAACTTTTTTACGAGTTAAATTTTTTTTTACGCCAAATTTTTTGATGTTTAAACTTAAAAAAAACAGATTTTTTTACAAAAAACAAATTTTTTAGATTTTTTTTGCAAAAAAGAAACTTTTTTACGGGTTTAAACTTTTTTACAAAAAAAAAAATTACGCCAAACAAAAAAAATTACAAGAATATTTAAAAAAAAAATTTTACGCCAAACATCTTTTTACGCCCCGACCCCGATTTTGGGTTTACGAAATTTGAGAATCTTAACAAACAAACTCACCCAAAAACCACGACTCAGTAGGTATCTCAGATAAGAAGTTGAACTTATCATCGACTGAAAAAAATATAAAAATCAACAACAAAAATCAAAACCATGTGTGGATCTTGAAAAAAATGGGGTTTGGCTCAAAGTTTCTAATAATCATGGCTGCAAAGTGGGGTTGCAGGTTCAAAAACCTACCCTCCACCATTCTTGCCACGCCATCGTCATCAATTGTCGGAAAACATATTTCGAACTATCACTACCAATAAAAAAATGTATGGATCTCAACACAACACAACACAACACAACCAAACACAAACCAACTGATGTATGGATCTCAACACAACCAAACACAAAACCAACTGATGGTATAAGAAATCGGCACAAAAGATCAAACAAAGTACCCCAACCCTTACCAGGTTTGACTCGAAGATTGACCGATGACCCGAACTACTCCAAACGACACCCAACACTCATCAAATTAGTCTCTACCTCACCACTCATAAACCAATAACCAATCACCACCACTATTCACTGTAGCCCGGTAGCCGGTGGACATCTATCACCGCCAGCCGCTACAACCACTACCCAAGACCCATCAAACCAATAAAGAAAAAATGAGCTTCAGAATCATCAAAATGTAATTTAAGAAAACAATCATAAACTCTTAAGAACCAAAAATCAAGAAAAATGGAAGCTTTTTACAAAAATCAAGAAACACATATAGATACCGGAGCCTAGATCAGAAGTGGTTGGTGGAACCCGGCCCACCACCATGGCCACCGCCACCGGAGATGGAAGCAGAAGGAGAGGAGCGCCACCGGCCCACCACCACGGCCACGGCCACCACCACCAGCCCAACACTAGAACCCCCCCTGAAACCACCAGAAAAACCATTGTTGAGGGTGGGGAGAGTAGTGGGTTTGAAGGATAAGGAGACACAAGCGGCGGCGGTGATTATAGTTGGAGATGATGGTGGTGACCGTCACTATGACGACGGTGACGAAGACCGGCGACCACCATTCGTCCCGTGCCACCACCATCAGTCCGCCGCTCTCCACCATCCCCTGCCACCACCGTCAGTCCTTCATCTCTCAAACCTCTCAGATTGGCTTGGATGTGTGTGTTTGGTTTAAGTTTTGTTTTGGGTTTTGTTGTGGGTGAAAAGATGAAGGCAGATGATATTAAGAGAGAGAAAGATGGATGGAAAAGTCCGTGATAAGACTAAAGATAGAGAGAGAGAGAGAGAGAGAGAGAGAGTAGATTTGACATTTTGAGTAAATTACCAAAATAACCTTTAGGTTTTAAAATAATAGTGTATAGGTGTCATAATCTGATTGGTGGAGAGTGGTTCTCGCGGTTCTCGCAACTGGGGATGGTTTTCATTTGAACCGATCCCTACGTGTCTATATATATATATATATATATATATATATATATATGAGAAGGATCTGTTAGGAACCACCCTTTATTGCGAGAACCAATGTGAACACAACCAAAAATACCTAAAAATAGCTAAAAAACACACAAATTTTTTTTTTTAGTATTTTTTATAAAAAAATCGCTATATTTCGTTATCGACAAAAACAAATTTTAATTTTTTTTCTCCCATATGTATATATATATAGGGTGGGAGTTGGCTACAAAGTCCATTTTTCCTACAAAGTGTAAAAAGTCATAAAATATCACAATGTCAACCATAAAACACACTCAAAACCTACAAAAAACAAAGAGAAGATTACTAAAACGTCAAATTTGTGGGTTTTGTGTTGTGTTTTGGATGGTAAGGCTTTGATTATTGAATGACTAACATATTAGTGTGTTTTATGTTGATTATCATGTTGTGTTTTATATTCATAGTTCTACGATGGTGTGTTTGAAGTTTTTATGGAATGTTAGGGTATGAATATTGTGTTTTAGTGATTTTTACTCTATTATTTGTGGGTTTTAAGTGTGTTTTATGGCTGAAATTGTGGTGTTTTATGACTTTGTACACTTTGTAGGAAAGTTAAACTTTGTAGCCGAACCCCACCCTATATATATATATATATATATATATATATATATATATATATATATATATATATATATATATATATAGGTACGGGATCAGGAGAAAACACCCTAAAGTGTGAGAATTGTGAGAATGGATCATGGCCCAACACGTGGCAAGGGGAGCTAAATGATATGCAGGGGTACGATTGTCCTTTTGTACGTTCCCTCCTGATTTCGCGTTATAAATCTGTTTCAAATAAAACTCCAAAGATTTTGTATTAGCAGTTACTGTGACACATGTGCCACCACGAACACCAAACAAATGCCAAACCTATGAAACATTGTGTTTCATACTTGGGATTTGTATAAATATGTGTATCCTTTGCACATATCAATTCTTGTTCAATTCCGAGCTTTAAATCGCTTTCTAGAAAGTTATACGCGCACTGGTGCGTAAACGTAATCAGTTTAGCGCGACAAACACTCCAGAATAGTGAAATAGGCTTAACGTACCTTAAATGACCTTTACATAACTTAGAAATAAGTTTTGGAAGGTTTGGTATGGCAAAAACAAGTTTATTCGATTGCAGGGACTATTTGCGTCAAACTGCGAAACTATACCGATTCGTAAGGTAACGTACAGTCCGGAACTTGATCATAAGTTAAACATACCATATATAACCTAAACATGGCTTAGAAATAAGCTTTGATAGGTTTGGTGTGCGAAAACATGCTTATATGATCTTACAGGGACTAAAAGTGTCAAAAACGGCGTAAGTTTGCATTTTTCGCGCATATCTTACGTTCTGGACACATCTGGACATCAAAAATTTTTGTACACACTAAAATATTTTTATTTTAGTGATTGGCATGCAAAAATCCCATTCGTCGCTTAATTTGGTTCGTTTTCGCGTCCATTTGAGTTTCGTCGTAATTTAACGAACAACGCGACCGTACGACCAAACGAGCCGACATCCGAGAGTGTTCCAAGCATATTTTGAGTCCTCTGAACTTTATTGACCTTGTAGAGCCTTGAAAATGGCTTAACGGGGGTCAAAAAGGCCTGAAATGGACTCGAATGCATGCAGGGACTAAAGCTGCCAAAATTGAAAGTTTGCTGATCTGGGGAGCTCAGGCGGGGCGCGTAAGCCCCTCCCCATTTCTTATGTGGGCCGCCTCAGATGCCCAGCGACTAGAAAGTTGTTTTTAGCAATCTGTTGCTAATTCAGGGGCTGTTTATGCAAATTCTTTGTGTGGTAACCAAGTTACCACCTCTCCAAGGCTTTGCACCTGCTCCTAACACTTGTATGGATGAGATTTCATGCTTGGTGGCCAAACAAACACATGGAATGATCTTGTTGATCACCAACAAGTATAAATAGCAAGCCATTTCTCCTCATTCCTTGCCCATTTCATTCTTTTCTCTCCTCTCATCTGCTTTGGGAGCTTCCTAAGCTGATTTGGGAATTGTTTTCTTTGTAGAAAAGATAGCAAGGACTTGGGTGAGCCTTCTTTCATTCTTTTATTTGCTTTCTAGTCTAAATAGTCAAACAAGTGTTTGACTATCAGTTTGACCAGCCTTTGGTCAACGCAAATTTCGGCTGAACTTTGCAACGTGATTGTAATCACGTTGGTTATAATCCTTAGTGACTATAACTACTGATTACCACGTTAACGAGTTGTAGTGTCGAGTCAAAGTTTCGGTCAAAATGCGTTTTAGCATCGCATTTTGCAACGGAACTACTTTAGGGTATCAAAACACTTTGTTTTGATACCAAATCAGTAGGTTAAACATGTTTTGACATGTTTAACTCGACACTATTAGTTTAGTGCTTGCTTAGGGTCGCAAGGTAAGCGGTCTAAACAACCGCTTAGCCTTTGAAACCCGACCCGTTTGGTCGATCTTTAGGATCCGACCAAGCTTAGTTAGTGATCATAGTTGCATAGGGAATAACCACTGAGGTTATACCTTATGATCACATAGGATTGGTTAGTCGTATGCTAGTTAGCTTGTATGCCCATAGGAAATGACCAAAATGCCCTTTTGAAGCTAAAATCCGTATTTTGATTATGTGAACATATTTTCGACATATAATCCGATTTAGTAACATGTATAGGGATAATTGGGCATGTAAAACTTGACATAGCACATAGTTAACCATCCGAACATAGTTTTACGCAAACGACGCATTATAGTGGCTTATACTACCATAATGGGTCGAAACGGGTCAAAAGCACTTAGGTAGACTTCCGAATTAGAATGTTAGGTCAATTAAATCATGCCATATGAGTTCCAATACTCATTTGATTTATAGAACTTCATTCTATCCTATCTCCCGATTTAGGATCCGATTGTTTAACATAGTGATCCATACTAGGTGCCACTTGATTCCTTGATTTCCCGAGCTTTTTTAGGACACTTAATCAAGGATACTCGCAATCTCAAGTGAGTACATAGTCCCCTATTTTATTGTTTTCAATTGTTTTGGGGTGAAACATATATGCATATCTGTTATTTTCCTGATTTTAAACTACATGATTATTCATGCTTAGTACATATTCTTTTGATAAATTAAACGATTACCTCTGGTTTAAACACTGATTTTCCAAAACTTATAAAACTAATTGTTGGATTGTACCTATTTTTATACATTCACCCAGCCGATTGGTAGTATGATATAGCGCTATAAGACTAGACACCCCATTCCTGTTGTATGGAATGTCAGAAACCAAATTTTAACCAAATAGAAATTGCCTTTGTGGTATTTCTATAGTCTCCAAAGTGTAGTTTGATACACTAAGGCTTGATTGAATACCAAATCACACTCCCTTTGTATATGTTGATATACTACAAAAGTACAGTTTGATGTGCTCTCAAATGTGATCTACCAAAGTATATTTTGATATACTAAGTACAAAATCCAACATATATTTTAACATACTACTTTGTTATTTTAAACTAAAGTATATTTGATATACTATCCAAAGCATAGTTTGATATGCTACTATTTACCAAAGTATAGTTTGATATTCTACCAACATTGTTATTTCATAAACTAAAGTATAATTTGATATACTACCAAAGCATAGTTGATATGCTATTTTTAAACCAAAGTATAATTTGATATACTACCGATACTTTTATCCTTAAACCAAAGTATATTTGAGATATACTACCAAAACTATTATTTTAAATTAACTAACGTATATTTCGATATACTATCCATTTAACTATTACAAAACTTAAACATACTTTGTTATATTGTTTATACAAACTTTTCAAAACCAAAGTATATTTTTACCTATACCATAAACCCTTTTCCAAAACGACACGTTTTCAGAAACAAAACTTTTACATTAGATTCTTGGCTATTTTGAAAACATAAAACCTTTTCTCGTTTATCCAAAGCCATGAATCTAATACACATAATCCTATGTCACTCACAGGCATTTTTATGCTGACGTACCTATTTTCATATATGTTTCAGGTACTGCTATGTGATGATTGTTGATGCATGCTACACATAGGATGGACTTGTGCCTTAGCGACTTTAAAACTGAGAAACAATTATTTGTATTTATCTGAATTGTACCAAAGCATTGAGTTCAATAATTTAATAAAACAAAACTATTTGATCCATGGTTGTGAAACAATGATTCTGTTACAACACTCCCCGACGTTTCCGCCACGATTTGTTGTTTTACGTGGTCGGGGTGTGACAGTTACCTCCTTTCAAAGCTTTCTCAGATCTATGGCGTCTAACGTGGATTATGTTCGACAAAGTGATATTTGATGACGTTTTCATATTTTGTTCAAGCAAATCATGCAACACATATACAACATATATGGCGTTTTGTTCTTTAATGCTTGTTTCATTGTTTTTTTTTTCAAATTAATATTTCACAATGTGTTGTATGCTTTCAATGGTGTTGTTCATGTATCCAATTTATTCACGTTTTCATTGGTTGTTTAACAATTAGTAAGAACTGATAATTGGAGTTTTCATTGTTAATTCTAACTGTCGTTTGGGATCTACTATATTTCTTATGCTTTACGATCATTGGCGTTTTACACTTGATTAGTTTTGAATATTATTAAGTAGTATTTGTAAACATCAGTTATTACTATTTTTTTAATTTGCAAACATCAGTTTTGTTAACTATGGCGTTTTCATTATCATGTTATATTTGTTAAGTATTCATGTTGTTAATTATTTTTAATTATTCATCTCATGGCGTTTTGATTATCACGTTGCATTAATATTGTTAATTCATTGTATTTGTTAATCAATCAAGTAATGGTGTTTGTATTAGGGCATTTCAATGTGGCGTTTTCAATTATATGTTTATTATGTCTTGTTTATTATTCAAGTAATGGCGTTTTCATATTTTTAAAGGCGTTTTTCAGAAATTGTTTCTCACAGTCTTTTCTCAGACGAAGGTGTTTCTTTGAATGAAAGGTTTTGCCCCAAAACTGGTTTACCATTTATCATTCCTGATGTTAGTGAAGAGATAAAGCCCAAAATGATATTCACAAGCTTCGATGATTGTTATTCAATGTATGTTACGTATGCTAAGGCTTGTGGGTTTTCAGTCAGGAAAGGAACTAAAAAGATAAACGCCAACGGTGAAAGACATATTAAGTATTACTTGTCTACGAGAGTTGGGGTATATAAGGACAAGAAGGTTGATACATTGGACCCCAATCAAAAGGAACGGATTGTGCAATCCAACTTTTCAAAGAGGAGTGATTGTGGTGCACTGTTATGCGTAATTTCTAAGGCTGGATCATGGAAGGTCTATTAGTTTGTTGAGGAGCACAACCATGATCTTGTTAAACGTCCTGATAAGCATTTTCTTCCAACTGAATGACACCTCACTCAGCTCCAGAAGCATGTTATACACAACATGTATAACTTGAATTTGGGTCTAGTTAAGGCGTTTAATGTTATGAAGACTTGTTTTGGTGGTTTTGAAGACGTGGGTGCAAGTAAAGTTGAATTTAAGAACTACATGAGGTAGATTAACTTGTTTATAGGGGAATATGATGTTGAGATGGTTGTGAGACATTTGGATGAAAAAAAAAAAAAATAGTCACAGCCTAATTTCTCGTACGATTACTTCACAGAGGAAGAGAATCGTTTGAAGGGACTTTTTTGGTGTGATGATCAAGCCAAACATAATTACCATGTGTTTGGTGATGTGATTTCATTTGACGCCATGTATCGTTCCAACAAGTAATGTTTTATAACTCAATTTTTTTATTCTTTTGGCGTTTTCACTGGTTACATGCATTGGCGTTTTTAAGAGTTTACATGCGTTGACGTTTTGTTATCGTTTCACTTTCTCATTGGCGTTTTCATATGCAGATACGCTATGGTGTTTGTACCGTTCACTGGTATAGACAATCACCACTGCAATGTTACATTTGGTGCTGCATTATTGGCGTCAGAAACTGCTGATACGTATATTTGGTTGTTGAGAGTTTTTCTAAAAGCTGTTGGTTCTCAACCAAAAGTTGTTGTCACTGACCAAGATCCAGCAATGAAAAAGGCTATTTCTGCTGTATTTGTTGACACGAGGCATCGGTTATGCATGTGGCGTGTGATGCATATACTTTCAACCAAAAGTTATTGTCACTGACCAAGATCCAGCAATGAAGAAGGCTATTTCTGCTTTATTTGTTGACACGAGGCATCGGTTATGCATGTGGTGTGTGATGCATAAACTTTCTCTGAAGGTTGATTTTCTTATTTTTATGTTGGGCGTTTTAAGATGTACGGCATTTTAAAATATATGGCGTTCTGTACCTCGATACTGTTTTTCATGTAAGTTTGTTTGTGTCTAATATATATGTTTTTTGCATGGCGTTTTCATGTTATACATAGGTTAGTGTTAGGCTATGCAATTCAACTAATTTTAAAGAATGTATTTGTGGTGTTGTGTGGACGGATATTCTTACACCCAAAGTGTTTGAATCAGGATGGGAAGAGGTTATCGGAGAGTTCAATTTAGCGGATAATGACTGGCTCTCTGATATTTTTGAACTCAAGGAATCTTGGATCCCTGCATACTATAGAATGGAGGAGTTATCGGGCCTTATGCGAACGGCATCGAGGTCAGAGAGTGAGAACCATTTTTTGGTCAAGTGTGCAATTCAAAAGCTACTCTTGATGAGTTCATGACTCATTACGAAACTGCAATAGAAGCACAGCGTCACATGCACCAGAAAAATGATCATGAATCTCCATACAAACGCCCGCAGTTGAAAAGTAATTACCAAGTGTTGGACGGCCAAGCTGCTGACATATACACAAAAAATATTTTTTGTGACGTTCAAGTGAGCTAATCGGAATAGCGGATTGCATAAATCAACGTTACGAAGATCAGCCCGATGGGTTTGTTAAGTTTTACATAAATGATTTCCAGCAGCCTTGTACATCCTTATTCGAGGTAAAAAGTGGCGTCTTTGTTTTTTTTATTTGGCATTTTCTGTATATGGCGTTTATCATATTCTTTTATAACATTTAATTTGTTTTTTATGTAGTTGTTGTGTTTGTGTTGGTGCAGTCGTCTGTCGACTACATCTTAGTTCGAGTCTTAGGTTAGGGCTGTTTGTAGCATGCACGGAAATTGAGAAATCATGTGTTAGAAAAGGTTTCTCTTGTAGTGACATAGGTAGAGGTTCCGCTTATATGTCATCATATAGTTCCGCTTAAATGTCACTTGGAGGTTTTGCTTGTATGACATGCATACTGAAGCGAAACTATGAAGCAGTGGTAGTGAAGTTGTGTAACGGCGAAGCCCTGCCGAATCATCTCCAGATCTTGTAACTTGTTAATAAGTGCAGTAAACAGAGACAAATTAGTGAAATCAAGCTAAACAAAGACTGAATCAATGAATTCCGCCTCTGATTCAGTCTGAGCACTCTTGTGATCGACTCGTCAGGTCGTCTAACGATCCTACATGTGGTATCAGAGCTCAGGAGGAAGAGTTCTTACCGTTTAGTTCGTTTTCGCTCAAAAATTCTGATTTCTACACCTTCTTTCATCAGTTCAGGGAGTTTTACCGGTCAAAATTGGATCAAAATTTCACAGATTATGTATTATTAAACATTAACAAACCCTGGAAAGTTTCGGACTAAAATACGGACTAAAAATGGGTCAAACTACCTTCGGACTAGGTTTCGCTTATTCGGACAGTGTATAGTCTCGCTTATATGACCACCTAGTTCCGCTTGTATGTCAACAAAATCTGGTGGTTTCGCTCCAAATGTCAAGAGGTTCCGCTTGAAAGGTTCGCTTCAAGTGAAAAGTTGGAGTTTCGCTTGTAAGGTTTCGCTTGAAAGGTTCGCTTCAAGTGACAGGTTGGAGTTCCGCTTGTAGAGTTCCGCTTGAAAGGTTTCGCTTGAAATGTTCCGCTTCAAGTGACAGATTTGATAGTTCCGCTCCAAACTGCTGAAGTAGTTTCGCTTTTGTGAACAAGATCAGTTTCACTCATTTGAACTTGACTGGTTTCGCTTATTCGGACACTACTTGTTTCACTTTTGTGAACAACAAAAACTTGTCGGGATTATTTGAAAAATGGCAATGGCATTTGATGAACAAGAAAACTATTATTTTGAGAGATTTAATAATTGGAATCAAGGGTTTATAGATGAGAGTTATAAAAGAGTGAGCAAGGATGGATGGGCAAAAAGGTTTAAATATTTTGTATGTTTGAAAGATGAAACTTTGGAAGATCTAGAAAACCAATATGGAGTCTTACTTAGTTACTTGAAAAATCATGAGATATGTCTTTCAAATGCTGAAAAGTTAGAAAAGTTTGCAGATGCATTACCTGTTGAATGGAGTGAATGTTTGAAAAAATTAAGGGAGGATTCAAATTTTTCAAAATTACCTCTAAACAGATTCATCAGCATACTTAAAACTTATGAATCTGAAAATAGAAAGAAAAGAAAAAATATTATTAAAGTGTTGGAAAATCATTTGATGGATATGGAATTAGATGTGATTGGTGAGATAAACAGAAGGATTGTTGAATATGTTAGAGCAAAATATGTAATGAAATACGATATCAAGAGAGGTTGTTATATAGATGAGAATGAAAATCCTCTTGATTTCGTTAAAATATTTTGTACAGGTACATTCAAGGCCAAGGAAGAAAAAGCTTCAAATGCTGAGGAATCGGTAGAATTTGGATCTTCAAATTCTGCATCAGTGTGCTTCAAATGTGACAGCTTCAAGACTGAGAATGACAAACTCTTGAAGGATGCGGAAAGTTTGACATCGAAAGTCAAGAAGTTGGAAGACGAGAAGCAAGCTGATTTTAAACAGATTCTTATGTTGCAGGGAAATTGTGAGAAACTGAAGGCAGATGTAGGACCGGTTTTTCGACCGTTCGATTGCGTAACGGACGTTTCACGTGCGGAATCCGTGAACGAACGTGACCGAACACACGATAACGTACTACTAATGTGATTCTATTGCAAGATTTGACGTGTACGATACAAGAATCACGATTACACCACTTTCTCTCTCTACTTTCTCTCTCTAGAATCTTCTCCTCCAAGTCTTCTAAAAACTCAAACCCTAAAATCTAACTAACTCATGACATAATCCCCTATTTATATGGTCAAGGCAACTTTAATGATAGTTCTCATTAATTACAAGTTTGCCACCTTGCCATTTCTAACTAAATAAGACATTACGCGCTTGATTCCTTCCGGCTTTTCACTACAACTCGGATTGACGAAGGCGATAGACATTACGTGCATCAACAATCTCCCCCTTGGATATTGCCGTAGTCAATCTCGTAGTGAAACTCGTCTTTCTCTCTCTTTCTAAGACTCGAACAAAGATGTAGTCGACAGACAACTGCACTAACAAACTCCCCCTTGGATGTTGACGGAATCTTTAGTGAGAGTCTTCAAATACTCTTGCTCGAACAGAATCCTGGTGGATCTGTATTTTCTTCAGCTTCCGTTGCTCTCTTTCTTCAGGCTCCCCCTTTCGTCAAGCTTCCGTGCTTTTGGGATCGACACCTGGCTTTCCAAATACAAGCTTCTTTAGCGTTGAGCTCGTCTTCAGACTCCCCCTGAGAATCGGCTATCGGGATCGTAGTCTGGCTTTTCGTAGCAACAAAAATTTGAAACCTGCACATCTCATCCACTCTATTACAAACCAATAAAGTTGTGATTCAACTTAATGAATCAAATAAACATTTGAGAATTTTCTAATACAATTTGAAACATTCCAAATTCTAATTCAAATTAATGAATTATCTTAAACATTTCAAACCATTAACCAACCTGTCTGTTCATCATGTTTAGCCTTTGAGATTTTGAATGTCAGCTCTCCAACATCAGTTGTCGAAAATCTTTTTGAATTTTTTGAAAATAAGAAACATAAATGCAAAGACAGAAATTAAATGCAGAAATGAAATATGTACAAACATATTTTTGTGAGTTTGTGTAAGAGGATCATATCAGTTTTTGAGACAAATCACTAACACCGTTAAGCTTTTAGACATTTTAAGTTCTAAACGATTCACGTTGATTGACGATATAGTTGTCCTCTTAAATTTTCATACAATTTTCAATCTATTCAGGATACTATTTAAGTGTTTTATGAACTTAGTTCGATTCATGTGTCCCACCTCTTGAATATACTCCCGTATCCAGAATCCCAATATTTAGTCTTACAGGCAAGAATACTACAATGATATTTGTACATAAATTAGGGGTTAAATGTGAGAACTGAGGGATCTCAGGTCAGAACTTCCGTTCAGCAGAGAGATATCAGCTTCGACTTAGCAGTGTGTCCCCTTTAGAGGATCTTTTCAGCTACAACAGATGATTATCAATTTTATTGTCTAATCAGCTGAGGGCTTTATGCTATGTTTCAAGCATTTTGCGGAAAGTATTAGCCAAGGACTAGGTCAGAACTACCGTTCAGCAGAAGTCCCGGAATAATACCCCAGACATCATAGAGTATAAACACCTAGTATATCAGAATACGAGACCTTTCAAACGAGATTTCAGGGGTTACCTATATATCCAAGTAGTGTTCCCCACGAATTTCACAAGTTTGAAATTTTAGGTTTCTATCCCGAATAAATCTACTAAATGTACAAAAACCTATCGTCACATCATCAGTGAGACCGTTTATCACATTTTACATTACATTTCTTTAGCGTGCTGTGATAGTCCACTGATTTACTATCATTTCCTCTTTTTCACAACAAAACTCATTTTGACTTTTTAATGTTTTTGATTTTTTTCAAATTTTCTAAATTTTTTTAAAATTTTTCTCCCCCTAAAATCAAAATGTGTTTCAATTTTGATTTTCTGGGAAAATTTGAAACAAACTGTACAAACTTGACAACTTGATGAGAATCACTTCACTTCTCCATCCACTTGGCGCAAACAATCAGAACTCCCCCTCACAACAAACTATTTTCCCATTATGATTTCAAAACACTTAAGTTTGTTTTAATCAAAATGGTTTTTCCGGAAAATTAGTTTTGTGTGTTGTTTTATAAACATGGGGTTTCATCACCTTGTTTTTCAAATTACTACTTGTAGGAAAGATGAATCAAGTACAACTTAATGTCCCTGATTTATCTTTTGAAAGACGAAAAATCACCAGAGTGAAATTTCTCAAGAAATGTGCCGATTCATGTTCCACGCTTACCAACCTGGGAACTCCGGCAAGTCAGGTTTTTCTATTTGAAAAGTTTCACCCAAGCCTGACTGTCCTTGGGTGATTTTGAATTCTTGTTTAGCAATGGTGGAAAGTTTGTTTCATCCATTGTTAAACCTGAATTCTCAGTTTTTACCTCAACAACTGGCTCTTCTGGCTTTAACGAACCAGAATCATTGCCTACAGATGGCTTGTCTGACTTTAATGAGTCAGATTCATCGCCTGAAGGTGGCTTATCTGACTTCGGCACGTCAGATTCATCGTCGACCTTTTCCTTCTTCTTTTCCTCTTTCGTCCTCAGATTTGCATCTGACGAATTCGGTTTACTTGACTTTGTTGTCGAGTGAATCGATTCATCAGCACTCTTATTCGATCTGTCGGGTGAACCCGAGGACAAAATCTTCTCCAGATATTCTCTGGCCTTTTTCCTCTTCTTTCGCAGTTTGTCTTTCTGCCCTTGAGAAAGCTTCACTTTCTTTTCTTGAACTTTAGGTTCTTGGACCTTCTGTTCTTTGACATTCTGTTCTGAAACTTTCAGTTCCTTGGGCTTGGCAGTGACTGGTTTCTTTGCCATCTTCTGAGAATTAACCCTCAATCTTTCACTTGATTTACTTGGGCAATCCCTGGCAATGTGTCCTTGGATTTGGCAATTATAGCATCTCCTCGTCTCAAATCTCTTTCTCTGGCAGTTAACAGCAATGTGTCCTTGATATCCACATTTGTAGCACATTCTGTTATCGTACCAATCACCATTTTCATACCAAACGCTCAGATCAAAGCACTGTTTGGCTTGGTGATACTCTTTCCTCTTCTTGATTGTTGGATTTGTCTTTTGAGCACTGTGGTCAAACCTGCACCACTTATTACCAACAATTTTTGAATTTTCATTTTTTATTTTTGTAATTTTTCATTTTGATTGGATGATCGATCTGATGAGCTTTTATTATCTTGTTGTACAATTTTCTCAGTTTTACCCTTTTGTTTTTGTTCTACAATCATCTTAACAGGTTTTTGCTTTGAGCATTCACCTATTTCAGTTGATTGCAAAACAGTATTTTTGAATTTTTCTTTTAATTCTAAAAACAATTTTTGTTTTTCAATTTTTCCATTTTCATCATCAGATTTTTCATCGCAATCTTCAACTTTGTCATTGTCAAAGTTTGTGACATCGTCACTTATTGGAATAGAATTGATTGGTTTTGGACAGGGAAACTTCAAACTATCTGATGAAGTCACAAAACCTATCAATTTCTTCTCAAGTTCATCAATCTTGCTTCTGGAATTTTCAGCTTCTTTTTCAAGCTGAGATATTCTACCAAGATGAGACTTGATTAATTTTTCATTTTCAATCTTAATGTTTTCAAGAACAGACTTTTCATTGACTAAAACTTTTATCTGTTCTTGAAATTTTGTTTCATTTGCTTTCAAATTTTTGTTTTCAAGTTTTATCCAAAAATCTTCATTTTCTGAGGATTTCTTTTTGCTTTCAAAGTCTTTTTCTTTCTCTTTCAAAACCTTGTTTTCTGATGTCAAACTGTTCAAATTACCCAACAGTTTGTCATTTTCAACTTTCAGTTTCTCACAAATTTCCTGAATCATAAGAATCTGTTTATCATCAGCTTGCTTCTCATCTGTCAACTTCTTGATCTCCAATGCCAAAATTTTTGCACCTTTTATGAGTTTGTCATTATCGGTCTTAAAGTTGTCACATTTGAAACATATTGATGCATTCTTCACAGATTCTCCAACTTTTGAATCTTTTTCTTTCAAAATTTTGTTTTCCAATGTCAAACTGTCCAAATCACTTAACAGTTTGACATTGTCTGATTCAAATTTGTCACATCTTGAACACTTCTCGGTCGTCTTTATAGCTTCAGCTTTCTTTTCAACCTTGATCGCTGAAATTTCTTTAACCTGCTCCTCTACATCTTGACCGATTTCCTCAGATTTTAATTTTGCTTCATCAGCTGCTTCTGCCTTACTAATCTTTTGGAGTTCAAGTTCTCGTTCTTTAATCTTCTCAATAAACTCACTCAAACTCACTTCTAAGTATCTCTTCTTCCAATCTGATAGATACGTTCTCCGTTCATCACTCGGTAAAGCATTTTCCAGTTTGTTAACCCATTCCTCATTTGTCTTGGTAATCTTCAAACTCACCATTATCCAATACAGCTCGACATACCTTTCGATCAATTCTTCAATCGATTCTCCATCGATACCTGAAAAATTATTGAACTTGTTCAGTACAATATTAATTGCATAATCCATTTTCGTTATCAAACGATTCACAAAAATGAATTCTCAATCAATAATGAAATTCGAACAAATAGACGACTTTTCGATCGAATAACAAAAATTAAGCAACAACAAATCGAGTGAGGATTCTCTCGGGCGAGGATCCTATTCTTGACAAATCACCTTGGATTACCTGCAAACAAACAAGTAAATAATCAGTTTAGACTGAACTAAAACCGTAAAAGTGTGTGTCGATGGAATTGATTTAGAACTCGTGTCTAAGATCCGTCGACTCAATCCAAAATTTTTCGGAGAAAATCTCTGTTATGTGATGCACTGATGGGCTTAGAAATATCTGGGCCACAAACACTTAACCACCACCAAGATTGGGTTTGTTGCCGATCGGGTCACAAAAGACAAATCACATGGACTTGTGATATAAAATGGATGTGGGCTGCCATTGGGCCTCAAATAGAAGTGGGCGGAGAAATTAAATGATGGGCGGCAAAAGTGATAGAGATAACAAACAGTAGTGGGGCGGTGGTAATGGGCTAATAAGCTGATTTCACAACAGCAACAAAACAAACTTTGTAATGATGAGCGGTGGACAATAGCTGATTAGGTAAATGGGCGGTATAACGGAGCCGTCAACAGACAAACATAACTGCCCACACTTCACGTGCAAACACAACGGACATCACCTGCAATTCTTATCACATCAATTTACGAGAACTGTTGAACCGACAATCTGCTATGATTCAGAAAACATGTGGAGAAGATGACTAAAAAGCGGTTCAACTGGATGACATATGAGCGGGTCATATCATTGACTAAAAAGCGAGCCAATCATAATTCATTACGAGCGGTTCATACATGTAACTATGAGCGGTCCATAGTGTCACTTATCAGCGAACCAGAACAATTTTAAACCTTTTGAGCGATCCTAGTCAACTCCACATGAGCGATCCAACTAATTTCCAATAAGCGATCCTGAGGTGTTCATAAAAGCGATCCACACCTGAATTTTGACGCGATTTCGGTTCGAAAAATTGCGATTTCTCCAAAACGGCTTGGAGTTTTGATGTGAAACTTGGTAGGGTTTTGATTCAATGATATTCGCACAATATACTAGAATTTCAGACGAATCGGACCATGAAAACACGTTCAATTTGTCGAATTTCCGTATAAACCGTAAGAAACGAGTAGAAGATGAAGAAATAGGAGAAATCGGATCTGAATTGGCTCTGAATCGGCTGAAATCTGTACGAGAACGACGTGTTTGATCAAGCAATCGAGCTCCTAGCTCTGATACCACTTGTAGGACCGGTTTTTCGACCGTTCGATTGCGTAACGGACGTTTCACGTGCGGAATCCGTGAACGAACGTGACCGAACACACGATAACGTACTACTAATGTGATTCTATTGCAAGATTTGACGTGTACGATACAAGAATCACGATTACACCACTTTCTCTCTCTACTTTCTCTCTCTAGAATCTTCTCCTCCAAGTCTTCTAAAAACTCAAACCCTAAAATCTAACTAACTCATGACATAATCCCCTATTTATATGGTCAAGGCAACTTTAATGATAGTTCTCATTAATTACAAGTTTGCCACCTTGCCATTTCTAACTAAATAAGACATTACGCGCTTGATTCCTTCCTGCTTTTCACTACAACTCGGATTGACGAAGGCGATAGATATTACGTGCATCAACAATCTCCCCCTTGGATATTGCCGTAGTCAATCTCGTAGTGAAACTCGTCTTTCTCTCTCTTTCTAAGACTCGAACAAAGATGTAGTCGACAGACAACTGCACTAACAGCAGAAAATGACAAACTGTTGGATGGTTTGAACAGTTTGAAATCTGAAAACAAAAGTGAGAAAGAAAAGGCAAAAGTTTTTGAAGAGAAGATTAAAAATTTTGAAATTGAAAAATCAAGAATTGAAAAAGAATTTCAAAATCAAATGAAAATTCTTGAAGATGGGAGAGATGTGTTTAGCAAAAATAACATTGAAAAACAAAAAATGATAAATTCCCATCTTCAGAAAATTATAAAATTGGAAAAAGAAGGTGAATGTGCTCAAAAGAAAATCAAAGAGTTAGAAAAAGAGTTTGAAAGCAAAAAGAAATCTTCAGAAGATGAGGATTTCTGGATTAAGCTGGAAAACAAGAATCTGAAAGCAAATGAAACGAAATTTCAAGAACAGATAAAAGTTTTGAAAAATGAAAAGTTTGTTCTTGAAAACATGAAGAATGAGAATGAAAATTCAATCAAGTCTCATCTTGAAAGAATATCTCAGCTTGAAAATGAAGCTGAGAATTCCAGAAGCAAGATTGATGTACTTGAAAAGAAATTCAAAGGTTTTGTGACTGCATCAGACAGTTTGAATTTTCTCTGTCCAAAACCAATCAATTCAGTTCCAATAAGTGATGATGTCACAAACTTTGACAATGTCAAAGTTGAAGATTGTGATGAGAAATCTGATGATATAAAAGAAATATTTCAGAAAATTGTTCTACAATCGACTGAAAAGGGAGAATAAAAATTTGAAAAATGTTCAAAAAGAAAATAAAAGCTCAACAGATCGATCATCCAATCACAATGAAAAATTACAAAAAGTAAAAAATGAAAACTCAAAAATTGTTGGTAATAAGTGGTGCAGGTTGGACCACAGTGCTCAAAAGCCAAATCCAGCAAACATGAGGAAGGAATATCACCAAGCCAGACAATGCTATGATCTGCGTGTTTGGTGTGAAGGTGGTACATGGTACGATAACAGAGTGTGTTACCGATGTGGTTATCAAGGACACATTGCTGTTAACTGCCAAAGAAGGAATTTTGAGACAAGGAGATGCTTTAATTGTCAGATCAAAGGTCACATTGCCAGAGATTGCCCAAGGAGATCGAATGACAGATTGAGAGCTAAGTCTCAGAAATTGGCAAAAATTCCAGTCCAAGTCAAGCCCCATGAACAGAAGGTTCTAAAACCTAAAGTTCAACAACAGACAATTCAAGAAAAGAAAGTTAAACTTTCACAGGGGCAGAAAGACAGACTGAGGAAAAAGAGGAAGAAGGCAAGAGAGTATCTCGAGAAGATTTTGTCCTCGGGTTCACCGAACAGATCGAATAAGAGTTCTGATGAATCGACTCCCTCGATGGTAAAGTCAAGCAAGACGAATTCATCAGATACAAATCTGAGTACGAAAGAGGAAAAGAAGAAGATGAAAGGTGTTGGCGATGAATCTGGCTCATCCAAGTCAGACAAGCCACACTCAGGCAATGATTCTGGTGCGTCAAAACCAGAGGAGCCATTGGTTGAGGTAAAAAAGGAGAATTCTGGATTAACAATGGATGGTGCAAACTTTCCACCATTGTTGAACAAGAATTCGAAATCACCCAAGGACGTCAGGCTTGGGTGAATTTATTCAAATGAAAAACCTGACTTGCCGGAGATCCCAAGTTGGTAATCGTGGATCATGAATCGGCATCATTCTTTATCATGTTTGTATAATGTGTTTGAATAGTTTTTGCAGGACTTGCCGGAGATCCCAAGTTTGTAATCGTGGATCAGGAATCGGCATCTTTCATGTTTAATTAGGTTGTTTTGAAAGTTCTTAAAATTGTTTAAACTTTATAGGTTAAAGGACTACGCCGGAGCTTCCAGGCTGGTAAGTGTGAAGCAGGAATCGGCATTCTGATTGGTAAAATGGTTTGTGCAGAGGTGATATACCTACAAGTGGCATTGTTTGATTATTTTTACAAGTAGTACAGGCTGCTTAATTGCTAAACGGTAAATCAGGGACATTAATTTGTACTTGATTTACTATATCTGATAACACAAAGAACAAGATGATGAACCATATCCCCATATTTTAACATGAGGTTAACCTACAAGTGCCTACAAGTGGTAAAAACAAACTTGTTTTCCAGAAAAATCATTTTGATTAAAACAAACTTAAGTGTTTTGAAATCTCAATGAGAAAATGGTTTCTGAAAGGGGGAGTTCAGATTGTTTATGCCTAGTGAATGGCGAATTGACGCGATTTGATATCGGTTGTCATGTTTCTGTACAGTTTGTTTTGAATTTTCTTTAAGTGGGTCAAGATCTTAGATAGTTTTCAAATTTCTTTAATGTGTTTGCATTTTAGGGGGAGTAGAAAATTTCAGAAAATCCAAAAACATTAGAAAATTTGAAAAAGCCAAAAACATGATAAAATTCAAAAATGAGTTTCGTTGGGAAAAGAGGAAATGATAGTACATCAGTGGACTGTCACAACATGCTAAAGAATTGGAAAGTTAAAATGTGATAAACAATCTCATTGCGGATAGGCCAGTAGGTTTTTGCATGCTTAGTAAATTGTGACGAGATATAAACCTAAAAATCAAACTTGCTTATTCTGTGGGTTAACAAAACTGCTTGGATATATAGGTAACCCCTGAAATCTTGTTTGAAAGGTCCCTTATTCTGAGATACTAGTTCTTTATGCTCAGTGATATCTGGGGTATTATCCCGGGACTTCTGCTGTATGGAAGTACTGACCTAGTCCTCGGATAATACTTTCCGCAAAGCTTGAAAAAGCATCGCCCTCAGCAAGCTGATGAAACAATAAAATTGATAGTCGCTGCTGTTGAAACTAAAAGATCCTCTAAAGGGGACACATCGAAAAGTCGAAGCCGTCATCTCTCTGCGTATACGGAAGTATCGACCTGAGCTCTCACGGCCCTCACATTTAACCCCTGAACAGATATCATCTGTGGTATACTCACCTGTAAGACTGAATACTGGGGTCTGGATACGGGAGTATATACTGAGGTGGGACACGTGTAGAGGTTTAAGTTCTAAAACACTAATTCTGTATCCCGAACAGGTTGAACATTTTGTGAGAATTTAAGTGGATCGGTATATCGGCAATCAACGCGAACTGTTTAAAAGCTTAAAATGAAATAACAGCTTAACGGTGCTAGTGTTTAGTCAGCAGCTGATATGATCCTCTTGCATGAACTCGCAAAAATATGTTTGTTCATATTTCATTTCTGCATTTAATTTTTGCATTTATATTTTGAAAATCCAAAAAGATTTTTGATAACTTATGTTGGAGAGCTGATATTCAAGATCTCAAAGGCTAAACATGATGAATAGAGGTTTGGTCAAATTGGTTTGATCAGATTTTGGAAAGTTTAAAAGTTGATAAAGTTTAGATTTGTGAAAATTTTTAAATGATTAGTTGATTCATTAAGTTGAATCACAAGTGTGTTTGTTTGTGATAGAGTGTTTGAGTTGTGCAGGTTTTTTGATCCTGAAGCGAAACCCCAACCCTATATAAGGGTACACATAAGCAAAACTATGAAGCAGTGGTAGTGAAGTTGTGTAACGGCGAAGCCCTGCCGAATCATCTCCAGAGCTTGTAACTTGTTAATAAGTGCAATAAACAGAGACAAATTAGTGAAATCAAGCTAAACAAAGACTGAATCAATGAATTCCGCCTCTAATTCAGTCTGAGCACTCTTCTGATCGACTCGTCAGGTCGTCTAACGATCCTACGGTTTGTTTGTTTGATTGTTTTTTGTATACAAACATTCTCTGCATGGCTTTATATAGATATTGTTTTTGGCATTTTTCAGGTAATGTACCGTAAGTCTGATTGCACCTGCAGTTGCTCATGCAGGCATTTTGAACAGTTTGGTTTGTTATGTAGATGGCATAAAGAGGCTTCCCCAAATTGCTCTTCCGAATACTCATTGAGTCGTGAATATATGACTGAGCTTGATCCCAATGTACAAAGTATGATGCGACAAATTATTTTTTCAATGGAGTATACTTTGAACGGTTTATCTGGTAATAAGGAGGAGCTATCCTCATACAAGGATCATGTTCAATCTTATATGAAGAAGGTTCCGGATATGCAGATTGTTGCTCCTCCCGCTAGTACTAAGGATAGATTTGCGGAGATAACCGGTCAATATAAAAACGACAAGAATCCAATAAGAGTCCCTGTTGGGTATAAGTCGAAAGGTTCTGGATCTCAGAAGCGCCTAAAATCCAAACAGGAGGCAGCGATCGAAAAAAACAAAATCAAAATCGAAACTGGGGCCAAAGAAAGACAGTTTCAGAATTGTAAAGGCTAGAGACACTACGCATCGACATGCAAAAAGGTCGTAATTAAAAGAAAATCGACACGGTCTTCGAGAGCAAGCGAAGAGTAGTTTGGTGTTTTTGTATTTTTTATTTTTACAGAACCACACACATTGGAATTTGGCGTTTTATATCTCTTATATAGCATTTTTTTTTTATTTTTTTCCCCATCTTTTTTTTCTGCTTCTTGTGCATAACTTGTGACTTGGAAGTTATATAACAATCAATATAAGATAGGACACACAAACTAAAAGCCAAAAAAGAACACCTTTTACTAAGTAAAAGTACCTTAAACATCTAATTTGGTCATGCTAAACTCAATAATGTTTTGCTAAATGAGATGGGCAACATTGTTAATCCTCAGTTAAGAAAGATGTCCAACAATGTTGTCCACCCCATTCAGTGAAATTTTATTGAGAACAAAACTGAATCTCCCAGAAACGACGTTTGCAATTTGTGGTTTTTGTATGTTTTGGCGTTTATATTGAGGATAAACTCAATAAGATTTTGCTTAATGAGATGGACAATATCCCCACTTAAGGATTTTGCCCATCACATTGAGTGAAACTTTATCGAGAACAAAACTGTATCACAAAGAAACGTCATTTGGAATCATTGCTATTTGAATGTTTTGGCGTTTCTAAGTTGAATGGTATTTAGTAAAATATGGCATTTTGGGTTTGGTGTGTTCAATGGAAGGTCTGAGACGTTGTTTATATAGGATTTTTTGGCGCGTATTTTAGGCGGTTTTTTATTATAGTAAATGCTAGTAATGAAGTTCCGTCGTTTCAGTTACTGTATGTTCAGCTTTATCGTTTAAAAACAAAGTTTGGCGTTTTATATCTAATGACGTTTAGATTAGGATGTTGTGTGCTTTATAGTTTAAGGCGGGAACCTAATGTGGAATTTAATGGCGTTTTACTCATGAGTTTGGTGTTTTGTGTGGAGAAGTCTAAAGACCTTTTTACCCTTAATGAAGCGCGTCCACGTAATAATATGATGTTATTTACGAAAACGCCACCGTACCAATCTAAGCCATAGATTGTTTTGATCTGACGATCCATAAGCGTTCTCACTGTTCTCACACTTTTCACCATTTTCCCTAAATTCTGACCCTATATATATATATATATATATATATATATATATATATATATATATGTATAGGTACGGGATCGGGAGAGAACGGTGAAAAGTGTGAGAACGGTGAGAACGGATCCTGGCCCAATACGTGGTAGGGGGCGCTAATTGATATGTAGGGGTACGATTGTCCTTTTATGTCACACCCCGGCCGCGGTAAAACAACGAAAGTCGCGGCGGAAACGCCGGGGAGGTGAGTCTCGACAGAATTATTGTTTCATCAACCATGGCAAATAAAGTTTTGTATTATTAAGATTAAAGTTACATTGTCTTTGAGTTCAACTAAAACTACATAATAACTGTCTTTTAAGTCACTAAGGCCCGAGTCCGCCTAAGTGAAGCACAAACACCATCATGCATTAGCACCTGAAAACACATGTAAAAGTAGGTACGTCAGCATAAAAATGCCTGTGAGATACATAGGTTTTGTTTATGCAGATTCATGACTAGTATTTGAAAGAAGTGTTTAATAAAATGTAGTCATGAACCTTGTAAAATGTTTTCTTTTGTAAAACCATGTGAAAATCAATGACAATCAAATGATAATGAAATGATAATGCATGGTTAAATAAATAACCAAGTATAAATGAGTTTTGTATAAAACGTGTAATGTGTAAAACAATGTCATGTCTTTGTAAAAATGTTTCATGCCTTATCCAAGTGATTTAGATAACGGAACAATATATAATACAATAAAAGCACTTATATATAGGAAGTACCAGCGGCGTAACCACCATGCTTTTAGCATATAACGCATAGCCCCGTTACATAAGTCACTTATTAATAACTAACAAAATATCATGTTAAATGTCAAAATGTTTCTGTATAAACCATGTCTAATGTCATGTGTATCATGTATAACCAATGAAATGCATAGCAAGTAGGAAATCATCTACTTAACTATTTAATGAGGTCAAATGTGATAACAAATGTCATGTATGGTGAATAATTAGAAGTTACTCAACCCCATAGTAAAAAAAATGTACAAAACAATGTTTTTGAATAAACCTAAGTTTAAATCAAATGTTATGTTTTGCAGAAAAACAATGCTTTATGATTACAAACATTTATGCAGTAATGTTAATCGCATACATTCAAGCCTTGCGACTGTGGCGACAAACTCTTAAACGAATTAAAGGTTCATCTAAAGTTATGTAGTCGGATTCTGTCATTCCCAACTTCCAAACAAACCTAGGAAGTCGGAAACGGGAGTTGTCAATTCCTATGGTACCATTACATAAGTCCGAGCGGCGTGATCAATGTTAATGAATGTATTATTGTCCCGATTTAACATACCAAATGTCATAATCAATGTAGCATGTGAAAACCATGTACTAGGAATGCTAAGTAAACATGCCTAGTAGAAATGTTCATGTAAAACAATGCGCTAGCATGTTAAGTAAACATACATAGCAGAAATGTCATGTAAAACAATGTGTTCCATATGCTAAGTAAACATATGCAACAAATGTGTAACAAATCAATGTGCTAGCATGCTTGACATACATAGCAAAACACAATTGAAAGCATGTACTATAAGTGTACTAGGTGAAACTAGCATGTTTATGTCATAAAAGCATGAAATGCACGAAAGTAACACGTATGTACATGTGTCTCACCCCCAAAATATTTGAAAATGGTAAAAGAGGGCAACTATGTACTCACTTGGGATTTAGGCTCCAAGTATCACGAAATCAACCGGCATCTAGTATAGGTAACTATGTTAATAATCGGCTCCTAAAATCGGGAGATTGGATAGAATGAGGTTCTATAAATCAAATGAGTAATTGAACTCATATGGTATGATTTAATAGGCCCTACATTCTGATTGGAAAGTTTACCTAAGTGCTTTTGACCCGTTTCGACCCATTATGGTAACATAAGTCACTATAATGCGTCGTTAGCGTAAAACTATGTTCGGATGGTTAACTATGTGCTATGCCAAGTCTTACATGCCCAATAATCCCTAAACATGATACTAAATCAGATTACATGTCAAAAATATGTTCACATAATCAAAATACGGATTTTAGCTTCAAAAGGGCATTTTGGTCAATTCCTATGGGCATACAAGCTAACAAGCATATGATTAACCAATCCTAGGTGATCATAAGGTATAACCTCAGTGGTTATTCCCTATGCAACTATGATTACTAACTAAGCTTGGTCGGATCCTAAAGATCGACCAAACAGGTCGGGTTCGAAAGTCTAAGCGGTGGTTTAGACCGCTTACCTTACGACCCTAAACAAGCACTAAACTAATAGTGTCGAGTTAGACATGTCAAAACAGGTCTAACCTACTGATTTGGTATCAAAACAAAGTGTTTTGATACCCTAAAGTAGTTCCGAGGCAAAATGCGTGCTAAAACGCATTTTGACCGAAACTTTGACTCGACACTACAACTAGCTAACGTGGTAATCAGCGGTTATAATCACGAAGGATTATAACTATCGTGATTACAATCACGTTTCAAAGTTCAATTGAACTTTGACTTGACCAATTGATGGTCAAAACCGAAAGTCAAACTATTGGCCAAACGGTTGACTTTCTGCACTACATAAGGAAAAAGCCATAAAAAGAATGAAAGAAGCTCACTTAGGGTCCTTGCTATCTTTTCTACAAAGAAGACAAAGTCCCAATCAACTTGAGAATGCTCCCAAAGCAGATGTGAAGGAGAGAAAGAAGGAATGAGCAAGGAATGAAGTGAACTTGGATGGCTATTTATAGTTGTGTTGATGCTCTAGGATCATCACAAGTGTTTTGTTTAGCCATTAAGCAATGAAATCTGGCCATACAAGTGTTAGGGACAGCTGGTACTACTTGGAGAGCACATAAACTTGCCCATCACACAAGGAATTTACACTAACAGCCCCTGAAGTTGCAACAGAGTGCTAAAATTGAGTTTCTGGTCGTTGGGCTGCTCAGGCGCCCCGCGTAAGAGTTGGGGGTAGGCTTACGTGCCCCGCCTGAGCTCCCCAGATCAGCAAACTTTGAAAATTTACAGTTTAGGTCCCTGCATGAAATCGAGTCCATTTCAGGCCTTCTTGACCCCCGTTAAGCCATTTTCAAGGCTCTACAAGGTCAATCAAGTTTAGAGGACTCAAAATATTCTTGGAACACTCTCGGATGTCGGCTCGTTTGGTCGTACGATCGCGTTGTTCGGTTAATTACGACGGAACTCAAACGGATGTGAAAACGAACCAAATTAAGCGACGAATGGAATTTTTGCATGCCGATCACTAAAATAAAAGTATTTTAGTGTGTTCAAAAATTTTGGATATCCAGATGTGGCCAGAACGTAAGATATGCGCGAAAATGCAAACTTACGCCGTTTTTTACACTTTTAGTCCCTGTAAGATCATGTAAGCATGTTTTCGCACACCCAACCTATCAAAGCTTATTTATAAGCCATGTTTAGGTTATATATGGTATGTTTAACTTATGATCAAGTTCTAGACTGTACGTTGCCTTACAAAACGGCAGACTTTTGCAAGTTGACGCAAATAGTCCCTGAGAGCGAATAAACTTGTTTTTTACCATACCAAAGCCTTTAAAACTTATTTCTAAGTTATGTGAAGGTTATTTAAGGTATGTTAAGTTTATGATGATGTTCTGGAGTGTTTGTCGCGTTAAACTGATTACGTTTACGCACCAGTTCACGTATAACTTTCCAGAAAGCGATATAGAGTTCAAAATCGATAAAAAATCAACACGTGCATAAAACCAAACATAAATGACAAACATTGGAATCAAAACACACTTGTTTTATTAATATTTTATTGTTCAGAGTTTGTAAAATGATATCACAAGCACAGATGTCACAGTCTCCCCTACTTCAGGAAATTTCGTCCCGAAATTTATTTAGAGGAAACTTGGGAGAATAGATGTGGATATTTTGCTTTCATCTGATCTTCATGTTCCCAAGTAAATTCTGGGCCACATTTAGATTCCCAGCGAACTTTGACCAATTTAATCGCTTGCCCTTCAACTGCTTAAATGAACGGTCCACTATTTCCACAAGTTTCTCAACAAAATGCATCGTGTTATCAACACGAATTTCATCAAGTGGTATGTGGAGATTCTCATCAGCTAAACACTTTCTGAGATTGGACACGTGGAATGTTGGATGAACATTTCCAAGTTCAGGAGGTAGCTCGAGTTTGTAGGCTACTTTTCCGACTCTTTCAACGATCTTAAATGGTCCAACATAGCGAGGTGCAAGTTTTCCTTTCTTTCCAAATCTAATCACACCTTTCCAAGGGGATACCTTGAGTAGGACGTGATCACCAACCTGAAATTCTAAGGGCTTGCGTCGTCGATCCGCGTAACACTTCTGACGTCTTCTAGCTGTCTGTAGGTTATCACGAATCTTCTTGACCTTATCTGTAGTCTCTAGAATGAGTTCTGGTCCAGTAAGCTGAGCTTCACCTATCTCATTCCAGCAGACCGGTGAACGACATTTTCGACCGTATAAAGCCTCGAAAGGAGCCATATTGATGCTAGAATGATAACTATTGTTGTAGGAGAATTCGATCAACGGAAGATGCGAATCCCAACTACCACCAAAGTCAATCACACACGCTCTAAGCATATCCTCCAGTGTCTGGATTGTTCTCTCAGATTGACCATCTGTCTGCGGATGGTACGCTGAGCTCAAATGAAGTTGAGTACCCATGGCAGATTGCATGGTTCTCCAAAAGCGAGACGAGAATCGAGCATCTCTGTCAGATATAATGTTCAAAGGAACACCATGTCAAGATACAATCTCATCAACATAGATTTTGGCCAACTTTTCAGCAGATAAATCCTCACGGATCGGCAAGAAATGTGCTGACTTTGTTAGACGATCAACAACAACCTAAATGGCGTCATGACCCTTTTTAGTGCGCGGTAACTTGGTAATGAGATCCATAGAAATGTTTTCCCATTTCCAAGCCGGAATCTGTGGTTGCTCCAATAATCCAGAGGGATGTTGATGTTCTGCCTTAACCTTGAGACAAGGCATTTGGAAACATATAAGGCAATGTCTTTCTTCATACCCGGCCACCAATACTGGGTTCGAAGATCCTTATACATTTTGTCTGCACCTGGATGAATTGAATAACGAGACTTGTGAGCTTCATCCATAAGCAAAGTGCGAAGATTGTCTATACTTGGGACCCACAAACGGCCCATGTAATAGAAAATCCCAAAATCTCTTAGTTCAAGCTCAAGATTGGTATGACACGGTATCTCTTTACCCATCAAGTCTTGTGTAACATAAGTATATTGAGCCTGAATTATTCGGGATTGAATGTCAGATCGAACCTGAACACAGTGAAGCTTGACACGTTCCTTACAACTCAATGCATCAGCCACGACATTCGCCTTACCAGGATGATAGCGAATTTCGCAATCGTAGTCGTTTAGGAGTTCAACCCAATGTCGTTGCCTCATGTTAAGTTCTTTCTGATTGAAAATATGCTGGAGACTCTATGGTCAGCGAAAACTACACACTTTGTACCGTAAAGGTAGTGTCTCCAGATTTTGAGAGCAAAGACTACTGCACCTAACTCAAGATCATGAGTTGTGTAGTTTTTCTCGTGCACTTTCAGCTGTCTTGATGCATAGGCTATAACTTTGTTTCTTTGCATAAGAACGCAGCCAAGGCCTAAATTAGATGCATCACAGTACACGACAAAATCGTCGTTACCCTCGGGCAAAGATAGAATAGGTGCATCACAAAGTTTCTGTTTCAAGGTCTGGAAGGCTTCTTCCTGTTTAGGTCCCCACTCAAAAGGTTTACTCTTCTGAGTTAAAGCAGTGAGAGGAACCGCAATCTTGGAGAAGTTTTCAATGAAACGACGGTAATAACCTGCTAGACCAAGAAATGAACGAACCTCGGTAGGAGTAGTAGGAGTATCCCAATCCTTAATCGCACTGATTTTGGCGGGATCTACATGAATACCTTGTTCGTTGACGATGTGTCCCAAAAATTGAACTTCCTTAAGCCAGAATTCGCACTTGGAGAATTTGGCGAAAAGCAGTTCTTTCTTTAGGAGCTCCATTGTAAGACGAAGATGCTGCTCATGATCAGCTCGAGTCTTGGAATAGATCAAAATATCATCAATGAAAACAATGATGAACTTGTCCAAATAAGGTTTACAAACCCTATTCATCAAGTCCATGAAAACAGCAGGAGCATTAGTTAAACCGAAAGGCATAACAGTAAACTCATAATGACCATAACGCGTGCGAAAAGCTATCTTGGGAATATCTTCTTCAAGAACTCGAAGTTGATGATACCCAAAATGCAGATCAATCTTTGAAAAGCAAGTAGCACCCTGTAGCTGATCAAAGAGATCATCAATGCGAGGTAGGGGATATCGATTCTTGATGGTAAGCTTTTTAAGCTCACGGTAATCGATACACATTCTAAAAGATCCATCTTTCTTTTTCACAAATAGGACAGGAGCGCCCCAAGGGGAAAAGCTTGGACGGATGAATCCTTTGTCCGAAAGCTCCTGAAGCTGCTTAGATAACTCTTGCATCTCAGACAGTGCAAGACGATAAGGTGACTTAGCAATGGGATTTGCACCAGGCACAAGATCAATGCGGAACTCAACTTGGCGCACAGGGGTAAACCAGGTAATTCCTCAGGAAATACCTCTGGATAATCCCGAACAACAGGGATATCTTGGATAGTCTTACCCTTGCCTTTATCCTCTACAACATGTTCTAAGAAAGCAACATATTTCTTGCGTAGATATTTGCGGGCTTGGGTACAAGACATAAGTTTAAGGCTACTGACGGGTTTCTCCCCACGAACTTCTATGATCTCACCAGTCGATAGTGGTATACGGACCAACTTCTCAAAACATACCACCTCAGCATGGTACTTCGATAACCAATCCATTCCTACTATAACATCGAAGCTCCCGAGTTGCATTGGTGTGAGATCAATAGGGAAAAGATGGTTATTGAGATTCAACTGGCAATTTCAAAGAACCGAGTCGAGTACAACACGTACACCACTAGCTACTTCTACTGTCAAGGGCTTTCCTAGTTTTGTTCTAGTCATCGCAAGCAAAGGCTCAAATGCTAAGGATACAAAACTCTTATCGGCACCCGAATCAAATAGAACAGAAGCAGGATGGTTGTTAACAAGGAACGTACCATTCACCACTTTGTTATCTACACGCGCCTCATTGGCATTCAAGTTAAAAGCTCTACCACGAGCCGGTGCCTGATTTGCGTTTGCCAACCTCGGGCAGTTGTTCCTGTAGTGGGTCAGATCCCCACAGTTGAAACATGAACCAGGCGGAAAGTGAGGTCGTGCAGGATTCTGGGCAGGGTTTTGTACTGCTGGGTTTTGAGCTGCCTGATTCTGATTAGGAGCAAAACGGCAGGTGTTCGCGAGATGACCAGACTTGCCACAATTCGTGCAGATGCGGCGTTGCATTTGTGGCTGGTGATGGATGTTACATCTGTTGCACAGAGGTGCATTACCAGCATACTGCCTCTTGGCAGCAGGTTGTGCAGCCTGATTCTGCGCTGCCTGATTAGGAGCAGCCTGGTTAGTCTGAGCGGTAACAGTAAAATTCTTGGAAGCCTTACGCTTCCTCGACTTCTTCGAAGACTCATCAGCCTTCTTGCCCTTGTTATCCTTGGTACTATCAGACTGTTTCTGCTTCTTGTCACCTTTACTATGGAGTTTACCCTTCTTGATCTGAGATTCAGTAAGGGTAGTAGCTAGCTCAATGGCCTGACGGACGGTAGTAGGGTGACTACCAGTGACAATATCCTGAACAGGATCTGGCAACCCGTCTATGTACCTCTCGATTGCCTTATCCAAAGGCGTGACCATAGTCGGACAGAGCAAGCTTAACTCATCATATCTGCCAGTGTAAGCTCGGTGTTCACCACTGACTTGCTTCAGATCATTGAACTCATCTTCGAGTGCCCTCTGCTCGTGTCGAGGACAAAATTCTCTCGTCATGAGAGCCCTGAGTTCCTCCCAAGTCTGACCCAAGGCAACATCTGCACCTCTATCTCTCATTACCCCATTCCACCAGGTAAGAGCCCTCTTTTGGAATACACTCGAAGCAAACTCGACCTTACGGTTGTTCGGACACTGAACATGGCGAAATGTGCTCTCAAGACTCTCAAACCACTGGAGAAGCCCAGTTGCTCCTTTAGTACCACCAAACTTGAGCGGTTTAGCCGAGTTAAACTGTTTAAAGTTGCACGGAGCAGGTGCATTAACATTGTTATTGGTGGCTAGGTTTATTTGAGTTATGAGACCAGGTAGCATAGCAGCCATCTGCTGTGCTATAATAGCTGCCAGTTCGGCATCAAGTTGAGGAACGTTACGTCGAGGAGGCATTCTAAAAGAGGAAACATGAGAGAAAACGAGTGAGATGATGTGATGAAAATGAGATAACAATAAAATCGACAAAAAGCAAGAAGGTGGTCATTTGTTTGTTACCACAAAGCAAACAAAGAACACACAGTGACAAACCAAAGTAAATGAGTCATAATAATGTATCTCGAAGACATGCTCGCCTATAAGTGAACACTCACCCCAAGAGTTCCCAGGTAAGAGTGACTCGTCCGATACTGCGGATTTGTACGAACACTCTAGCCTTAGACAGAAAACTCAGGGTGCAGGCATTCACTCTTCCAGATTGCACGTGTTCACATTATTTAGACCCAAAACTTTGACGAGATTTTGAAAATTTGGAAGGCACACGGTCAAAAGAAATCATCTAAGGATAGATGATTGATTTCAAAATCATTTTGGAAATTGTGTTCAAGTTTTGGTAATCACCTAAGGATAGGTGACAGGTATTGTTTTAAGATCTAAACACAAGTAAACTTGTGTTAGGGTCCTAGAAAGTTATAGTCTAGGTCAAAGCATTGCTAATAACCTAATTCCCTATAACCATTGGCTCTGATACCAACTCTTCTGTCACACCACGGCCGCGGTAAAACAACGAAAGCCGCGGCGGAGACGCCGGGGAGGTGAGCCGCGACAAAATTATTGTTTCATCAACCATGGCAAATAAAGTTTTGTATTATTAAGATTAAAGTTACATTGTCTTTGAGTTCAACTAAAACTACATAATAACTGTCTTTTAAGTCACTAAGGCCCGAGTCCGCCTAAGTGAAGCACAAACACCATCATGCATTAGCACCTGAAAACACATGTAAAAGTAGGTACGTCAGCATAAAAATGCCTGTGAGATACATTGGTTTTGTTTATGCAGATTCATGACTAGTATTTGAAAGAAGTGTTTAATAAAATGTAGTCATGAACCTTGTAAAATGTTTTCTTTTGTAAAACCATGTGAAAAACAATGAAAATCAAATGATAATGAAATGATAATGCATGGTTAAATAAATAACCAAGTATAAATGATTTTTGTATAAAACGTGTAATGTGTAAAATAATGTCATGTCCTTGTAAAAATGTTTCATGCCTTGTCCAAGTGATTTAGATAACGGAACAATATATAATACAATAAAAGCACTTATATATAGGAAGTACCAGCGGCGTATCCACCATCCATTTATCATATAACGCATAGCCCCGTTACATAAGTCACTTATTAATAACCAACAAAATGTCATGTTAAATGTCAAAATGTTTCTGTATAAACCATGTCTAATGTCATGTGTATCATGTATAACCAATGAAATGCATAGCATGTAGGAAATCATCTACTTAACTATTTAATGATGTCAAATGTGAAAACAAATGTCATGTATGGTGAATAACTAGAAGTTACTCAACCCCATAGTAAAAAAAATGTACAAAACAATGTTTTTGAATAAACTGAAGTTTAAATCAAATGTTATGTTTTGCAGAAAAACAATGCTTTATGATTACAAACATTTATGCAGTAATGCTAATCGCATATATTCAAGCCTTGCGACTGTGGCGACAAACCCTTAAATGAATTAAAGGTTCATCTAAAGTTATGTAGTCGGATTCTGTCATTCCCAACTTCCAAACAAACCTAGGAAGTCGGAAACGGGGGTTGTCAATTCCTATGGTACCATTACATAAGTCCGAGCGGCATGATCAATGTTAATGAATGTATTATTGTCCTGATTTAACATACCAAATGTCATAACCAATGTAGAATGTGAAAACCATGTACTAGGAATTCTAAGTAAACATGCCTAGTAGAAATGTTCATGTAAAACAATGTGCTAGCATGTTAAGTAAACATACATAGCAGAAATGTCATGTAAAACAATGTGTTCCATACGCTAAGTAAACATATGCAACAAATGTGTAACAAATCAATGTGCTAGAATGCTTGACATACATAGCAAAACACAATTGAAAGTATGTACTATAAGTGTACTAGGTGAAACTAGCATGTTTATGTCATAAAAGCATGAAATGCACGAAAGTAACACGTATGTACATGTGTATCACCGCAAAATATTTGAAAATGGTAAAAGAGGGGAACTATGTACTCACTTGGGATTGCTAATTAGTCTTGAGAATAAGACCAATTTAGGGTCCAAGTATCACGGAATCAACCGCCACCTAGTATAGGTAACTATGTTAATAATCGGCTCCTAAAATCGGGAGATAGGATAGAATGAGGTTCTATAAATCAAATGAGTAATTGAACTCATATGGTATGATTTAATAGGCCCTACATTCTGATTAGAAAGTTTACCTAAGTGCTTTTGACCCGTTTCGACCCATTATGGTAACATAAGTCACTATAATGCGTCGTTAGCGTAAAACTATGTTCGGATGGTTAACTATGTGCTATGCCAAGTCTTACATGCCCAATAATCCCTAAACATGTTACTAAATCAGATTACATGTCAAAAATATGTTCACATAATCAAAATACGGATTTTAGCTTCAAAAGGGCATTTTGGTCATTTCTTATGGGCATACAAGCTAACAAGCATATGATTAACCAATCCTAGGTGATCATAAGGTATAACCTCAGTGGTTATTCCCTATGCAACTATGATTACTAACTAAGCTTGGTCGGATCCTAAAGATCGACCAAACGGGTCGGGTTCGAAAGTCTAAGCGGTGGTTTAGACCGCTTACCTTACGACCCTAAACAAGCACTAAACTAATAGTGTCGAGTTAGACATGTCAAAACATGTCTAACCTACTGATTTGGTATCAAAACAAAGTGTTTTGATACCCTAAAGTAGTTCCGAGGCAAAATGCGTGCTAAAACACATTTTGACCGAAACTTTGACTCGACACTACAACTAGCTAACGTGGTAATCAGCGGTTATAATCACGAAGGATTATAACTATCGTGATTACAATCACGTTTCAAAGTTCAATTGAACTTTGACTTGACCAATTGATGGTCAAAACCGAAAGTCAAACTGTTGGCCAAACGTTTGACTTTCTACACTACATAAGGAAAAAGCCATAAAAAAATGAAAGAAGCTCACTTAGGGTCCTTGCTATCTTTTCTACAAAGAAGACAAAGTCCCAATCAACTTGAGAATGCTCCCAAAGCAGATGTGAAGGAGAGAAAGAAGGAATGAGCAAGGAATGAAGTGAACTTGGATGGCTATTTCTAGTTGTGTTGATGCTCTAGGATCATCACAAGTGTTTTGTTTAGCCATTAAGCAATGAAATCTGGCCATACAAGTGTTAGGGACAGCTGGTATTACTTGGAGAGCACATAAACTTGCCCATCACACAAGGAATTTGTTGGATCTGAGTTTGATTTTGATTGTATTTTATGTTTGTAAATAAGATGAAGATGGATGAGTGTGCAGCGGAAATTAAGATGAACACAAACTTTGCATACAATCAAACAAGAGAAATACTTTTATCAAACATCTTTACACAATGAACCGAAAGATTGAATTTATTTCAAACACGATTACAATGATTGATGAATGATTGCAAACTCCCCCTCAGCCAGAGCTCAGTAGTTTGTTCGTGCAAAGAAGACGAATGATGCAACGAGCTAATAGAACAGTACAAAGTACTGAACTATTTATAGGCACTTGCAAACTACTGAGCATCTTAGCTGACGTCACCATGAAAGTGACATCTAACCTCCTAACAAACTCTAACCTCTTATCTATACAGACACTGCTTGTGTTAACTACTGCTAATACATTCTATTACAAAACAGACTTTAGAATAGCTGCTGCAACCTTCTACTGCTGTGAACCCAGCAGCACTTGTCCGGATCAGCAGTGCTTGACTCAAGGCAGTAGATTGAATCAGCAAGACTTTAGTCTTCCATCAGATCTTTAGTTGAGCAGCAGTTATGGGTCAGCAGTTTAGCAAGATCAGCAGATAGGAGGTCATCAGTAGTTGTAATCACTTTCAAGGGGAGAGATCTGTATATCAACATCTGCTTATTTAGGATCCACTCCTCTGATCCAGTTTTGGCTTTAATTATCTGTTCCTCTGATAGGGTTCAATCCCAACAATCTCCCCTGGAACAGATAATGCCAAAACCCTTCATTATTTGTGGACATTTTATTGCCTCATTAACAGCTTCCTTATCTGACCTTTAAATTGTAATTCAAAGTCAAGGGCATCTGTGTCTTCATCATCCCTGCTAAGTGGAAGATCAAGGAGATCCTGCAAATCTTCAAGACTCAGGCCAAGAGCTTGTTCCCTTGATATTTTCTCCACTTCTCCACCAGACCTGAGCAAAGTCAATACGCAGGTCTGTTTGTCAGTTTCCCACTTTTGTATTTTTGAGCCTAGTGGGTTTCTTGGGAGATGCTTATTTGCAGAAGTATTTGGTGAGGCTGGCCTGTTCATCACTGGCTGAGCAGTGGTAGCAGAGTTTTCCAGTTCAAGTTCTTCTTTTAACTTTCTTAACAAGCCTTCTTTGACAACTGCATTTCCAGTAAGAATATCTTGAACTGTTTCAGCTCCTAACTGGCTTTGTTTCCTTCTTTTGTAAAAGGTAGTACCAGTAGGAGCAGTGGCTTTCCTGGTGTGCAGCTTTGTTGGCCTTTTTGAAACCTCTGCTTCAGGATAGTCAGGTTTTTGAGGAATTTTTGGATCTTTCTTTCTTAATTCCTCCAACCTTTTGTAGGTTGACCTGACCACATCTTCTTTCCATCTAGCAATTTGTCTTTTTGTACCAAAATCAGCAGCAACCAGTTCTTCTTTCATTCTCTTCAGTTCCATTTGCTTATTAGGTACATTCTTTCTGAACTTTGCCCAATCAGGAGGAGTGTGAGTGACTTTCCTTTTTATCATGTCTTAAATTCTTGCAGCTTCAACTTCAAGCTCAGGAACAGTCCACTCTTTGTACATGTGTCTCTCTCCTTTGTATCTTTTGTGAAACATAATGCTTTCAATGTAGTCTTTCTTCAAAGTTTCAGCTGCTCTTTCTGAAATTTGTTGACTGACATTCTTTGCAAAACGTTCTAAGGAACTGACTTGTGTGAGCAGATATTGGTAGTATCTTGATACTTCTTTGTCAGATTTCCCTTGTGTGTTTCTTTTCGAGATATCCTCTGCTTGCTTGGCCTTTATCTTCAAATATTCATCAATGTTTTTGGGCCAGGGATATCCTTTGATTGAAGGCAAACTCCTTTTGGCAGGGTCATCCTCAATATAAAAAGATTTTATTTCTTCTCTAACAGCTTCTAGTTCAAGAGGAAATTGAACACCTGCAGGAGGTAAGGGCTTGTGCATTGGAACAGAAGAGAGTGGGACTGGTTTTGGTATATTGACAAGAGCTAAAGGTTTTGAAGATGTTTGGGATGGTGAAGTGACATCATCTTTAGGAATTAGCCTTCTCCTCTTTATTTAAGGAGAGACTGATGATGTTTTGGATGGAAAGGTGGTTGTAGTGGCAGTGGTTTGTGATAGACTAACAGTTGTTGAAACAACTGGTGTTCCAACCACTGTTGTCTTTACAGCAGAAGTTATAACAACTGTTGTCTTCTGCCTTTTGACAGGAGGTGATTTTGATTTTGGTGGTGATGCTGGTAAAGCAGTGGATGTAGTGTGTGTTGAGATGGTGTGTGTTGAAGTGGGAGCAGATGTTGAAACTACTGAAGTACCAACAGCAGCTGATACAACAGGAGTTACAACAACTGTTTTAGGTGGTGGTTTTTGAGCAGACTTTGAACGTCTGACTGGAATGGATTTGGGTAGCCTTACTCTTCTTGTAGGCTTCTTCTTTTCATCAATAAGATTTTCATCATCTCTTGACCGTGAAGTACCCTGATCCGGATAATCCACCCTGGCTTTCTTTTTGGCCTCTTTATCCTTTTTCACACATGCAAGTGCTTCTGCAAGTGCATTTGTGGTCACATCAATTTTCTTACTCCCATCTGGCAAAGGAATCTGTTTGGTCATATTTGAATTTTCTGGTGCAAGGTAGAGACCATCTGTTATTCCTTTCCTTCTCCACTCCTGAATTTTCTCCCCCTTTTTGGCATTATCTTCAGGGAGGTGATCAATGAAGAACACAGGTGGAGGAGCAGTGCCAGTGGAGTGCAGGAGCTGAGTTTTGAGAGCCTTTAGATCAGCCTGAGTGTCTTTGAACCTAGACTCCATAACATTTCTCAATTGTTGAACATGTTTTTCATGTTGCTGATCTGCTATTTGTGCTTGATGATGGAGAAAAGGTTGAAATAGATTCCAGAGCTCATTTGTAGCAGGTGCCTGTTGGAGAGCAGGTGCTTGAGGTGGAATAGCAGTGGATTGTACCTTTTGTACCTGTAACAACTGTTGGAGCATATCTTTGAGCTCTGCAACAGAGTTATCAAGTTTTTCAACACGAGCCGTCAATTTCTGGTACTTTAAATCATCACCCAATTTAATGGGATCATCTGATTTCCCACTAACAGTGGTTTTATCAGTGGTGGAAGTAGGGAGTTTACTCCAAACATTAACCACTGATGCCCCTTTTTCTTGGTACTGGGGTCTTCTTCCTTCAACACTTGACAACCTTTTGATGTTGCCAGTAGGATAAAAAAATCCACTGGTGGTTGGCAGAGGTGCTATAAAAGGAATTGCCTCCAAGGAAGTCTTATTGATGTAACCACTGTCCAACTGTAAACCAGTGGGTTCAACAGTTGTAGTGGCTGCTTCACTTGGATTACCACAAAGAGTTACTTGTAACTCAATGGGTGTAACCTCCTCAGGTTGTGTTGGTGGGTTAGTAATGGATGATACAGCAGGCTCAGTCATTGGTTGAGGCATATTCTCATTAACAGGTGATTGAGAAGGACTGAGTAATGCCTGGTTCAAATCAATTGCATCCAACATTAGTTGTGTTTTTGGTGGAATTGTGGATGTGATGGTTGGTGTAGAAGGCGGACTTGCTCCGGGCATTGAGCTGTGGATGATGGAAACGAGTGTATCTAGAGCATCATAATGTGGTGGCCCTTTGTGTACAACCTGTTCTTTTTGTGAAGAAGCAGGAGGAGTTATGGTTATGGGTTGAGATATTTGTACCAACTGCTGTGAGGAAGAAGCAGCAGTGGTTTCTTGTGACATTTGTGTTGTCACAGGCATTAACTCTGGTATCTCATCCTCCAGAGTTGCCATTTTGATTGGTTTAGGGGGTTTTTGATTTTTCTTTTTGTAAAGCCTTTTGGGTTTTGTAGGTGTGGGTTTCAAAGCAGTTGGTCTGCTGCTTTGATCACCTAGAGCAGTAGGCTCAGCAGCAGATACCTGAGGAGCAGTGGTAGCTGCTAAATTCTGCTCAGGCACCCCTGCTTGTGTTTTGCAAGGTGCTAACATTCGTGAAAAAGTTTCAGATGTTAGGCAGTTTATTACAGTTATTTCACCTTGGATTATTAAGGCTAAATCATCCTTACTGAATTTCTTTTCAAAATAGTAACTTAAAAACCTTGGAAATAGTAAGAATGATTTGGTTTCAACATGATTAACCAAATCTTTAAAGATTTCCCGAGAATAGTTAAAATTTTCTTCTTGAAGAATTGCATATCCTAGATTTTGAATCTTTATAGGGATCTCGTTAAAAGAAGTGGTTTTGTTTGAAACACATAGTAGGAGGGTATGAAATAGGAATCTGGGTGCAGGAGGAAAATAACCTTTTTCTAAGGTTAGTTTCTTCATCATTGTGGCTTCATACCCTCGTTCAATGAAGTCAATGTGCAACTCGTTTTTAGTGAAGGAAGTTTTACCTGCCTGATCATCGAGTTGAAAGACTTCGGAGATAGATTGTGGCGTGATTTGGACCTTTTTACCCTTTATAGAAGAGTGTATGGTGGTTGCAATGTCTCCTTGTTTGTCAAGGGTTGCATTCTTCCAAAACTCCCTTTGGGTCGCCAAATAGATTGGTGCATCGGCGGTGAACAAAGTTTTGTACTTTGATTTTGCCATGATGTTGATGATGGAATCGAAAACATCGGTGGTTCCTGGTTTTATTAGAAGACCCAGGAGATTGTGAGATGATTTGTATGGAATTTCAATGGAGGTTGCCTTTTGAGAGGCTGTTTTCGATGATTTTGATGTGGGTTTTGCAGATGACTTCGATTTTGTCATTTTTGAAACGAATGATCGAAGGAATTTGTGAGAGATGAGAAGAAAAACTGCTTTGAGAAGAGAATTTTTAAGAATTCAATTCGACAGTAAAACCCTGTTTTGGTGGTGAGTGGGGAATTTTATAGGAAAGAGAATGAATGCTGACGTGGCAGCCGTTACAAAAGGTCTGACTGCTATGTACTGCCCACGTGACAACCACTGGTGAAAATGAAGGACAATACTTTTGATGAAAGCAACTGATGAAAGCAGTGGAAAGGGGGCAGTGAATGATTTTCACTATCAGTGGATAGCATATCAGTGGATAAGACACTGCTTTTGAACAACAGAGGTTGCCTTTCAGCAGTGGGCAGGCTTTTTGAAGTGGAGCAGACTTTTGAACGATCAGTGGTTATGGCAGACTTTTAAGGATTTTAATGAAATTTTCTTTTTTAGCTATTTTGAAGGATGAATTTTTTATTTTCTGAAAACATTTTGTTGCTTTTATTCATAGAAAAACAAGATGTTGCTTGTTATTCCATGTTTAGCATCCCAATCCTAAAGACTAAGCTTTCAAAAGTGGCTGTATCAACTGCTTTTGTGAGCACATCTGCCAGCTGGTCTTTAGTTGGGACATGATGCAGAGAAATCAAACCTTTTTCATAGCAATCCCTCACAAAGTGATGTCTGATGTCGATGTGCTTTGTGGTAGAGTGGGAAACTGGATTTTTTATGATATTTTCTGCTGCCTGGCTATCCAACATGAGTGGTGTCTTTAAGGCAGTGATACCAAAATCCAGCAACTGATTTTGAAGCCACATGAGTTGGACTGTACAGCTTGCAGCAGCAATGTATTCAGCCTCAGCAGTGGATGTTGAAACTGCTGCTTGCTTTTTGCTTTGCCAAGAGACTAAGCAATCACCTAGAAACTGGCACCCTCCTGAAGTGGACTTCCTTGTGGTATGACATCCAGCAAAGTCACTGTCTGAAAAACCTGAAAGCTTGATATTCCCATTAGCTGGATACCAGATACCAAGTGTGGGAGCACCTTTTATGTATCTGAGAATCCTTTTTACAGCAATGAGATTTGATTTTCTGGGAGCTGACTGACTTCTTGCACAGACACATGTTGCAAACATGATGTCTGGTCTAGATGCAGTTAGGTACAATAAAGACCCAATCATGCTTCTATAAAGTGTTTGGTCAATCAGCTCATCCTTTTCATCAGACATGACCAGCTTATTTGTGGCCATGGGTGTGCTGCATGGTTTACAATCATTCATATCAAATTTGGTTAAAGTTCTTTAGCATATTTGCTTTGATGAATGAAGGTTCCATTTTGCAATTGCTGTACTTGGAGACCAAGAAAGCATTGCAGCTCACCCATTGCACTCATTTCAAACTCAGCTGTCATGAGTTCTCTAAACTCTTCACACATTTTGGTACATGTGCTTCCAAAAATAATGTCATCCACATAAATTTGGACAATCATTAGATCTTTCCCTCTCCATTTAAGAAATAGTGTTTTATCAATGGTACCTCTTTTGAAACCATTTGAGAGTAGAAAGTTGGAAAGAGTTTCATACCAGGCCCTTGGTGCTTGTTTCAGGCCATACAAGGCTTTGTTTAGCCTGTAGACATGATCAGGATAAAATGGATCCTCAAAGCCTGGAGGTTGACATACATACACCTCTTCTTGCAATGTATCATAGAGGAAAGCACTTTTGATATCCATCTGAAACACCTTCATGTTGTGGTTGACAGCAAAGGCCAGGAACAGTCTGATAGCTTCCAATCTTGCAACAGGGGGAATGTTTCATCATAATCAATCCCCTTTTCCTGTCTGTAACCTTGAACCACAAGCCTGGCTTTGTTCTTGACAACAATGCCCCTTTCATCTGTTTTGTTCTTGAAGACCCACTTTGTGCCAATGGGACTAACCTCTTTTGGCAGTGGTACAAGCTCCCATACTTGTTGTCTTTTAAACTGTTGGAGCTCCTCTTGCATGGCTTCTACCCAGCTGTTGTCTTTTAGTGCCTCTTGGTAGTTGACTGGCTGATGGAGTGATAGAAAGCCAGCAAAAAGACAAATGTTTTGGGTTTGGCTTCTTGTGAGCACCCCTTCATTGATGTTGCCAATGATTTGATCAGGTGGATGAGATCTCAAGAAGATTAAATCTCCTTGGTATGGTATGATGGCATTTGTTGGTGAAGGCTGCAAATGTGTAGCATCTGAGCTAACCACTGCTAGAGACTTTAATGACCCAGCAGTGGCTTCAAAAGGTGGTGGAATGGGTGGTAATGAAGTGGACCACTGCTGACTTTAATCCACTGTTTGAGAACTTTTGTCAGCAGTGTTTGAGGATGTGGAAGCAGTGGTAGATGGGCTACTTTGGTCAACAACTGTTGAGGTAGCAGTGGTTGAGCTTTGGCAGCTGTTTTGAACAACTGGTGCTTTTCCCTTTGTGGCAGACCTTTGAGGGATGATGATTTCATACCCATAGTCTGGTGATGTATCCTCTGATGGACCTGCACTGTTAGTCTTGATAGCAGTATTTTCAAAAGTGAATTTTTCAAGATCAAACAGATCAGCAGGATTTGCTGGGATTTTCATTGATGAAAGTTCATTGAACTTCACATCCAAAGTCTCCTCCACTACCTTGGTCCGTGCATTGAACACTTTGTAGGCCTTGGCAGTGGTTGAGTATCCCAGAAAATAACCACAATCAATTTTGGCTGCAAATTTTGAAATGGAATCTTTTAAGTTCAAAATAAAGCATGGGCAGCCAAACACCTTGAAGTATGAGATCAGTGGTTTGATTTTATACAGAATTTCATAGGCAGTCTTTTTGTGCCTGGGGTTTATTAAAACTCTGTTCTGGACATAGCAAGCAGTGTTTACTGCCTCTGCCCAGAAAGTTAATGGCAAACCTGAATCTGCAAGCATAGTTCTGGCAGCCTCAATCAAAGTTCTGTTCTTTCTTTCAACAACCCCATTTTGCTCTGGTGTTCTAGGGATGCTGTACTGCCTTACAATCCCTTTCTTCACACAGAAGGCATCCAACTCCTTATTTTTAAATTCTGTGCCATTGTCACTCCTAAAGCTTTTTACTGGAAGATCAAATTGCTTTTGAACCTGTGTCACAAAGTCTTGAAAAATGCCTGCAGTTTCATCTTTAGAGTGCAAAAAGAAAGTCCATGTAAACCTAGAAAAGTCATCAACTATAACCAAACAATATCTTTTCTTTTTGAGGCTCATGACTTGAACTGGGCCAAACAAATCCATGTGTAGCATTTGCAAACACTGGGTTGTTTTGGACTCTTCAATGGACTTGTAAGAACTTTTATGTTGTTTTCCTTTTAAACAGGAAATGCAATGTTCAGGACATGAAAACAATTTTTGTGGTAGGCCTCTTACCAAACCATTTTTTGAAATTTCTGTTATTGTCTTAAGATTTGTGTGCCCCAGTCTTCTGTGCCAAAGTTCTGTCTCTTTGTTAGAGGCAGCTAAGAACAGACAGGCACCAGCTCTGGGACACTCTTTAGACATGTCAACAACATAAACATTGCCACTTCTTTAAGCAACAAGTTTAGTTTGACCATTTTTGATTATTGCTTCAATCTTTTTGACCATTTCTGGTCCAACAATCCTACAACAGTCTTTTGTGAAGAATGACCCAAACCCTTTGTCACTCATTTGAGATACACTCAGAAGGTTGAATTTCAGATTGTCTATTAGATTGACATTTTCAAATTTTACATTACCAGATTGCACTATTCCAGACCCCAGAACTTTCCCTTTACTATTATTTCCAAAGGATATATCACCCCCTCCATGGATTTTAAAGTCTTTGAGGAGGGCGTTACATCCTGTCATGTGCCTGGAGCCTCCACTATCTACATACCAAAGGCTATCAAAGCATGCAGAAGCTCCCTGCACATGAAGTAAAAGGATTAGTTCATTAAGGACTCCAAAGCCAACAAGGCTTTGGATGGAGTCTCAACAGTGTCTGGTATGGATGCAGTGTGATGAACAGTGGTTAAGTCAGGGTTTTGGACAGTTTTAGTACTGTTTCTTGCTAACCACTGTTGAGGGTCTTGCCCAATCACCTGCTGGGCCTATTCACTCTAGGTTTAGAGGGCTTTTTGTAGAGCTCATAAACGTGTGGAATCCTTTGGTAAGACTGTTTTTCCTTGCCTTTTCTGAACTGATTGGCAGGAGGTGCATCAGTAACCTGAACATCTCTTTTGACAGATGTTTGGTTCAGCTGTTTTGTGACAGCTGTTTGAACTGGCACAAACAGTGGTTGTTTCTTTGTGGATTTGACAGATGGTGATGATGCTGATGAACTCAAAGATGTTTTAGCCATGTACTCATTCTTCTTTTCATTAATGTTTTTGAGATACACACATGCCTGAGTTTTATGGTTTGTTTTACCACAAACACTGCAACTTTCAGCTGAAGTAGTGACACTTGTTTTAGTTAAATCATAAGCTTTTAAGTGGAAGCAATCTTTTGTTAGATGGTTCCTCTTCTCACAGAATTCACAAAACAAGTTATCAATTTTTTCTTTCTTCTTCCTCTTTTCAGATTCCTTTGCAGCAGAGGTTTTGACCACTGCTGGGATGTCCTTAAGAGGAATGACTTTAGCTTTTGGAGCTTTAACACCATCAGTTGATGTAAAGTCCATTGGCTTGAAATTTTCAAGAATATCACACTCATCAGACCATCTTGGTTTAAATTTATAACAACCCTCGATAAAACCGACACCCTCATAATATTTCTAAAACACCCTAATATATCTTTAAATATCTCAATGTGTCTTTATATGTGCCCCGTATGTGAAAACCGAGCCCAAAATACAAAATAACATATAATATAAATAAAAACAATAAAAACTAAGTTGAGGCGGGCCGCATGGGACCTCATCTCAACTTAACGCGGGCCGCGCGAGGATATAACCAGAATTCTTTGATTTTTAAGTTCAAGCGGGCCGCGTAAAGGTGTATCCAAGTTAAGGCGGGCCGCGAGCGACCAAGATAGTGGCGCAGCCCGGTGATGACACGTGTCATCATCGTGGCGAGTCTAGGGGGTGAGCCGGACAAGCTAGTCCGTTGACCAGGATTGACGCGGGCCGCGTAGGCCCAGCCCTAATGTCACGCGGGCCGCGAGAAAGTCCAATTACAGCCCTATTTAAGAAGGCAACGGGCTTTCAGTTTCCGTCGCTCACAACTTTCTTTCTTTCTTAAATTTCTATAGTGGCGTTACTATACCCGGGCATTATACCCCCTAAAATAGCGAGGTTCTGCTACGATGTAAGTATTATAACCCCTGGAGACGTATTAGATACGCTGCCCGATTGATCTAGGGTTCCGTAACGGCTGTCGTGGTTCTGCCCGACGTAGTCGTTGGAATGCCGTCTCGGGGAGGGTATTACTAATGTTAAAATGGGTTATTATACTAACACACGTGCATTTGTGTAATTTATAGATTATCTCCAGGAAACCCTTACGAAAAACCTAAAACAGCAATGTGAGTTGATTCATTTTTGTAAACCTTTCTGTTTACTGTTTTTACAAAACCTCACTTAATTAAATACATACAAAGCAGTTATTGAGTATTTGTAAAGAATACAATTATAGTGGATATGTTGGGGTTTTGTATACAAAATGGGTTACTGGCGTGGTAACATCCCATATGTTGAGTATGACCGTACCACTGATGTTAATTGTGATGTCTTGGATACAAATGTAATTGCGGATGTGCCCTCAATACTGCAAATTGGTTTTTCCTTAAACTTGATTAAACTGGGAATCACTCACCAGTATTTCCCACTGACAAAATGTTTTTAAAACGCGTTTCAGGTAACAAAATGTGAAAGCCAAATAGAAGCCAGCTGGACAGCACTGGAGGCTTGGAAAAGTGGCAATAAAATTACCTAATAATAAAATGGATGTTTTTATTCAAATAAATAGGATTTATTCCTATGAAACGTGTGTATTGAAAACTTGGGTTTTACCCATATGTTTATTGTTATAAAACATGGTGGTTTACTCTGATTAAAATATTTCCTAACTACGGTCCTGATGAAAATTTCCGCTGCCAAATTGGATAAGTAAATGTGATACCACCGAAACTGGCTCACGGCCGCCCGTTCCCGGGAGATAGGGATCGAGGGCTGTGACAGAAGGTGGTATCAGAGCTATGCCACTGATTCAGCCACAGAAGTGTTCTGCTGACATCAAAATTCAAAGTGTTAGGAAATAAATTATGGAAATACGTGTATAATTGTATTTCTTGCTCTGTGTTATCTGACTATTTGTTAGTTTACAGTATGAGTGACTAAGGACCTTCTGACGCTTATCGTCAACTATCTGGTTCGCCTAGGAGCGAAGGCACCTCCTCTTCTCAGCCTGCCCTCTCAGGGTATTCTGCTGATACAGAAGAAGGGATCTTTGTGTTTAAGGCTCAGTCTGAAGAGCCATTTCCTCAGAAAAAGAGGGGATGGTTCAGTAGGGGAGCGCACGAGCGTAGGAAAAGAATGAAAAAGTTGCAGGAACAGCGAGTGTTAGCCGCAGCAAAAAGAGAAACTGATGCTTATAATCAGGATATGCTCAATAGGGGTATCGCTAATATCCATATTTTAGCAACCACTGCTGCTGACCCAAACCTGGAACAAATACTAGCACCCCAACCACAAAATCCTGACCAACCCATGGAAGTAGAAAACCAGGTAGAAATGCTTGATTACAACCCGGAGGAAATACCTAGGGTACCTGCACCTGATCCTCTAGACCCAAACAAGTACGACCCCTGGTGGGACGATGTTAGGGACTACGTGCAACAAAACCCAATACAGGAAAACGTGCCAATGCCCAACTTAGGAGCTTACCCAGGGTTAGATCCTCAAGATCCCTACAACATTAGTGATGCATATGTTAGGGAAATTTTAGAGAATCCATACCCATACCAAGCCTCTATGCCTCCGTATCAGGAACCCGTACCTCAGTTTCCAAACCCAGTCCTAGAACCTGCACCCCCAATGAGTGCAGAAAATGTCCAAGAACTTAGGACTTTTGGGGAGGAAATTTTAGAAAGCAGTGATAGAATGCGACAGGTGGGAGAACGCCTCGTATGGAAATACGATGAGCGTAATATGGATTTTTGGATGAATCCATATCAGTGAATGTGATGGTAGAAACAGTAATAATAATAATAATAAAATAATATATGTGTGTATGTGTTAGAAAAAAAAAAAAAAAACTACGGATGCCTACTATTAGTATTGTAGCTTTACATTTCAGCCGGTATTGTAATTTAAATTTCTGTACTAGTGTGTAATGATGCATACTATATAAATAGAGTAAAAGTCGCAATGCTCGACGCTTTTGGTTAAAAGTGCGTGACATGTGATTGGCTATATTCAAATATTATTTGTGATATTAATATTTGGTAAATTGTTTAAAATTCAGATGCCCGACGAGGGAAATCAAGATAATCTGAATAACAATAACCAAAGTAACATTAACGTGGTTAATGAGAATCCGGACAACAATAACAATGGAAACCAAATGGATAATAGTGCCGTTCAACATATAGTGGCACAAGGAATCATAGATGCAATGCCATTTATTATTCAAACGGTTCAAGAAGCGAATAATAAAAGTAAGCATAGCAGTAAGCGACCAAGTGAACCGGAACACAGCGTGAACAATGGACCCGTACTTCAAGCGCCCATTCCCAAAAGAAGAAGAACCCTGCCATATGGTTGTTCTTACAAGGAATTCTGGTCCTGTAAACCAATAGAATTCTCGGGCAATGAAGGACCCATTGCAGCTCTACGCTGGATAGAGAAAACTGAGGCTGTTTTAAAAATAAGCAAATGTGCTGAAGTTTGCTTCAAATCTGTTTAAAAACGCAGCCCTAGAATGGTGGAACACTATCCTCCAGTCAAGAGGAAGTGATAGGATTTATAACATGGAATGGAAGGAATTTAAGAACATGGTAGAAAGGAAATTCTGCCCTCCCAATGAAAAGGAGCAGATAGCAAATAAGTTTCTAAATCTTAGAATGACCGGGGTAGACAGTAAGGGTTACACTACCACATTCTTTGAATATGCTAGGATAGTACCTACCCTTGCATCACCTGAACCGGTATTAATCTCCCGTTATATCTGGGGATTAATTGGAGAGATTAGACATGTAGTCAAGGCAGCTAGACCCCAAACCATAGAGGAAGCCGTAGAACTAGCCAATACCTTGAGAGATGAGTTAATCCGTACTAGAGAAGAAGACCAGAGGAGAAACCTAACCCAAAGGCTTACCCAAGAATTCCGTTCTGGGAATTCCAACCGTAGAAATATAGGTTCTACCTCTGCACCATACTGCAGGAACTGCAAGAAGAAGCATTCTGGAAGATGCTCTACTTACTGTAATTTTTGCAAGGCCCCAGGACACAAGGAAGAGAATTGCAAGAAGAAATCCAGTAATGGAATGTGTTTCAATTGTGGAGAAAAAGGTCACATTAGGACAAACTGTCCGAAATTGGCTCCAGCTGCAACCAACAAGAATCCTAAAAATGCTAGAGCATTCGTGCTAACTGCAGACGAAGCTAGACTAATTCCGGACGTCATTACTGGTACGTTTTGAGTTAATGATATTTTTGCTAAAGTATTATTTGACTCTGGTGCCAACCAAAGTTTTATTAATACTTCATTTTGCAAACTCCTAAATCAATCATTAACTAAACTACCACAAGAATGTCTAGTAGAAACCGCAAATGGAAAAACCGTTAGAATTTCTGAAATCTTGCATGGAGCAAGAATAGGAATTTTTAATCAAAAATTTATTGCAAACCTTTACCCAATGAATCTGGTAGGATTTGATGTTGTATTAGGAATGGATTGGTTAATAGCCAATAAAGCAAATATCTTATGTGATCAAAAGTCAATATAGATAAAATCACCAAGAGGTGAAAGGATCACAATTAAAGGAGATAAGCCATCTAGATCCACTAAATTCATCTCTGTGATGAAAACTGCAAGTTGTATAAGGAAAGGATCTATAGTGTATTTGATTTCTATAATCACTAACACTAAAGGAAAAGAATTAAAAGACATTCCAGTAGTGTCCCAATTTTCAGATGTCTTTCCAGAAGAATTGCCAGGACTACCGCCAGACAGGGAAGTTGAATTCAGAATTCACCTGTTACCAGGGACAGCACCGATTGCCAAAGCACCTTACCGTTTGGCACCCGCTGAAATGCAAGAACTGAAGAAACAATTAGACGAATTGTTGGAGAAAGGATTTATACAGCCAAGTTCATCGCCATGGGGAGCACCGATTTTATTTGTTAAAAAGAAGGACGGATCAATGCGTATGTGCATTGACTACCGTGAATTGAACAAAGTCACGATTAAGAATCGGTACCCATTACCGAGGATCGATGATTTGTTTGATCAACTTCAAGGAGCTCGATTTTTCTCTAAGATCGATTTAAGATCAGGATATCATCAATTAAAGGTACAGGAAGAGGATATTCCTAAAACCGCATTCAGAACAAGGTATGGTCATTATGAATTTACTGTCATGCCATTTGGTTTAACCAATGCCCCAGCCGCATTTATGGACATGATGAACCGAATATGTAAGCCATATTTGGATAAATTCATAATTGTCTTCATAGATGATATTCTAATTTACTCTAAAAGTAAAGATGAGCATGCAAAGCACTTGCACTTACTTTTAAGTTTATTGAGAAAAGAAAAGCTTTATGCTAAGTTTTCAAAGTGTGAGTTTTGGTTAGAACAAGTACAATTTCTCGGACATCTAGTTAACCATGAAGGAATTCATGTAGATCCAACAAAGATCGAGGCAATTACCAAATGGAAAACCCCAGAGTCACCAACTGAAGTTAGAAGTTTCTTAGGATTGGCCGGTTATTATAGAAGATTTATTCGAGATTTTTCTAGAATAGCCATTCCTTTAACTAAGTTAACTTGTAAATCTGTTAAGTTTGAATGGGGACCAAAACAAGAAGAAGCCTTTAGAATTCTTAAGCAAAGATTAACCCATACACCGATACTGGCATTACCAGAAGGAACTGAAGACTTTGTAATCTTTTGTGATGCTTCTAAGTTAGGTTATGGATGCGTATTGATGCAACGTCAAAAGGTTATAGCTTATGCATCTAGACAGCTTAAGAGTCATGAAGGAAATTATTCGACCCATGATTTGGAATTAGGAGCCATAATTTTTGCCCTTAAGATTTGGAGACATTATCTTTATGGTAGTAAGTTTACCATATTCACGGATCATAAGAGTTTAAGATATGTCTTCGGGCAAAAAGAGTTGAATATGAGACAGAGACGCTGGATGGAGTTACTTAGTGATTATGATTGTGATATCCAGTATCATGCAGGAAAAAGAGAATGTGGATACCTAAGTTAGGAAATTTACGTCACCGTATATTAGAAGAAGCCCATAAGTCTAAATATACGATGCATCCAGGAAGTGATAAAATGTACCAGGATTTAAAAAAAAATTTCTGGTGGATAGGAATGAAAAAGGATGTAGCAGCCTATGTTTCTAAATGTTTAACTTGCTCACAAGTTAAAGCTGAACATCAGAAACCCTCAGGATTGTTACGACAATTAGAAATACCAGTTTGGAAATGGGAATTGATAACAATGGATTTTGTTACCAAATTGCCTAAAACAAGGAAAGGTAATGATACAATCTGGGTGATTGTAGATAGGTTAACCAAGTCAGCTCATTTCTTACCAATGAAGGAAACCTTTAGTATGGAACAATTAGCCAAATTGTATGTAAATGAAATCGTTTCTTTACATGGCATTCCTTTATCAATTGTTTCCGATAGAGATAGCCGTTTTACTTCTCATTTTTGGTCAAGTTTCCAAAAAGCAATGGGAACCAGGTTAAATCTAAGCACAGCTTATCATCCTCAAACGGACGGACAAAGCGAAAGGACAATTCAGACAATGGAGGACATGCTTAGAGCTTGTGTAATTGATTTTGGAGGTAACTAGGACGAACACTTACCTTTAATAGAATTTTCTTATAATAATAGTTATCACACAAGTATCAATGCTGCACCATTCGAAGCACTTTATGGACGAAATTGCAGAACCCCAGTCTGTTGGGCAGAAATTGGGGAAAAACAATTGTCCGGACCCGAGATAGTACAAGAAACAACTGATAAAATCATTCAAGTCAAGGAACGACTGAAAACAGCACGTGATCGACAAAAGAGTTATGCCGATAACAGACGCAAACCATTAGAATTTCAAGTAGGAGATAAAGTATTATTGAAAGTCTCTCCTTGGAAAGGACTGGTAAGATTCATCAAAAGAGGAAAGCTAAGTCCCAGGTATATTGGACCTTTCAAGATTCTTAAAAGAATAGGACCTGTAGCCTATCAGCTACAACTGCCAAAAGAAATGGCAGGAATACATGATGTATTTCATGTATCTAATCTCAAAAAGTGTTTAGCTGATGAATCACTCGTAGTACCTCTCAAGGATATAGAGGTTAATGAACAACTCAAATTTGTAGAAAGGCCTCTACAGATTGAAGATAGAAAAATTAAAAATCTCAAGCATAAGAGATTAGTTCTGGTCAAAGTGAAATGGGACTCCAAAAGAGGACCTGAATACACGTGGGAACTGGAATCAGAAATGCAAAAGAAATATCCACACTTGTTCTAGTAGATCTCGAGGACGAGCTCTAAAACAAGGTGAGGAGGATATAACAACCCTCGATAAAACCGACACCCTCATAATATTTCTAAAACACCCTAATATATCTTTAAATATCTCAATGTGTCTTTATATGTGCCCCGTATGTGAAAACCGAGCCCAAAATACAAAATAACATATAATATAAATAAAAACAATAAAAACTAAGTTGAGGCGGGCCGCATGGGACCTCACCTCAACTTAACGCGGGCCGCGCGAGGATATAACCAGAATTCTTTGATTTTTAAGTTCAAGCGGGCCGCGTAAAGGTGTATCCAAGTTAAGGCGGGCCGCGAGCGACCAAGATAGTGGCGCAGCCCGGTGATGACACATGTCATCATCGTGGCGAGTCTAGGGGGTGAGCCGGACAAGCTAGTCCGTTGACCAGGATTGACGCGGGCCGCGTAGGCCCAGCCCTAATGTCACGCGGGCCGCGAGAAAGTCCAATTATAGCCCTATTTAAGAAGGCAACGGGCTTTCAGTTTCCGTCGCTCACAACTTTCTTTCTTTCTTAAATTTCTATAGTGGCGTTACTATACCCGGGCATTATACCCCCTAAAATAGCGAGGTTCTGCTACGATGTAAGTATTATAACCCCTGGAGACATATTAGATACGCTGCCCGATTGATCTAGGGTTCCGTAACGGCTGTCGTGGTTCTGCCCGACGTAGTCGTTGGAATGCCGTCTCGGGGAGGGTATTACTAATGTTAAAATGGGTTATTATACTAACACACGTGCATTTGTGTAATTTATAGATTATCTCTAGGAAACCTTACGAAAAACCTAAAACAGCAATGTGAGTTGATTCATTTTTGTAAACCTTTCTGTTTACTGTTTTTACAAAACCTCACTTAATTAAATACATACAAAGCAGTTATTGAGTATTTGTAAAGAATACAATTATAGTGGATATGTTGGGGTTTTGTATACAAAATGGGTTACTGGCGTGGTAACATCCCATATGTTGAGTATGACCGTACCACTGATGTTAATTGTGATGTCTTGGATACAAATGTAATTGCGGATGTGCCCTCAATACTGCAAATTGGTTTTTCCTTAAACTTGATTAAACTGGGAATCACTCACCAGTATTTCCCACTAACAAAATGTTTTTAAAACGCGTTTCAGGTAACAAAATGTGAAAGCCAAATAGAAGCCAGCTGGACAGCACTGGAGGCTTGGAAAAGTGGCAATAAAGTTACCTAATAATAAAATGGATGTTTTTATTCAAATAAATAGGATTTATTCCTATGAAACGTGTGTATTGAAAACTTGGGTTTTACCCATATGTTTATTGTTATAAAACATGGTGGTTTACTCTGATTAAAATATTTCCTAACTACGGTCCTGATGAAAATTTCCGCTGCCAAATTGGATAAGTAAATGTGATACCACCGAAACTGGCTCACGGCCGCCCGTTCCCGGGAGAGAGGGATCGAGGGCTGTGACAAAATTGATGATTTTCAATCTCCTCAAAAACAGAGGGGCCCATAGGTCTGTCAAATGTGATTTTGTTACCAAGTTTGTCAGTGATTTTCACTTCTTGGCCATTCTTGTTTGTGGGGATGAACTCAGCAGTTACATTAGTGGTTGAAACAGATTTTTCAAAAGCAGTGTTTTCATCATCATGTTTTCTATAACCAAACCCAAATTTCACATTGCTTTTTATCTGTTTCTCAAGCATAACTTCATACCCTTTGCATGATTCCACCCATCTCTCACATGTGATCTGGGTGGATTCTAACTCCTTTTTGCAACCTTGGTATTTTTCTACCAAGGTTTGAAGTTGGGTTATGGTTATGCTTTGCTCTTCTTTCATGCTGCAAATCTCTTTCTCTTTTTCAGCCAATTTGTTTTTAAGTTCTTTTAGAGACCTTTCAAATATGACTTCATCAGATAAGATTTTATCACGAAGGTTTTCATTCACCTCTTTGATGTTAGAAAAAGAAATAATGCAATTGTCAGAACACAGTTTTTCAAGAACTTGAGGTGATACCTTTGCAGCAGCCATCATTGCACAATCACATTTAGGATTTTCCTCATCTTCAGCTCTCTCTTCTATCTCACCTGTCTTTTCTTCTTCGGACCATGGATCTGTCAGTGGTTCAATCAGGGTGCCTGAACTTTCTTCCAACAGTACTTCATTAGCCACAGCAGTAACCACTTCTTCAATCACCTCATCCACTGTTTCAGAGACCAGCTGTTCCTCTTCAGATTCAACACCCTCCTGTATTGACTCTAATGCCATCAAACAAAATTCATCATGAGTTAACATTAGAAGCATAGAGTGCAAAATTTCATCACTGAGGTCTTCAGGTATACTGCTCCAGTCAACAAATTCTTGAGTAAAGAAACTTTGTTGATCTGGTTGTGTTGCTACTGGAGCAGTGGTTTGTGGTTCAGGTTGCACTTGTGCCTGGGGAGCAGGGGTTTGAACATATTGGATCTGTGGAGCAGCTGTTTGGACATAATGCACTGGCACAGGAGCAACAGCATAGTGAGCAGTGTTCACATATGCTGCTGGGGCATATTGGGCATAGTGCACTGTGTTTTGATTTTGAGGTCTAGGATTTGAACTAGGGTGAGTGATTATGGGACCAGTTGTTTGACTCCTACACTCTCTAGCAAAATGTCCTAACCTGTTACACTTATAACACTTGATTTTCGATTTATCCAACCCAACCCTTAGATTCCCATGCAACCCTGGGAATTTTCGCCCTGTTCTTTTATAAAACTTGCTAGTTCTAACACTTAGCAAGGCCAGTTGGTGCAGAGTGTCCATTTCCTCTAGATCAGTGGGGTCGAAATGCTGTAGATCATTGAGTTCAAAGCTTAAATTGTCTGACATCTGGTTTTCATTTGTAGTGAATGCATAACCTGTAGAGTGAGGATCGGGGTTGTTAAAATTTGCACCAGCAGTTATGTCAATGAAGTGGTCATAACCCTGATCCTTACCACTACCACCAGATTCTTCTTGACCCAGAAGAGCAGTGTTACCGAATGAATAATTATCAACGGTTTTCCATGACTCTTGTAACTTCCTTTTCTGGTTCAACTCCCTTTCGTAGGTCAGGAGTCGACCATGGAGTTGGGTCAAGGTCAGATCCTTGAACTCAGGTGAATTTCGGGTGACAAAAGCTATGGTGTCCCATTTTTCTGGCAGTGACCTGAGGAACCTGCTATTTTGAGTTGAGTTTGTAAAAGTGGTTTTAACAAGCCTCAGTTCACTGATGAGACAACTGAAACGCTCAAATTGTTGCGTCAGTGATTCACCTTTAACATGACAAAATGTTTCATACTGTTGGTTCAGGATTTCCCTATTGTTTTCTATGACTTCTTCGGTAACCCCAAACTGTTCCTTAAGCGCGTCCCACAACTCTTTGGCATTGTCACAATGTAACAATCCAGCATATATTTCGTTGGGCAGCACTGATGCTATGATACTAAACGCTTTAGCATCTAGTTCAAATTTTTGATAATCTGTTTCAGTATAATTTTCAACAGGTTTTGGAACTTGTTTTTAGCATCTACAGCGCTTGGCACTGTAGGAACATGAGGACCAAATATGACAGACTTCCAACAACCTGTGCTTTGCTGAGCGAGGATGTGACCCATCCTCCTCTGCCAGATGTTGTACTCATTTCTTTTTAGCATAGGTGGTTTAAAAAGCGAACCAATGTTGTTTTTATCGTCCTGAGATTGTGACGTCATTCTTGTTTTTTTACAGGTACTGAGAAATCAACTTTAATGGTGATTAATCCTTACTCTGTTTTTCAACGACGAACAAACGATCAGTATCAACTGTTTTGAGCTGAACTATTTACGTCAAAATGATTGTTAAATCAAATTTGACTGTTCTAGCTCTGATACCAATTGTTGGATCTGAGTTTGATTTTGATTGTATTTTATGTTTGTAAATAAGATGAAGATGGATGAGTGTGCAGCGGAAATTAAGATGAACACAAACTTTGCATACAATCAAACGAGAGTAATACTTTTATCAAACATCTTTACACAATGAACCGAAAGATTGAATTTATTTCAAACACGATTACAATGATTGATGAATGATTGCAAACTCTCCCTTAGCCAGGCTCAATAGTTTGTTCGTGCAAAGAAGACGAATGATGCAAAGAGCTAATAGAACAGTACAAAGTACTGAACTATTTATAGGCACTTGCAAACTACTGAGCATCTTAGCTGACGTCACCATGAAAGTGACATCTAACCCCCTAACAAACTCTAACCTCTGATCTATACAGACACTGCTTGTGTTAAATACTGCTAATACATTCTATTACAAAACAGACTTTAGAACAGCTGCTGCAACCTTCTACTGCTGTGAACCCAGCAGCACTTGTCCGGATCAGCAGTGCTTGACTCAAGGCAGTAGATTGAATCAGCAGGACTTTAGTCTTCCATCAGATCTTTAGTTGAGCAGCAGTTATGGGTCAGCAGTTTAGCAAGATCAGCAGATAGGAGGTCATCAGTAGTTGTAATCACTTTCAAGGGGAGAGATTTGTACAACATCTGCTTATTTAGGATCCACTGCTCTGATCCAGTTTTGGCTTTAATTATCTGTTCCTCTGATAGGGTTCAATCCCAACAGAACTTACACTAACAGCCCCTGAAGTTGCAACAGAATGCTAAAATTGAGCTTCTGGTCGCTGGACTGCTCAGGCGCCCCGCGTAAGAGTTGGGGGTAGGCTTACGCGCCCCGCCTGAGCTCCCCAGATCAGCAAACTTTGAAAATTTACAGCTTAGGTCCCTGCATGAAATCGAGTCCATTTCAGACCTTTTTGACCCCCGTTAAGCCATTTTCAAGGCTCTACAAGGTCAATGAAGTTTAGAGGACTCAAAATATGCTTGGAATACTCTCGGATGTCGGCTCGTTTGGTCGTACGATCGCGTTGTTCGGTTAATTACGACGGAACTCAAACGGATGCGAAAACGAACCAAATTAAGCGACGAATGGAATTTTTGCATGCCGATCACTAAAATAAAAATATTTTAGTGTGTTCAAAAATTTTGGATGTCCAGATGTGGCCAGAACGTAAGATATGCGCGAAAATGCAAACTTACGCTGTTTTTGACACTTTTAGTCCCTGTAAGATCATGTAAGCATGTTTTCGCACACCGAACCTATCAAAGCTTATTTCTAAGCCATGTTTAGGTTATATATGGTATGTTTAACTTATGATCAAGTTCTGGACTGTACGTTGCCTTACGAAACGGCAGACTTTTGCAAGTTGACGCAAATAGTCCCTGAGAGCGAATAAACTTGTTTTTGCCATACCAAAGCCTTTAAAACTTATTTCTAAGTTATGTAAAGGTTATTTAAGGTATGTTAAGTTTATGATGATGTTCCGGAGTGTTTGTCGCGTTAAACTGATTACGTTTACGCACCAGTTCACGTATAACTTTCCAGAAAGCGATGTAGAGTTCAAAATCGATCAAAAATCAACACGTGCATAAAACCAAACATAAATGACAAACATTGGAATCAAAACACACTTGTTTTATTAATATTGTATTGTTCAGAGTTTGTAAAATGATACCACAAGCACAGATGTCACATTTTATACGTCCCCTCCTTATTCGCGTTATAAATCTCTTTCAAATTAAAACTCCAAAGGTTTCTTGTTAGCTGTTACCTCCTTTGCAAGCCTTCTCAGATCTATGGCGTCTAACGTGGATTCTGTTCGACAAAGTAAAATTCGATGACGTTTCCTATTTTTGTTCCAGCAAATCATGCAACAGATATGGCGTTTTGTTCTTTTATGCTTGTTTCATTGTTTTTTTAAATTCGTATTTCATAATGTGTTTTATGATTTCAATAGCGTTGTTCATTATCCAATTTAATCGCATTTTAATTGGTAGTTAAACAATTAGTAAGAACTGATAATTGGAGTTTTCAATATTAATTTTAATTGTCGTTTAGGATCTAGTATATTTCTTATGTTTTTACGATCATTGGCGTTTTACATCTCTTTGATTAGTTTTGAATATTATTTAGTAGTATTTGTAAACATCAGCTATTACTATTTGTTAATTTGTGTAAATATCAGTTTTGTTAACTATGGCGTTTTCATTATGATGTTATATTTTTTTAAATATTTATGTTGTTAATTGTTTTTAATTATTCATCTCATGGTGTTTTCATTATCAAGTCGCATTACTATTTTTGTTAATCAATAAAGTTATGTGTGCGTATTTTGGCGTTTTCATCATGGCGTTTTCAAATCATGTGTTTATTATGTCTTGTTTATTATTCAATTAATGGCGTTTTAATCTATAATGTTATTACGAGACATTTTCTATTTTTAATGGCGTTTTTCTGATTTTTCTGTTCCTCGCTGTGTTTTCTTAGACGAAGTTGCTTCCTCGAGTCAAAGTTTTTGCCCTAAAACTAGATTACCATTTATCATTACTGACGTTAGTGAAGAAATAAAGCCCACAATGGACATGGTATTCACAAGCCTCGATGATTGTTATTCAATGTATGTTAAGTATGCCAAGGAGTGTGGGTTTTCAGTCAGGAAAGGGACTACAAATACAAACTCTAAAGGTGTGTTACATATTAAGTATTACTTGTGTACGAGATCTGGGTTATATAAGAACAAGAAAGTTGATACGTCGGACCCCAATCAAAAGGAGCGATTAGTGTGATCTAACTTTTCAAAAAGAACTGATTGTGGTGCACTGTTATGTGTAATTTTGAGGCTGGATCATGGAAGGTCTATAAGTTTGTTGAGGAGCACAACCATGATCTTGTTGAACGTCCTGATAAGCATTTTCTTCCAACTGAAAGACATCTCACTCAGCTCCAGAAGCATGTTATACACAGCATGTCTAAGTTGAATTTGGGTCCCGTCAAGGCGTTTAATGTTTTGAAGACTTGTTTTGGTGGTTTGGAAGATGTGGGTGCAAGTAAAGTTGAATTTAAGAACTACAAGAGGCAAATTAACTTGTTTATAGGGGAATATGACGTTGATATGGTTGTAAGACATTTGAATGAAAAAAAGCATTCCCAACCTAATTTCTCGTATGATTACTTCACGGACGAAGACAATCGTTTGAAGAGACTTTTTTGGTGTGACGATCAAGCCAAACGTAATTACCACATGTTTGGTGATGTGATTTCGTTTGACGCCATGTATCGTTCCAACAAGTAATATTTTATAATTCAACTTCTTCTAATTTTTTGCAGATGAGTTGACAAAGTTAATTCAGGGGTCTCTTCCGTGGTGCCTGCTTTTTGCAGATGATATCGTGTTAGTTGCCGATAGTAAACAAAGCCTGAATGCGAGGTTAGAAGAGTGGCGAGCAGCTTTAGAAGGAAGAGGTTTAAAGATTAGTCGATCTAAGACTGAGTACTTGTATTGCGACTTTAGTGGAGTAGACAACGATGAGGACATTCAGATCACCATTGACAGTCAAGCGGTACCGCAGGTGACTAAGTTCAAGTATCTAGGATCGTTTGTCCAGAGGGATGGGGAGATAGATAGTGACGTTGCCCACCGCATCCAGGTCGGATGGTGTAGGTGGAGAGCTGCCACTGGGGTATTGTGCGATAGGAGGTTCCCAACAAAATTGAAAGGGAAATTTTATAGGGTTGCAATTAGACCTACTATGTTATATGGAACTGAATGTTGGGCCATTAAGGAAGTACAGGCACGCAAGATGGAGGTAGCAGAGATGAGAATACTAAGATGGATGTGTGGCCACACAAGGTTAGACCGGATAAGAAATGATGTTTTTAGGGAAATGTTAGAAGTAGCTAGTATATCAGATAAGATAAAGGAGGGAAGATTGAGATGGTTTGGACATGTGAAGAGGAGGCAGACGACAGAACCAGTTAGAGTGGTTGAAACCCTCAAGGTGGAGGGGAGGAGGAGTAGAGGCAGACCCAAAATTACTTGGGATGAGCGGGTTAGGTAGGATTTGCAAAAATTGCACCTCTCTGAGAGCATGGTCCATGATAGGAGCTCGTGGAGACGTAGGATTAAGGTTAAAGATTTCTAGGAGAGGGTACAATTGTGTTTTTAGGTGTAGTGTATGGGCGTACACAAGTAACTATGTGTATAGGATGTTTTGTACAGTTGTGTTTCTAGGTGTAGTGTATGGTCGTAGATATGTAACTATGTGTATAGGCTGTTTTGTGTTGTCATATTTGTTCTGTTCTACCATGCACTATTTTCGCAACTCATACTACATTGGTAGCTTCACACACACACACACACACACACACCTCATGTTCTATTTATTTCTTTCCTGGGGGTTTTGGAGCCAAGGGTCTCTCTGGAAGCAGCCTCTCTATCCCTAGGGGTAGAGGTAAGGTGTGCCTACATCCCACCCTCCCCAGACCCTACATATAGCTTTGCTATATGTGGGATTTTACTGGGTATGATTGATTGATTGATTGAACTTCTTCTGATTTTTTGGCATTTTATGAGCTTACATGCAATGGCGTTTTTATGAGTTTACATGCAATGGCGTTTTTATGAGTTTACATGCAATGGCGTTTTTATGAGTTTACATGCAAAGTTGTTTTATGAGTTTACATGCAATGGCGTTTTATTATTGTTTCAGTTCTCAGGGCGTTTTCATATGTAAATACGCTATGGTGTTTGTACCGTTCACTGGTATAGACAATCATCACTGCAATGTTACATTTGGTGCTGCATTATTGGCCTCGGAAACTGCTGATACGTATATTTGGTTGTTGAGAGTTTTTCTAAAAGCTATTGGATCTCAACCAAAAGTTGTTGTGACTGACCAAGATCCAGCAATGAAGAAGGCTATTTCTGTTGTATTTGTTGACACGAGGCATCGGTTATGCATGTGGCATGTGATGCATAAACTTTCTCTAAAGGTTGGTATGCTTATTTTTACCTTTGGTGTTTTAGGATACACTGTGTTTTAAAATACATGGCGTTATGTAGCTTGCTACTATTTTTTTAATTAAGTTTTGTCTTTGTGAAATATATATGTTTTTTTTATGCATGGCGTTTTCGTGTTATACATAGGTTGTTGTTAGGCTATGCAATTCTACCAATTTCAAAGAATGTATTTGTGGTGTTGTGTGGACAGATATTCTCACACCCGAAGAGTTTGAATCAGAATGGGAAGCGGTTATCGGAGAGTTCAATTTAGCAGATAATGACTGGCTATCTGATATTTTTGCACTCAGGGAATCTTGGATCCCTACAAACTATAGAATGGAAGAGATGTCGGGTCTTATGCGAACGACATCGAGGTCGAAGAGCGAGAATCATTTTTTTGGTCAAGTGTGCAATTCGAAAGCTACTCTTGTTGAGTTCATGACTCATTACGAAACTGCAATAGAAGCACAACGTCACACGCACCGGAAAAATGATCATGAATCTCGATACAAACGACCCTAGTTGAAGAGTAATTACCAATTGTTGGAAGGCCAAGCTGTTGACATATACACAAAAAGTTTTTTTGTGATGTTCAAGCTGAGCTAATTAGAATTGCGGATTGCAGAAATCAACGCTACGAAGATCATCCCGATGGGTTTGTTAAGTTTTACATAAATGACTTCCAGCAGCCTTGTACATCTTTAAAAAGGTAAACAATGACGTTTTGTTTTTATATGGCGTTTTCTGTGCATGGCGTTTTATCATATCCATTGTGTTTTTTTAATTTTTTTAGACAAACATTCTCTGCATGGCGTTATAGAGATATTGTTTTTGGCGTTTTTTCAGGTAATGTTCCGTAAGACTGATTGCACATGCAGTTGCTCATGTAGGCATTTTGAGCAGTTTAGTTTGCTATGTAGACATATATTCTATGTTTTGAGAATTATGGACATTAGGGAATTTCCAAAACAATACATTTTGAATAGATGGCGCAAAAAGAGGCTTCCCCAAACTGCTCTCCCGAATACTCAATTAGTCGTGAATATATTACTGAGCTTGATCCTGATGTGCAAAGTATGATGCGAGATATTATTTCTTCAACGGAATATACTTTGAATCGTTTATCTGCTAATAAAGAGGAGCTATCCTTATACGAGGATCATGTTCAAACTTATATGAAGAAGGTTCAAGATATGCAGATTGTTGCTCCTCCCGCTAGTACTACGGATAGATTTGCCGAGATAACAGGTCAATATAAAAATGACAAGAATCCAATAAGAGTCCTTATTGGGTATAAATCCAAAGGTTCTGGTTCTCGGAAGCACCTGAAATCTAAACAGGAGATAGCAATCAAGAAAAAGAAATCAAATTCGAAACCCGAGGCCAAAGAAAGACAGTGTCAGAACTACAAAGGCTATGGACACTACGCATTGACATGCAAACAGGCCGTAATTAAAAGAAGATCGACAAAGTCTTCGAGAGCCAGTGAAAAGTAGTTTGGCGTTTTGTATTTTTCATTCATACAGAACACACACAGATGGTCTTCGAGAGCCAGTGAAGAGTAATTTGGTGTTTTGTATTTTTCATTCTTACAGAACACACACAGATCTCAGTTTGGCGTTTTACATCATTCTTTATACACCATTTTTTTCCATCATTTTTTTCGACCTATTTGTTCGTAACATGCTACTTCGAAGTTACATAACAAACAATATAAGATCGGACAAGCAAATCAAACGCCAAAAAAAAACAACGCCGCTAAATAAAACTACCATAAACCTCTAATTTTGGTCATGCTAAACTCAATAATGTTTTGCTAAACAAGATGGACAACATTGTTAATCCTCAGTCAAGAAAGATGTCTAACAATGTTGTCCATCCCGTTCAGCTAAACTTTATTGAGAACAAAACTGAATATCCATGAAAATGACGTTTTTGAAATTTTGTGGTTTTGTATGTTTTGGCATTTATATTGAGGATTTTGCCCATTACATCAAGTGAAAGTTTTACTGAGAAAATAGTGTATGTCAAAGAAACATGGATTGGAATCTTTGATTTTTGGGTTTTTTGGCGTTTCTAAGATGAATGGTATAGAGGAAAATATGGCGTTTGAGGTTTTGGTGTGGTTATTAGTAGGTCTGAGAGGTTGTTTATATAGGAAGTTTTTGGCGCGTATTTTAGGCGCGATTTTTATTATAGTAAATGCTAGTAACTAAGTTCCGTCATTTCAGTACTATTTGTTCAGCTTTATCTTTATCGGTTAAAAAACAAAGTTTGGCGTTTTATATCTAATTGCGTCTAGATTAGGATGAAGTGTGCTATGTGTGTTAAGGCGGGATTTTAATAGCGTTTTATTCATGAGTTTGGAGTTTTGTGTAGAGAAGTCAAAATACCCTTTTACCCTTAATGAAGTGCGCCACACTAATAAAAGTGATGTTATTTACGAAAATGCTACTGCATTATATAGTTCATAGATTTTTTTGATCTGACGATCCATAAGCGTTCTCTCTGTTCTCACACTTTCCATCGTTTTCTCTAAATTCTGACCCTATATATATATATAATGTAAGTATTGGGAGAAAACCTAGGAAACTCTAACCACCCGACATTTTTTAAAAAAAAAATACACATGTAATATACATGTTTTTAAGGGTTTTGAGCAAAAAAAATCAAAAAAGCGCTGACCAGATTTAAAGAAAAAATAAACAAGTTTTGCGCAACGCGACTGTATCATATGTTACACATGAATGTAACATATGTTACACAAAAACTTTTTTATTTTTTTTTTTAATCTAGTCGGCGCTTTTATGAATTTATTTTTTGCTCAAAACCCTTAAAAACATGTATATTACATGTGTAATTTTTTTCAAAAAAAAGTTGGAAGCTTAGATTTCCTGGGTTTTCTCACCACAAGTGGGTTTTCTGTTTATCCTTTCTCTCTCTCTCTCTCTCTCTCTATATATATATATATATATATATATATAGGGAAAGGATAAATAGAAAACTTATATGAGGTGAGAAAACCTAGTAAATCTTATTGTGACCATTGATCTAGATGATCTAATGGTTGGAAAAATAAGATGGTATTTTGATTTAAATATATTACTTTCCATATGTTGAAAAGTTGTTTGAGGGGTATTTTCATACATCTACATGTCTCTCTCTCTCTCCTTATGTGTACTTCTTTTGAAAGTTGTCTTTCCTTCCTTTTCATGGCATTCTCTCTCCTCATGGTATCTCTCTCAAGATCTGATAGTTTTTCTTTCTCTTCTTCCCAAAATCTTTCAACATCAATGGAAAAGAGAAACCAAACCAATCTGTTCGCATGAGTTCCGTTTTCACAATTCCGATCGGTGGATGAACAGCGGCAAGATGAAGTTTTTTAAAGAGAGAAAGTTGTTGTTTTAGAGAGAGAACCAACAATCTTCATCGTGTTCATCTAGAACACCAAGAACACAAGCACAAGTGTGTGAGTGGGAAGCAGGTTTAAACCTAATTTACCACGATTTTAGAGAGAGAAACAACAATCTACATCGTGTTCATCGGATGGTTCTAGATCCGGTAAGTGTTTTAGAGAGAAAAAGTTGTTGTTTTAGAGAGAGAAACAACAATCTTCACTGTTTTCATATGGAACACCAAGAACACATGCACAAATGTGTGAGAGAGAAGCAGGTTTGAACCTAATTTTCCACAATTTATAGAAAAAGAAACAAGAATCTCTTGAGTGTTTTATTTTGAAAAATCATTTCACACTTGATTTTTTTTTGTTAATATGTTTTTATGTGCTCAAAGTGTTCTAGTTAATGGGTAAATGTTTATGTAGTTTACAGGTTTTTGTTTTTGTGTAAAAATCATTTTGAGTTTTTGATATTTTCTGTTGTTGTTTGATTACAATTCAATATCTTTTAAAATGTTGAAATGTTGTTTTATATGGATTATTAGTTGTCTTGTATAAACTTCACTCGAATATCACGTTTTCATTACCTTTAGAAAGTACATAATTTAATAGTTGATGATCTTGTTAATTTTACAAATAAAAAGGTGTGTTTTTTTGCAGGCATGATTAGCAGGTACATATGTTGTAACAATGTTACACATGTTACTTATAGTTACACCAGCCATTTCTTGGACACAAAAAAAGGTTGCGCATATGTAACACATGTTTGTAACTTGTATTACACCGGAGGGTAACACACGTATAGCTACGTTACACATGTTACATATAGTTGTTACATGTGTTACAACAAAAGTTTACACGTGTATAACACGTAACACATGTTGCATATAGTTGTTACATGTGTTACAACAAAAGTTTACACATGTATAACACGTAACACATGTTCTATACCTGTTGTTACATTTGTGTTAATAAGTTTAATTTTAGGAGACTAACACTAATATACTTGTTCTGTTCATAGGTGAATGGAAGTTTGTGTTCAAGATAAATATGGTTATCAAGACGCGAAGCATAGCTAGATTTTTGTTATCTTATGATAGTTTTTGGATCAATTTTGGATCATTTTTATATATTTAGTTTTGTATAAACTTTTTGTTACGTTTAAGTTTGATTATAATGTGTGCAAATACTAACAGCCCATGATGGCATTAAACTTTCTATCACCAACTATTGATATAAAACTAGTTAGTTTTTTGGAAGCATTACAACTATTGATATAAAACTCATTTTTATTTACATTGTTAGTATGCCCATTTTGGGATGAAGATGGATGTCGTTGTGAATGCCATTTTTTGGATGTAACAACTAAATGTAACATGTGTAACCTTGATGTTGTAACATTTTATTCCCACCAAAAAAATGATGTGGATGTTGAAGACTTGCTAGTATCTCCGTGTTTGGGCTCTGACATTTTTGAACGTATATTGGTAGTTTGTACGATACTAAGCAGGTCCCAGTTGTTGCTTACTCGGGTTACACATGTTACACAAGATGCATGTGTAAACTGGAAACACTTGTGTAACATTATGGTGTAACACATATTACAGGTTGTATCCCTGAAATATGTTTACCTATACAAGTACTTACAAAATATAAAGCAACGTAGGAACACAACTTTTAAGGATGTTACACACGTTGTAGAGAAGATGTTACATATGCACACACAATTAACATGTGTAACATGACGACAAGTGTCATGTGTGATCTTTTTATTTGTTACCCTAGGGTGCTAAACGTGTTACAACGTTCATAACCCACGTAAACTTATACTAACATTTGTTCCTGTGTCCACAAATGATCTAGAACATAGTCCACGTTACTATCTTTACGAGTCTTCTAATGGCACTAAATTATGGACACCGATTGTCAATAAGCAGTATCATCCTGTTATTATTAAATCATACGACACACTGGAAGAACTTCTTGCTGTGTATAAGACTTATGACCAACAAGCTGGGTTCAATGTAAATAATCTACGTTAATGCAGTTTTTTTTATCTCCTAGTAACATTGTTAATAGCAACTCTAGGTACTGTTGGTGCATACTCTGTGACAACAACTTAATAGTTTGGTTATTTAGTATTTAGATATTTTGTAATGGGCTTAGCATATTGGTTAGTGAGTTAGTTGTTGTAATGGCCTTGGAGAATGGCCTAGCCCAGTTAGAAGCCCAGTTCACAGACATGTGGTACATAAACATGTTTTATGATTAGGGTTTCAGAAGTCTTGGAAAACTAGAGAGAGAAATCATAGAGAGAGAAAAACGAATTAGGGTTTGTGAAGCAACATCACAGAGAGTGGCTGTGAGGTTTTGTGAGTCTTGAATTGATTGTACAACTTCAAGTTTGGATAATCAATAGAAGACTGTTTAATTGTTAATTCTACAATCTAATCTAGAGGATTCCGCACTCTAGGTTAGATAGATAATTCTGTAAAAGATCCATAGGATTAAGGGACCAACAATTGGTATCAAGGCCTTAGGCTCTTGATTGGCTCGGTTAAGGATTGTTCGGTGCAGAAAACAGAAAAATTTTTGAAATTATTGAAGGCTAATTAGATTTTCGGTTTGTTACTGCGTTTTTTGTGCTTGAAACAGGAATTTCGGAACTGAATTTTGGGTTAAAAAGGCTGTTTTGATTTGACTACGTTTTTAATTTTGCTGTTTTTAGTGTTTTGGTTGCAGGAAAGTTGAAGATTTTGAAGAAAAACTTGAAGATTTGAATATTTTTTCTTCGTGTTATTCATGATAATCTTCATAAAATTATTGATAAGTTTCTTGTTTGATTTTGCAGGAGATTGATAAGAGATCAGGATAAAGTCTTTTCAAATTCTGAAAAGATTTGATTAGATCACATAATTTCTTGCGTATTTGGCAGTGGCTTAGAGGAGAAGTTACTGCGTTTTTGATAAATACACTGAAAAAACCACCATTTTTGTGACCCTGCGTAATTATAACCGGCGTATTTAAATCCAAAGGCGACTTTGGTAACCGTGATAATAATCCTCCGCGACATTATCACGGTGATCGGCGACTTTACTAGTCATCGTAAAAGTGAACTGATCAGCCGGTGTCATTAATCTCAGCGTATTTGGAAACTAGCGAAATTAACCAGCGTATTTGACTAGGCAGCGAATTTGACCAGCGTATTTGACCAGTGTATTTGACCAGCGCAATTGACCACCTACTCGAACCTGCATATTTAACTAGAACAAATTGACTAAGTAGCGTATTTGTTGGAGTAATTAAAAAAGGTGGAGTATTTAAAAAAAGTGGAGTATTTAGTTGCGTATAGAGTAAAAAAGGCACAAAAATCCCGAAATAGGTTTGGACATTATATATCACTGAATTCGTAATTTCGAGACGAGTCTAACGGTATATTTTGGTAAAAACAATTTTCGGAAACTTTTTGAACGTTTTAACGGAACGGTTACGGTAAAAACTCGAAAAGGACCAGTAGAGAAGTTAGATTTGGATTTTGACACATGTTACCAAAATCCATTTAAACTTATAAGTTGCGTGTTAAACATGGTCAGAATGGATAATGTAAGTGGGACTGTGAATAAACCGCCACTGATAAAAGTCTCGCAATATGTAGTTTGGAAGAAGGAATTTGAAACGTTTATTTAAAGTCAAGATTCTAGAATGTGGAGTTGTATGATTGATGGGTACATTTCTCCGACACGTCGAGTTGACAGAAGAATTCTAGTGACTTTTTATGAGAAGATGGATGAATCTGAGAAACGAGTGTTTGATGTTGAAAAACGAGCTTTAGCAGTGATAAAGAAATCCTTACCAGTGGAAAATAGTTATAGTTTTTGTAAGTATGTGACGTCTAGAGAACTGTGGGAAGCTTTAGAAAAACGTAATCGAAGTTCATCAAGACAGAGTGTAGGAGATCGTGCTTCAGATGTAGAAGAAGATATTGTGGTAGAAGAGAAGAAAGAAGCTGATGAGGAGAATGTTGAGAAGACGGATGTAGAAGTTTCAAAGTGCTTGAACAGTGTGAATGAACTTAAAACAGAGGTGAAGGTAACATCAGAATCTGTAAGTCATACATGTCATAATTGCACTGAACTATAAGGTAAAGTTGACAGACTATCGGAGCAAAACAAAATTATGTTGGCTTAATTTGAAAAACTAAAAGAGTCAAATCTTCTTTTGATTAAAAGTGAGTCAACTTGTTTAAATAAACTCAAATCAAATTAACAAGAAATCTGCAGTTTAACAAGCAAAGTCAATGAACTATTACAGACCATTGATTTGGCTCGAGAAACAGTCAATGATAAAACTAATGAATTTTCTAAAAAGTGCAGGGAATTGGCCATTGCACAAGACCAAATATTGAACTTAATGGAAAGTTAGACAAATTTGGAAAATCTTCATTAGTTAGGACTCAAATTCAAAAAGGGCTGAAAAAGAGTAATGATAAAACAGAAGTGTGGTTTAGTAAATCTTCACCTTCTGAGGATCAGGATTACTCCTTTTTACCTAAAGAGAATGTGTTAACTAATTTTATGCCTACTACACCAGCTGTAGTGGATCTGATAACTGTGGACTTGCCTAATACTCTAGTTTCTTTGAAAGAATCTGTTGAGTCTAACAGTACACCTCATAAATTGGATGAGGATACTGGAGACGAAAAGAACAATACATTTAAAAAGAGATTTAACAAAAAGAAAATTTATAAGAAAAATCTTGTTTTAAATGTCACAATAAAGGGCATGTGGCAAGTTGTTGTCCTTTTAAGAAAAATAAAGGAAAAGTTGATGAAGTTAAGGATGGGAATAGGGTTGGTTTGAATAATAATGTGCAACAACATTGTCAAAGTAATCAACCAATTTTTCAATCAAAGACTTCACCATCCGGAAGATTTGATAAACCAAGAAGTACTTCTCCACAATTTAGTCATTATAATGGTAAATCAAATTGGTTTCAAAGTCAAAATAGAAATTTTGGATATCAAAATCGATACCAGACTTCTAGTAATCGAAATTTTCAACAAAGAAATGGATATAGGGGTTTTGGTAACTCAAATATTCAACAAAATCCAATTTTTTTCCAAAATTCAAGTTATGATAATGGGAGAAGAAGGTTTCGAGATAATAATTTTCAAAGGTCGGAAAATCTGAGAGTTTATTGAAACTCTTTCGATCAAAGACCTAGCGGAAATTATAAATCTTGTTCAACAACGGGGAAGACATCCAAGAAGGGTGTGATGGATATTGGTTAGAAGCATCTTATGTGGAATTTTATGGTCAACCCAAAACTGGTAAGGTTTGGGTTCTGAAGTCTAACTAAGTTTTTGAGTGTGTACATGATGACCAAGAAGGATTGTTTGATGTGTTCAACAATGGTTATTTCTGTAAAGTATCTGAGGTGAATAGTAGGTTAAAATTGGTAACTAACTATTTACTTTAGTGTTTGTTATGATCATTCTAAAATTCAAAATTGAAAAACTTATTGTCAGATTGGAGTGGGAGTAAGTTTGTGTTTTTAAATTTGTGTTTTTAAAACTTGTTCCATAAAAACAAAGATTTAGGGGGAGAAATTTCCCTAAGCCAAAAAGAGTTTAGATAGTGTGTGTGTTTAGGGGGAGTAAGTTATAAAAATCGTAAAAATAAAAAAAACATTGAAAAATGAAAAACATAAAAAACATTATAAAATCAAAAATGAGTTATCACTGTGTGAAAAAGAAGAAATGATAGTACATCGGCAAGTTAGACTGTCACACTAAAAATGGAATTAAATTGCATAAGTATGATAGCAGCTTCATCATATGATGTACAAGTAGGCAAGAAACATGAAATAATCAACTTACCATGGTGATATAAACATAACAAACTGAGTATGAGTGGGTAACATATCAAGTGGCGTATGGTTTAATGACCCTAAATCTTACGTTGATAGATTGCCAAATTCTGAGGTTTGGGTCTTTATACTATTATTTCATCCGGGGATATCAGGGTTGTCCTTCTGCTGCATCCAGATATATGCTGACCTAGGCACAACCAAGATATCTTAAAAGAGCTAAAAATACCAAAAACCAAGAAAATGAAGAAGCTCTCCTAGAGAGTCATTTAAATGTTCAAAATGCATAAATCGTACCAAATTTGGTATTTGCCTTACCCTCGTTGGATATTGGTCTCTTTGCTGTTCGGAAGTACTAAAAGGATGAATTCGGCATACTCACCTACTATGATGAAACTTTGTGCGTACCTTGATCACGGGGGGTATGTCCTAAAGTGGGATACACTAGTGCATCAGAATCATATTACCTTAACATATCACCAGGTAAAGGAACTTGAAATGTTCATGTGTTTTGCTTAACTGGACAAACAATACTGGTAATCATCTTGAACTTCTTTTCACGAAAATTTAAAGAAAAATTAACTGCAAGTGTGAAATAGTTTGATTTTGCTGATATGATCTTCTTGCACATGATTCTCACAAAAAGATGTAATTGTAAATATTTTTGAGTTTTGTTTAGTTGTTTTATTTATAAGAAAAAAAACCAAAAAGATTTTCTTTTTAAAAGACTTCATTTTGAATTAACAAGTTGTTGTTTTTGCATGATGAGATAAAATATTGGTTTATCTTTAATGTGAAAAATACTAATGGTTTTTCGAGTTACATGCTTGTGTTTCTAAACAGATTAATGCAGTTATCAAAATGAAGTGCAGAATACAAGTAAAGTGCATATTGAAAGTGAAGTGAAAATGTGTAAAGATGCATGGTAGGATCCTTCTACTACATTGCAGAGTGATATGAAGAATTTGGAGATACGTGCTTAATCAAGATTGCTAGTTCACTGATCTACAACGAATAAAAGTTTTGGAGGTTGGAAGCATCAGCTAAGGGGGAGTCTGTTGATGTTCAGAATCTGTGTGTAGCTGAAGCTATCCAAAGACCACAAGAACACAAGATGTTTGAAGACAAAGTTACACTATGAAGCTATTGTCAAGGGGGAGTCTGTTGGTGCATATTCTGTGACAACAACTTAATAGTTTGGTTATTTAGTCTTTGGATATTTTGTAATGGGCTTAGCATATTGGTTAGTGAGTTAATTGTTGTCATGGGCCTGGAGAATGGCCTAGCCCAGTTAGAAGCCCAGTTCACAGACATGTGGTATATAAACATGTTTTGTGATTAGGGTTTCAGAAGTCTTGGAAAACTAGAGAGAGAAAGCATAGAGTGAGAAACAAATTAGGGTTTGTGAAGCAACAACACAGAGAGAGGCTGTGAGGTTGTGTGAGTCTTGAATTGATTGTAAAACTGCAAGTTTGGATAATCAATAGAAGACTGTTTAATTGTGAATTCTGTTTTCTACTATTTTCTGTAACAATCTGATCTAGAGGATTCCGCACTCTAGGTTAGAAGACAATTCTGTAAAAGATCCATAGGATTAAGGGACCTACAGGTACAAATGTAACTAGCGAAACGTACATATGTAAAGTCTGAATATGTAATGAAGGAATTGTTTGTGTTAAAGATGAAGATGCTTGTCAAGAAATGAACATAATTAGATTTTAAGGTCTCAATATGTAATTAGGTTTTGTGGTTTTTTGTTTACCAATTCAATATATAAGTTATACATGAAACATGTTTGTTAGCACATGTATTTTTTTTATTAAGTTTCATGATAATGACAAGTGTTTATATGCAAATATAATATAACATGACGTGTATCTTTTATCCCATTAATTCGTTACACTAGTCTCATATACTTCTAGTTACATATATTACTTGTTTACTAATTTTTGCCACATTTTGGATGATGTAATGTTGTTGTTACATATGTTATTTTACTAAGTTTAAATTGACACCAAAGGGGCTGCACATATGTAACACATGTTTATGACATGTGCTACACTATAGGGTAACATATGTATAGCCATGTTACACATAATTATTACATGTGTTACAACATCAAAGTTACACATGTTACATATAGTTGTTACATCGAAAAAAATGGCCTTCACAAACAACATTCGTCTTCATCCAAAAATGGGCATACTAAAAATGAAAATGAAAATAAAAATGAATTTTATATCAATAGTTGTAATGCTTCCAAAAATGGCGTTCACAACAACATCCGTCTTCATCCAAAAATGGGCATTAACAATGGAAGGACTTATCCGAAATATATAATGATGATTGTTGAACGATTGCTACTTTATTGTTTGTTCTTTAATCGCATGCGAGTCTGAGGAGAAGGAGAGACAAATTAACCAAGTTCAGAGCGTATGTAGGTAACATTGTGCTAGTTACATGTGTAGCTGGAGTTTTTTTTAGCAATGTAACACGTTTAACATGTATACTCATGTTAAAAGTGGTTGTACATATGTTACCCTCTTGTGTAACACATGTTACAAACATGTGTTACACATGTACAACTACTTTGTTACCAAAGACTGCTTAGATGTGTAACATATGCAACTTAGTTCTGATGTAACACATGAAACAAATATAGAATGTATTCCACCATGAAAAGTGACTTTTGTTTTGATTAACATATTTAAATGGTGTTGAACGTAACAAGTGTAACCTATCTAAGAAGTGACTAAATAATTGCAAATATTAACCTAACAAAACGTTGGTCAAATCATTCCTTTTGTCCAGGTGTGTATATCGAAAACAAAGATGTCACCTAGCTGGCCGTTACATATTTAACAAAGGGTTGTTGCACATGTAGTTGGCAAAAAAAAGTAAAATATGTATCTATCAAAATGTAACATATGTAGCTGGCAGCAAATTGTAACATATGTAGCTAATTATGACAGCAAAAAAAACACGACTTTTTATTTGTAAAAAAAACAAGATATTCAGATTAAATTATACCGAGTGAAGTTTATACAAAAACAACCAAACCAACAGAAAAATTGAAACATATACCATAACAATTATGGATTTTCAAACTAATTATCTACCATCAATGGTGATGCCCCAATTTAAAAAAAAACGAAAAAAATTAAAACAAATTCGATTCATAACCCCCCCCCCCCACCCCCCAAAAAAAAGCCAGCTCAAACATCATATTCATGTATATAATAAATCAAAAGTTGTATATGTCTTCTAAGGCCAAAAAGAATAACAATATAAATAAATTATTTAATGAACACATGGACTTACTCTTTTTTTAATGGTGAATGTTAGCCTAGCTAACACCATGTTCACTTTCACTTCCGCATATGGATGTCAGAAAAATCAAAAGATCCGTGTTCGAATCATCTTCACTTTGCATGACATCACGAGCACTCGCCAGCCAGTAAAATCATCTCCACTTTGCATCCGGAAAAATAATCTCCATTTCGAGTTTATGTGTTTAAATGAAGTTTTGAACACATTATTGAATTCCAAAGATACTTACAGAGATTTAGAGAAGAAGATGACGCACGTGATTTGTGAAACGATCTTGCAAATGAATATAATTCAGATTGGCATGAAATGAATAAGATCTAGATCTAGAAATTATGATTTAGATAGAGAATGAGAGAGATGTAAGCATAAGATCTAGATCTAGAAAGTATGACTACTTTAGAGAGAGAAAGATGTACTTTAGAGAGAGGGAGACGTACTTTAGAGAGAGATGTACTTAAGTGGATGAAGATGAAAAAATTGCCCTTAAAGACATGGATAATATCTGTTGAAAAGTGTTGATGTGGATCAATCTTAGCCACATATTAGAGTTTACTGGTTTTCTCATTTAGGAGGGCTTTCTTCATTTACTTACATTATATATATATGGGAAGGTTATATAAAGAAAGCTAAATATTGTGAGAACCGTGAGAACAAATGAAAAAACCAATTTTTTTAATACAAACCTCATATTAAGATACAACATCAACAAACTTTTAAAACATCAAATAATTCATTTCCCCTCTCAAAATCACTCCTATTGGAATTTTACACATGTGTAAATGGCAAATCTACACATGTGTAAATTTTCTTTATTTACAAATCCATGCATATTTAAACGTTTAAATTAAATTTCTAACATTGTATTCGAACAATAATGAAAAGTGTATAATTTTTTTCTGAATTTGAATTGTTTTATTACCAATTTCTCGTGGTTTTTTCCACACCGTGAGAACGAATGAAAAAACCACGAGAACTTGGTAAAAACAATTCAAATTCAGGAATTTTTTTTACATTTGTCATTATTGTTCGAATACAATGTTAGAAATTTAATTTACACCTTTAAATTACGTGAATTCGTAAATAAAGAAAATTTACACATGTGCAAGTTTGCCATTTACACATGCGTAAATTTGTTATATTTACACATGTGTAAAAAAATATAATAAGAGTGATTTGAGTAGGGCTGCAAACGAACCAAACGTTCGGCGAACAGTTCTTGAACCGTTCGGCGGGAAGTTCGTTTGTGTTCGTTCGTTTATTAAACAAACGATCACGAACAAGAAATTCCTTTCATTTAGTTAAATGAACAAACATGAACAAAGGTCGTGTTCGTTCGTTTATGTTCGTGAACGTTCGGTAACGTGTTCGTTTGTGTTCGATACTTTATTAGTGTTTTTGGTTTTTATATTTATTTAAATACTTCAAAATTCCGACAAAGTAAATGTCTAATAAGTGTCGGTGTATTATATATTCTGATCATGAAAGATTGTTTGTGTTCGTTTGTTTCCATTTGTGTTCATAAACATTAGTTTGTGCTCATTTGTGTTCGTCAACGTTCGTTGCCTAAAATTAACAAACAAACACAAACGAACGTGAACAACTTCATTTCCTTAACAAACGAACACGAACATAAAATCTCGTTCGATAAGTGTTCGTGAACGGTTCGCGAACACATATATTTCTTAACAAACGTGTTCGTTCGGTTTGTTTCGGTTTGTTTGCAGCCCTAATTTTGAGAGGGGAAATGAATTATTTGATATTTTAGTTTTTTTTTTTTTTTTTTTTTTTTTTTTTTTTTTTTTTTTGATGTTGTATCTTAATATGAGGTTTGTATTAAGACAATTGGTTTTGATTGGGTTTTTCATTCGTTCTCACGGTTATCGCAATATTTAGCGTTCTTAAGATAACCCTCTCCTATATATATATATATATATATATATATATATATATATGTATAGGAGAAGGATCCGTTAGGAACCACCCTTTATTGCGAGAACCACGAGAACCAGTGTGAACACAAACAGTAATACCTAAAAAAAATCTAAAGAACACCCAAAATAAAAAAAAAAATACTATTTTTTTTTTTTTTTTTGGAAAAATCGCTATATTTCGTTTATAAAAAAAATTTCAAATTTTTTTTTTCGAGTCACAGTTATCTATGCACATGTGCATTTGTATCATTTCTTTAACAAATTCCATAATTCATTACAAATATTAGACAATTTCACTTTCATTTACACTAACACGTGTAATACACTACTTTTTACGTTAACAAAATAAGAAATGAACAAGTGCATCGATATGTATCAACATGAAATAAGATGTGTTGGTACACTACTTTCTCTTTCATCTATCAATTCATCCATAATACACAAACATGCACATGTGCATTTTCGTCATTTCTTTGACAAACTCCGTAATTCATTACAAATATTAGACAATTGCACTTTCATTTACACTACCGTGTGTAATACAATACTTTTTACATTACCAATATTAGAAATGCACATGTGTATCTATATGTATCAACATGAAATAAGGTGTTTTGGTACACTACTTTGAATACACTTTCCCTTTCATCTATCATACCATCCATAATAAACTACCATTACCTCCTACCATCCATAATACAATACTATTACCTCATACCATCCATAATACAATACCATTACAAATATTTTCACTTTATTACATGTATGTAAACACCATTTATACCATCCAATCAACATATTACATCATAATTTGACAACTATAACCAAACCATCAACGACTAGATACAACTAACCAAAAAACATGTATATGGGCCTATTTCTCCATTCAAAATCACAAACTTTTTGTACCAAAACACGTTATATCATGATTATACCTAATGATGCACATGTGCATTTTGAATATTGGTAATGTAAAAAGTAGTGTATTACAAATGGTATTGTAAATTAAAGTGCAATTGTCAATTCCGGATAACGTATTACCGAATTTGTCGAAGTAATGATACATATGCACATGTGCATGGATAATTGTTACTCGAAAAAAAAAGTTTTTTTTTTTTTTTTTTTTTGTTAACGAAATATAGCGATTTTTTTTTAAAAAAATATTTAAAAAAATTAAGTGCTTTTTTGAATTTATTTAGATTTTATTTTGTGTTCACATTGGTTCTCGCGGTTCTCGCCATAAGGGTGGTTCTAGCATGATAAGAATCGGTCAGGAACCACTCTTTATTGCTAGAACCGCGAGAACCAATGTGAACACAACCAAAAATACCTAAAAACCACCCAATTTTTTTATTTGTTAAATAAATATCACTATTTTTCGTTCCAAAAAAAAAATCAAGTAACAATTATGGATGCACATGTGCATATGTATCATTTCTTTGACAAATTCCGTAATACATTACCAATATTAGACAATTGCACTTTCATTTACACTACCATACGTAATACAGTACTTTTTACATTACCAATATTAGAAATGCACATGTGCATCTATATGTATAAAAATGATATAACGTGTTTTGGTACACTACTTTGAATAAACTATCATTTTCATCTATCATAACATCCATAATACACTACTATTACTTCCTACTATCCATAATACACTACCATTACCTCCTACTATCCATAATACACCACCATTACCAATATGTATAGTTTTTTTCACTTTATGCACATGTGCATCAACACCCTTCATACCATACCAAACAACATATTACATCATAAAGTGTGACAAATATAACCAAATCATCAACCACTAGATATAACTAACCAAAAACATGTATATTGGCCTACATCATCATTCAAAAGCACAAACTTTTTGCACGAAACACGTTATATCATGTTCATACATATAGATGAACATGTGCATTTTATATATTTCTAATGTAAAATAGTAGTGTATTGCGGATGGTAATGTAAATGAAAGTGCAATTGTCTAATATAATGTATTACGGAATTTGTCAAATAAATGATACATATGCACATGTGCATTGATAATTGTTACTCGAAATTTTTTTTTAACTAAAAATAGCGATTTTAATGTAAATAATAATAATAATAATAATAATAATAATAATAATAATAATAATAATAATAAACTTTGAGTGTTTTTTAGACATTTTTAGATTTTTTTTTTGTGTTTACATTGGTTCTCATAATAAGAGTGGTTTTTAAATGAACCCTATCCTATATATATGGTGGGATTCTAGAGTGAACACTAATATATTTATGAACTGAGTGAACAGATCATATCATGACCATTGATTTTCATCATCAAATCGTAAAATACACTATGTATTTTCATCATCAAATCCTTGCCAATGATTTACACTTGTATATTGATAATCAAGGGCTAGGATTAGTTCACACAGTTAACTATCAAGGGGGTTGTTCACAAGGGTAAAATGAAAACTTATACGAGTTGTGAGAACTTATAAAACTCAGCCTTACAAAGGTTTTTTCAAAAAAATTTAACCATCATAAATATATCAACTTTTCCAAAAAGTAAAAAAAAACTAGGTTTTTTTTTTTCATTTACAATTGCTGTAAATGCTGTAAAAAGTTGATTTCATCAGATTTTTACAGCAGCTGTAAGGGGCAGTGATGAAACAGTGGTTAACCAATGGAGGTTAATTCACTGGTCTCGTCAAGTAGGGTTAATCCCTTCTTTCCAAGGATCAGTGGCTGGATCGTCCGCTTGATCTATCTCCTGCACAAGGAAACACACCGTGAATCGTAACAAGGAGGATGGGGTGGGTGGTGCTCCTTGTTACTACTCTCCAGCGTGATAATCAGTAATTTGCTTGAGAGTAAAGTGTGTGATAGTAGTATGAGTGAGAGAGTTTGATAAGCGATACCTCAAACCTGGTCCGGGATGGGTATTTATAGCCGAGGAGTGAAGGAGGGTAATCAAGTGGCTGGACTGACAACGCGCAGCCCTTTGCAGGTGTGTCAGACTTGTCGGTCATGGAGGTGACGCCACGTCCTACTGCGGCTGTCAGTCTGTGCCAGCGTTGCTTACGTGTGGGCTGACAGGAAACTGTCATTGGTGCCACTTGCTGTTAAGGTGTCAGTCCTACTTGCTCTATGGATAGAATGCGGTGCCGGCCGCATCGCTATCTGCGGTAACTGCGGTTGTTTCCACGTCCCTTGTTCCGATGAAGATGTTCATAGGATGTGGTGCAGAGCCACATCGCTATGTGCAACACCCATTTTCATACACAAGGTAAGTCTTCTCATCACTTGACAGATTGGATTCGACTGCTGCATTCGCGCGTTCCCGCATGAACGCAGATAAGTTCTTGCTAGTGGGAGTATTTGATAAGGGTAATGGTCACTCGCGACCATGTTGGTGCGAGATCTGGGACCATACCCCTTCAGGCAGAAAACATCACTTTGAATTTTATTTATTTATGGTCGTCATTGTAACATTTTAATCTGGGGGTGTGAAAAAAATGAGGGTAAAACTTGCACGGGATTGCCGAGTTCTCTAAGTTATCACAACTCGTAGGAGTTTTCCCTTGATCTTCATCCCTCATCTTGTTACTTATATTTACCAACTCACTATTCACCCCTTATAATTTTTTTGTGAGCGGAATATAGAGAAAGAATGATAAATAATGATTAAAAATATATTATTTAATTGAATAAAGATTAATATAAGGAACCAGATCAGAGGGACTTTTAGAAAATTCTTAAAAAAGATAAGGTAAATGTGTTTTTTAATTAAATTATATGGATAGACTTAAATGCCCAGATAGTCCCTGTGGTTCGCCTTTTTTCACCTTTAGTCCCTAACTTTCTAAAATTACAGCTATAGTCCTCAACTTTTCAATTTCATTCCCGGATAGTCCCTATGCCTAACATCAGTTAGTTTTCCGGTTAAAAGGCCACCATTTCTAATCAGTTGTCGATTGACGAGTGCACAATCGCCCCTTCAACCAAATTTGGGGATCTTGGTGCTGATTCTCTTGACACGGTACGCCTTATCTACTTTAAGCTGTTTTTCGGGCTCTTGAAATTGTTGTATAAAAATGCAAACATGGTGCAGGTTGAGATTATGATGGCATTGGACGAAACATTTGGAGTGTCAACAGGGGAAAGCGGAGCTGAAAACATTGTGACTGTTCAAGATGTTGCCGATCTCATTGAAAAAGTGAAGGCGGAAGCTTGACCTCACCTGCCTGCCTGCTTGCCTCTCATCAACATTTCATTTTGCTTGCTTTTTCATCAATTTTGATTAAATAAATAAATAATATATTTCTTTTAATATTTTATGGAAAGGGTATTTATGTCATTTCACACTCTCTTAACTGAGAAAACTAATTGATGTTAGGCCTAGGGACTATCCTGGAACGAAAATTGAAAAGTTGAAGACTATTGTTGTAATGTTAAAAAGTTAGGGACTAAAAGATGAAAAAAGAGCAAACTACAGGGACAATCCGAGCATTTAACTCAATAAGAACTCGGATATAAATGCTCGAAGAATTCAATATTCAATCCATATATCCTATGTCTTATTTTTGGGAACCGAACAGTTTGCAAAAAATTGATGAAAACTTGAACTTTTTCCTTAAATTATATGATTTAGAATAAGATAGGGATTCCAATGTGAATGTTTTAAGTAGTGAAGTATCCACAAATAAGTATTGACCAGAGAAATCTAAAAAATGAACATGTACCTTTGGGCGAATATGTAAGCCACCTGGAGACCTTTGTGTCGTATTGTCAGTCACGTGGACATCTTAGGGAAGTGACACGTGTACCATTTAGGAAAAATGTTGAGGGAAATTACGAGAATGGCCAAAGACCAAACCCATTTGTGAAAATGGCCACCTCATGCGCTCTTAGAACAGCGCATCACAGATCCCGAGGTAGTTTATGCGTCCGTATAGCCCCTTGTTGCGTCTTTAATTTTCAGATGCGTAGGATGCGTCTGGAAGTGCCGGGATGCGTATGGGAAGTG